>NC_092791.1:28530331-28830331 GCF_047496795.1 Chiloscyllium punctatum | reverse complement strand
TCACCTATCCGCTCCACCCTCCTCTCCAACCTATCACCATCACCCCCCCCCCCCACCTGCATCTGCCTATCACCTTCCTAGATACCTTCCCTCCCCAGCCCCACCCCCAGACTCCAATTTATCTCTCAACCCCCTTCTCCCCCCTCCCCCGACACATATTCCTGATGAAGGGCTTATGCTCGAAATGTCAACTCTCCTGCTTCTCGGATGCTGCCTGACCTGTTGTGCTTTTCCAGCGCCACACTTTTCGACTCTGATTTCCCCAGCATCTGCAGTCCTCACTTTCCCCAAGTGGATTCTGGGAATTCCATTGTAAACCAGTTGGATTATAACTGGATGAATTCTTTTCTCAACCAGAGTTCATTGCCTGAGATGATTACATTTAATGCTTAGCTCTCACCCAGGTGTTGTCCATGGGTCAGGAGATGTAGTTCATTCATTTTCCTGACAGGAAATTATCTTTAATGGCAGGTTGACTCCATTTTAATGACTTTGGAATTTGTGATGTATGTTCATACAAATATTCAGCTATCTCAGTAATTGCTGTTTCAGTCTCTTAAAGCTCCATTAGTGGTTGTCAGGCAGTAAGTACGTGGTCATTTTTTGATATAAAGCATGGTTTTAAGAAAATACTCTTAGTTAGGGATCAAAACAATGTAAGCTATAATGAGGACAAGAGGAATCACAGTCATTGAGGAGCTGAATTATATCTGGTTAATGTTTTACAGATGTCAATAATTCCCAATATTGGTGGGGCCTAATAATTACTACTTTGGGTATGTTACTGATGCAGATGGTTTCGGAATAGAGTCTTAGAATTGTCAGTTACAGGTGTTGCAAACTTTGTTTTTCATCAGTTTGTGATTGGGATATTAGGCCCAGAAACTCATTATTGTTGTAAGTCTTGCCATCCACATCGTGAGAATCAAGAAGTGGAATTGTCAAGAGATGTAGAAGAGTCCTTGCAGTCTGATGCTCGTTGTCCAAATGACTCATTGGGGGTAAAATTGGATAATGGCAGCGGTGCAGAAAGGGCTGATAGCCAATCAGGAAATGGCCACAGATAAAAAATATATCAAATCCCTACAGGATGGAAGCAGGCTGTTCAGCCCATCAGATCCACACCAACCCTCTGAAGTGTATCCCACCCCATCCCTACATTTCCCATGGCCAGTCCACTTGGCCTGCACATCTTTGGACTGTGTGATGAAACCAGAACACTCAGAGGAAACCCACACAGACACGGGGAAAATGTGCAAACTCCACACAGACAGTCACCCGAGGGTATAATTGAACCCAGGTCAATTGCTAACCACTGAGCCACCCTAAAATTTAGCTTGACATTCTACTAGCACATGTGGAGCCCATGCAGCTTATGAGTGGATCTTAATCCAGCACTTTAGACAGCTCGGTCGCGCAACATGTTTGATTCACCTTTTGCTGCTAAGCTGGATGACTAGGACAACTAGGGAGTATGGGTTTTATAATTGCGTTGAACATGGGAAGATTAGTCCCAGCTCCCACCCCTGTTTGCTTTCAAGGATCTGGAATGGGGGTGCTGGGAGTTGGTATTTATTTGGCAAGGAGACTGAGGGGCCATGGCTAGGTGGGGACGGAAGCCATTAAGTTGGCATTGAGAGTATGAGGAGACAGCAGGGGTGGGGAGTGGAGTTGGGGGAGGACCTAACTGTTTCTCAAACAACTGGGAATCAAGGTGGAGCTTTTAAACAGCATTCGGGAGCCCCAGTGGCTAGCTGCACTGAGTTTCTGGGATCCCCAAGTCTGACTGCATCCAATATTGAAACAACCCCCTGAGTGAAGTTGCATGAAGTTTTCTAACCCGTGTTACCCTTGCTAATACAAATCCAGTCCTTAAAATGTTTTCAATAGTATCCCTGCACTTCTGCCATCTTCCTCTACTCCTTAGAAACTTCTCTTGTTTCTCCTGAACACTCTGTCCTTCGTTCATTTAAAATCAAAACTCACTGCATCGTTTGGTATATACAGTCGCAGGATCTTTTGTGGAACTGGAAATGTCGCATTCATTTTGTCTCCCTGTCTGTCCTTCCTCCTGTAGTGTGTAGACCTTTAAGAAGTTTTCCATTTCTTGGCTCCCAGTGCTGTGCCTTGCCCACGAAGGGCCTGAGCATCGCAAGTGGGAAATGCCCAATTCCTTGATCGATGCTTGCATTGACACAGTTCAGTGTCATGCCAAAATAATTGCTTCTTCGGAACCCAAACTTGACATCAAGTAACCAATGATCTTCATTCATTTATTCTTTTTCTCCCATTCTTTATGACTTTCACGGTACCCCATGCTATCATTCTGGTCCTTTACCTCCAGTTTTCAGTTGAAGTCCGCATCCTTATTTTCTTGTATCAAAATGACACTGTAAGCTTTTAATTTGTGGGCTCCTGCAAGAATACAAAGCAGGTAGACATAATTAGAAAAACGAGCAAAAGTAGCCATCCAGCCCACTGAATCTGCTGTGCCATTCAAAGAGATCGTGGTTTATCTGATAATCCTCAATTTGAGTCTCCTGCCTTCCCCCCCATTACCCTTGATTCCCTTCCTGATTAAAAAATGTCTCCCTAAGCCTTGAATATACTTAACAGCCCTCTGCAGTAAAGAATTCCACAGATTCACTATCCTCTGAGAGAAGACATTCCTCACCTTTGCCATAACTGTTTATTCTGAGAAGATGGTCCCAGACTCTCCCACAAGGGAAAACAACCTCTCCACATCTCCTCTGTCAAGTGCCTAAAGAATCTTAACAGAAATTGCTGGAGAAAATCAGCATACCTGGCATCATTTGTGGAGGGAAAGCAGAGTTACTCTTCTGAAGGGTCGCCAGACCCAAAACGTGGACTCTGTCTCTCTTTCTTCACAGATGCTGTCAGACCTGCTGGGTTTCTCCAAAAATTTCTGTTTTTGTTTCAGAACTTCTGCATCTGCCGTTTTTGGTTTAATACTCCTTAGAATCTTGTATGTTTCAATAAGGTCACCTCTTATTCTCCTAGACTCCAATGAGTACAGACCCAACCTACTCAACCTCTCCTTATAAGACAATCCCTCTGTCCCTGGGATCAGTTGAGTGAACCTTCTCTGGACTGTCTCCAATGCCAGTATACCTTTTTTTGATAAGGGGCCCAGAACTGTTCACAGTATTCCAGCTGTGATCTGACTAATGCCTTGTATAGTTTTAGCAAAATATCCCAACCTTTACTCCATTCCCTTTGAAATAAAAACCAACATTCCATTTGCCTTCCCTATTACCCACTGAACTTGGATACCAGCTTTTTGTGATTCATGGACGAGGATTCTCAAATCCCCTGTTTTGTAGCTTTCTACAGTCTTTCTCCATTTTTAATAATATTCAGCTCCTCTATTCCTGACAAAGAGCGTAAGCTCATATTTCGTTACATTCCATCTGCAACCAAGGAGGTCATGCTAAACATTTCTAAACCGCTGCTTAGGCCCCAGTTGTAGAGTTCTGTCCTATTACGGGCACTAGGCTGTAGGACATACAGCAAGGCCTAGGCAGGGTGTAAGGAGATTTAGTAGGATGGTATCCAGGCTGTGGAGAGACTGGAGAATCTCGAATCGTCGGCCTGGGGCTTCTTGAGGGGTTATGCATAAGTAAATAAGGAGAAACTGTTTCCAGTGACAGAAGGGTTGGTAACCAGAGTGGAACACACCTTTTTTGTTTTTTTTTATTCATTCATGGAATGCAGGTGTTGCTAGCTGGGCCCTAATGCTCTGGAGAAGGTGGTGGTGCTGAGCTGCCTTCTTGAATCGCTGCAGTCCCCCACCTTGACCAGGTCTTCTTGTATTTGAACACGGACTGCTTCAGTATCTGAGGAGTTGTGAATGATGCTGAACACTGTGCAATCATAGAACATAGAACATAGAACATAGAACAATACAGCACAGAACAGGCCCTTCGGCCCACGATGTTGTGCCGAACTTCTATCCTAGATTAAGCACCCATCCATGTACCTATCCAAATGCCGCTTAAAGGTCGCCAATGAATCTGACTCTACCACTCCCTCGGGCAGCGCATTCCATGCCCCCACCACTCTCTGGGTAAAGAACCCACCCCTGACATCTCCCCTATACCTTCCACCCTTCACCTTAAATTTATGTCCCCTTGTAACACTCTGTTGTACCCGGGGAAAAAGTTTCTGACTGTCTACTTCAGCGAACATCCCCACTTCTGACCTTACAATGCAGGGAAGATCATTGATGAAGCGGCTGAAGATGGTTGAGCCAAGGACACTACCCTGAGGAACTCCTTAGATGACCAACCTCCAACAACCACGACTATCTTCCTATGTGTCAGATATGACTCCAACCACTGCGGAGTTTGCCCCACATATGCCCATTGATTCCAGTTTTGCTCGGGCTCCTTGATGCCACACTCAGTCGAATGCAGCCTTGATGTCAAGGGCTGTCACTCTCCCCTCCCCTCTGGAATTCAGCTCTTTTGTCCATGTTTGAACCAAGGCTGTAATGAGGTCAGGAGCAGAGTGACCCTGGTGGAACCCAAACTGGGCATCACTGAGCAGGTTATTGCTGAGCAGGTGCTGCTTGATAGCACAGTGGATGACACCTTCCATCACTTTACTGATGATCGAGAGTAGACTGATGCGGTGGTAATTGATCAGGTTGGGTTTGTGTACCGGACATACCTGGGTAATTTCCCACATTGTCGGTTGGATGTCAGTGTTGTAACTGTACTGGACCAGCTTGGCGAGGGGAGCGGCAAGGTTGGGAGCACAAGCCTTCAGTACACTTGCTGGAATGTGGTCAGGGCCCTTAGCCTTTGCAGTATCCAGTGTCTCCAACTGTTTCTTGGTATCATGTGGAGTGAATCCGATTGGCTGAAGATTGGTTTCTGTGATGTTGGGGCCTACATAAGGTAGAAGAATCAGCAACAAAGACAAGGAGTTGCTTTATGCAGTGGTGTTTCTGGTTCAAATGACTTTGGAAGCTTTTAATTCCAGGGTACACCGTGAGAATACAAAACAGGCAGACATAAGTGCGAACAGGTATTGGATGCAAATTCCATTGTAACATTCAAAAGGGAAATATTTGCTAGGTTATGGAGAAAGGCCAGGGGAGTGGAGCTGCCTGAGTTGCTCAGAGGATGGCAGGCAGTAGTTACTCCCTCCTGCAGTGTAGCACTCCATGATTCTAAATCGAATAAATGGTGATTTTCAGATTTGAATGGTGCACATCAACTGACAGCTTGTGATACATTTTGAAGCCCTTTATTTGGATTAAGGCCTTACTATTGTATTCATTATCTTTGATAACACACTCCTCATACTGCCTCCTC
The DNA here is from genome assembly GCF_047496795.1 of Chiloscyllium punctatum. Taxonomy (NCBI): domain Eukaryota; kingdom Metazoa; phylum Chordata; class Chondrichthyes; order Orectolobiformes; family Hemiscylliidae; genus Chiloscyllium; species Chiloscyllium punctatum. The sequence continues at coordinate 28,824,989 of NC_092791.1, read as the reverse complement.
AAAGTAAAAGTATTTTAGCAACAAAACAGGAACATACTGTACAATCAGCACCACTCTTATTATGCTGCTCATGTACTATTTGTTTTTTGGACATCTTTGCATCATACAGTTGCTAAAAATAAGCTGCCATGGCAACAGGACACAACACAGTGAGACAGCAGAAATGCTTCTCATATTAGTTCTTATTGATTGAGATAGAGGATGGATTATATAGGCAGGAGATCTACTTAAGATACAACATTTACCTCATTGTCAGTATTTTTCTTGTGGTCTTTGCTTTACAAGCTTCTGATCCTGTGCTTTAATTCCATCACCTCATTGCTATTTTTGTTGCTTTGTGAACTGTTGCGTCTCTTCAGTGTTTCACTGACCAATCCTGCATCGGAGTCAAAGATACACTTTCCCAAAATACAGCAGCTTATCTTTGTCACCTTGAGGGCTGCATTGTTCAAATTTGCTGCTTCAGATCTTAAACTGAAATGTGTGTGTTTGTGTCTGTACCTCTCAGTGAGCTGTGTGTGTGTGTGTGTGTGTGTGTCTGTGTCTGTGTATGTGTCTGAGTGTGTGTGTCTGACTCTGTGTGTGTCTGTGTCTCTGTGTGTGTGTTTGTGTGTGTTGTGTGTCTGTGTCTCTGTGTGTGTCTGTGTCTCTCTGTGTGTGTTTGTGTGTGTTATGTGTCTGTGTGGGTGTGTGTGTGTCTGTGTCTGTGTCTGTGTGTGTGTCTGCGTGGGTGTGTGTGTTTGTGTGTGTGTGTTGATTCATGGCTGATATTTCCAGCACCCTGATGTGTGAAACATGGTTTCTCAAGTAAAATTGTGAAAGAAAGACTTGTACGTGTCCAGTGCTTTTTCTAACCATATGATTTCTTAAAGCACTTTATAGCTGATGCAATACTGTCAAAGTCAAGTCATTGTAATGCAGGAAATGTGGCAACCAATTTTGTACACAACGAGCTCCCACAAACTGCGATTATTTTTTCTTCCTTCATGAGATATGGGCATCACTGGCAAGGCCCAGTATTTATTGTTCACCCCGAATTGCCCATGAACTGAAGGACTTACTAAGCAATTTCAGAGGCCAGTTAAGAGTCATTGCTGTCAGGGCCAATATTTATTGCCTATGTCTGATTGCCCTCAAACTAAGAGCAGTTAACGGTCAGCCACATTGCTGTGGGTCTGTAATCATGTGTAGGCCAAACCAGGGAAGGGTGGCAGGTTTTGCTCCCTAAAGGGGCATCAATGAACCAGATAGGTTTTCAGATTTTTATTGAATTTGTTTCATTGAATTTGTTTTATTGAATTAGTATGTGGCTCGGTGTTGATCACTATGCAAAATGCCTTTTGGGATATGTTAGTATGTTAAGGGTGTTATATAAATGTTAGTTGTTGGTTTAGACGTTTTGGAGTTGAAATAACAGGGCTGATTAAACATATCAGCACCAGATTAATGCAATCGGGTTTCTTTCTTAAAGCTGACAGTTAACTTTCATTGGAAGATGCAGTGAAAAATATTTGGTTTTATGTTTAATTAGTTCATGCCTCACTTAGGGACACAGGTCCTGAAGGCAACTGCTGAAAGTCTTTTGGACAGAAGAATGGGAGAACAGATTTTCACTTAAATCAAGCAGAGTGGGAGCACATCCTTCCTCAAATGGGCTGCACATTTGGAAGGTCAATTAACACTGTTTTTTTTCCAAAACCTGATCTTACTTCCTGGTATTGAAATTGATTTGAAACCTTTTCGCATTCTGACATCGTTGGTCAAGAGACTTGGTCAGGCAGGGGATTTGTTTTTGAGAGCTTCAATAGTTTCCCAGCATCCCAGTGTGGTGGGTGGGATGCAGGCACATACTTTGTAATTGCACTGCTATTGGCTGCCTGAGAGACGGTGCCCTCAACGTTAACCAATGCTGTGAAAGAGAGCTGGAGGCTCTGCGAGAGAAATGACTTTCCCAGCATGCCTTGTGGGCCAGAGGGTCTCCTGAGTGAGGTGTTTCTTCGCCTCTCCATTCACACCCAGCCTATGTCTTACTCACAACTGCTGCGGGGCCTTTCCATGTTCTATAAAATATCGAATGCTTTGTTGGGAATTGACAGAAATGAGTATCTTGTGCCCTCTGGCATTGGCAAAACACGAAGTAGCCAACCACATGAGCCAACCACAAAAACCATTTGTTTCCGACACAGTGTTTCAACAATCCTTCTTCCCAAAAACAATCCCACAATGGGACTAGCTGCCAGAACAGTGAAGTGAGGGAACGGCGATATATTTCCAAGTCAGGATGGTGAGTGGCTTGGAGGTTGTGGGTTTGGAAGGTGCTGTCAAAGATCTTTAGTGAATTTCTGCAATGCATCTTATAGCTAGTACACACTGCTGCTTCTGTGCATTGGTGGTGAGGGAAATAAATGTTGAAGGTGTTGGACATGGTAACAATGAAGCAAGCAGCTTTGTCCTGGATGGTGTTGAGCTTCTTGAGTGTTGTTGGAGCTGCCCCCATCCAGGCAAGTGTGGACTATACCTTCACACTCCTGACTTGTGCCTTGTAGATGGTGGACAGGCTTTGGGGAGTGAGGAGGTGAGTTACTCGCTGCAGTATTCTTGGCCTCTGACCGGCTCTTGTCACCACTGTAGTTACATGGCTGGTCCAATTCAGTTTCCTGTCAAAGACAAATTCCTGCAGATTCCAGAAATCAGAAACAAGCAGAGAATGCTGGAGAGACTCAATCGGTCTGGCAGCTTTTATAGAGAGAGAAACAAATTCAATGTTCCGAATCTGGTACGACTCTCCTTCAGAAACATTACCACTGTTTCTGCACAGAAGCTGCCAGACCTGCTGAGTTTCTCCAGCATTCTGCGCATTTGTTTCAGTGTCTGGTCAGCTTCCGAGCTGCACTGTGGGTGTCCTGACACTGCATGGACTGCAGTCATCATGACGGCAGCTCAAAGCTTCTCCAGGGGTAATTAGGGACAGGCAATAAATGCTGGCTTGTCCAGGTGATGCCATACCCCATGAAAGAATTTTTGAAAATACACAGTTGCTAATAGAATACAGTGACAAGAGGCAAATAAACGGCAACAAGGAGAGACTAAGAAAGCAACAGCAGCGATTTCTCTGGGGAGAGAGTTCTCTGCGATACATAATCACAGTTGCTGCAATTGCAAGTCTGAAGCTTGTGCCCAAAATCAATATCATAAAGCAAAAGGCCTCCTCTCTCTTTTTATAAAGAAAATCACAGACACCATCTCGAAGTTCTCACAAGGAATGTACCTACTTCGCTTCGTGGTGCTGACTGAGCCGATGGAGCTGGGGGTGTTGGTTCAGAATCTTTTGGAGGAAACACTGCACTGCAGATATACTGATGCAGAGGCAGTGGCTGACTCAGCACAATAGGGCAGGAGTATCCATTCAAAGCCACGTTCTCGGCGTTGTTATGTTTATTTATGTTTTGCCGGGAGTTGGGAAGGGGGAGCGTTAGGGAAGAAATGCAGTATGGAAAAAAGGAAAGGGAAATAAATGGAATTTTTTTTTTAAAAACAAAAGGCATGCAGTCTGGTGAAAAATTAAGGATTAAGCGGACGTAACTGTGATGCAGAAAGCTTATTCAGCTCACTGCACAAGGAAAGTAATCAGTCATTAAAGCGGGTCGAAAGTCAATATAAGGCTGAGCAGCCGAACAATTAAGTCAGCAGTCTGGGTGACAGCTATGAATCAAACATGTGGGAGAAGTCAAGCCCTGCATTGCAAACTGGAGTGCCATGTCTGTTAAGGAGGAGAGGCACTTAGTCACAAGAGACAAGAGCTCAGGTGACTACAGTGCAGAGGTGATGCCAACATCAAGGCCCAACCCAGAGAGGAATGCTTAGGCGCTCTGCGATGTTTAGGACAATCATATCTTATCCTCCTGCCTCATGCTGGGGCACTGTTCCTATACAATGGCCTGCTCCTCCCTCCTCAGTCCTGACTCACTGCATCACCTCCTCAGGCTGATACAGTGCAGCACTGCTGCAGTGCCATCTTTTACATGAGGTGGAAAGACCATCAGACAGAAGAACAGAAGAAGGCCATTCAGCCCATCAAATCTGCACCACCATTCAATGAGATCGTGACTGATCTGATGATCCTCAACTCCAATTTCCTGCTTTTCCCCCATAACCCTCGATTCCCTCATTGATTAAAAAAATCTATCTCAGCCTTGAATGTACTTAACGACCCAGGCTCGACAGCCCTCTCTGGGAAAGAATTCCACAGATTCACTCCCCTCTGAGAGAAGAAAGGTGCTATAGAAATGCAGTTTGATTGGATTGTATTTTGATTTCCTAGCTGTGCTCAATCCTAAACTTGTTTCACAATGGATGCCAGTTTTTGCCAGTCTAGGATCAGTGAGACTGGTTTTACCAGCTTACTTACCCATCAAATACATCTTTAATATAATTTGCACATATTAAAATGTATTTAATATCCCACTATCAGATTATAACAGAGAATATTCACTGTCCAATTAGTTTCCCTCTTGCTGTTCATGATGAAAGCCATTTACATCAATGACTTGGATGAGAATATAGGAAGCATGGTTAGTAAGTCTGTGGACAACACCAAAATTGATGGCATAGCAGACAGTGACAAAGGTTTCCTAAGATTACAAAGGCACCTTGATCAAATGGGTCAATGGGCTGAGAAATGGCAGATGGAGTTCAGTCTGGATAAATGTGAGGTATTGCATTTTGGTACAACAAACAAGGGTAGGGCTTATACAATTAATGGTAGGGCCTTGAGTAGTGTTGTAGAACAGAGGGACCTAGGGGTTCCGGTACATAATTCTTTGAAATTTGCCTCACATATCGACAGGGTAGTAAAGAAGGCGTTTACCACGCCTGCCTTCATTGCTGAGTATAGGAGGTGAGGCGTCATGTTGAGGTTGGACAGGATGTTGGTGAGGTCTCTTCTGGAATACTGTGCCCAGTTCTGGTCGCCCTGCTATGGGAAGGATATTATTCAGCTGGAGTGGATTCAGAAGAGATTTACCAGGAGGTTGCCAGATCTGGAAGGTTTGAGCTATAAAGAAAGGCTGGATAGGCTGGGACTTCTTTCACTGGAGCGTAGGAGGTTGAGAGGTGACCTAATAGAGGTTTATAAAACCATGAGGGGTATAGATAGGGTTAATGGTAGGTGTCTTTTCCCTAGGATGGGGGATTTAAAGACTGGGAGCACATTTTTAAGGTGAGAGGAGAGAAATTTTAAAAAAAGACATGGGGGCTAAATTTTTTTAAACAGAGGGTGGTTCACGTGTGGAATGGACTTCCTGAGGAAGTGGTGGATGTGTGGGCAATTGCAACGTTTAAAAGGTATTTGGATAAGTTCATGAATAGGAAAGGTTTGGAGGGACAGGAGCTGGCAGGTGGGAATAGTTTAGTTTGGGATTATGGACTGGTTGGACCGAAGGGTCTGTTTCCATGCTGTATGACTCTATGACCAGGGCATTGCAGTTGATCGTTGGGTTTTGCAAGATGCTCTTCAGAGTGAACAAGGATGTAGTAGCGACAGAGTGATGGTGGTGTTATGGTAACGTCACTGGGTTAGTAATCCAGAGAGCTGGCCCAATGCTGTAGGGCTGTGGGTTCAAATCTCACAACTGCAGCTGGTGGCATTCAAATTCAGTCTATAAATCTGGAACATAAAACCCGTCTCAGCATTTGTTGCAAACAGCCCCATCTTGTTCACCAATGTCCTTTGCAGAAGGAAATCTTCTGGCCACCACATGACTCCAGACCCACAGCAAAGTGATTTCCTCCGAACTGCCCTCTGGGAAATAAACGCTGCCCACATCCTGTAAATTAATGATGTGAGTGACTCTTACATGCCATTCATTTGAGGGGCAATCAGAGAAGGGCAGTGGACACTAGCACTGTCCTCACGAAAACAGAAAGAGATGTTATATTGTCTACTGCTCAAGTTTTAGGTGAATATAATTCCCAAGCGGATATTGAAACAAAAATGTGCACAGCACCAGGTGTGGAATCAGGTGCAATGTGACATTGTCAGAATATAACGTACATTCAGCAGATTGACAAAATTGTGCTCCCTGAGGGAGTTCAGTGCTGAAGGGGTCAGCTCAGAGGTCAGACTGTGAACCGCGATGGTAATTCTCCTTCCTGTCGGCTGTAGTTTTCTGCTGAGCCCAGAGAGTGCTAAGTTTTCCTGCTGCAGTGTGTTACCGTGGTGCACAGCAATCTGGGAAGGTCTGGAATCACTGGTACTAGGCTTTCCCCTCTCAGAACCTGGCCTGAGCATCTTCCTCCATGTGATACCAAGAAAAACAGTTGGACGGGGCACTTCTGAGGAAGCTGCAACATTAAAATCGGTTAGACAGTGCACAGGCTTTAATGGCGATATCAGGCCTGTTATTGCAGCCTGCTTTGAGAGAAGAAGCATTCAAAAGCATGAGTACACAACCAAGTTAAATGTCTCATTTGTCATAAGACTACAAAAGAATTAGGAGCAGGAGGGTATCATTCAGCCCCTCAAGCTTGCCCTGTCATTCAATAAGGCCATGACCAATCCAGCCCAGGCCTCAAATGCTCTATTGTGCCAGCTGCCCACAGCCATCAACTCTTCAATATTTCAAAAATTTATCAATCTCCTTTAAATACTTTGTGGTCAAGCCTCTACGACTGCCTGTATTCCAGACATTCACACCCTTCAGAAGAAATTCCTTTGCATCTCAGTTCTAAATCGTGCCCCCTTATTCTATCACTATGTCTTTTAGTTCATGGTTCCCTAACATCATCTCAACATTTTCCCCTGTAAAGCCCCCTCAGACTCTTGTTGGTTTCAATAAAATCATCCTCATTCTTCTAAACTCTAAGAAATACAGCCCTCACCTGTTTAGCTGTTCTTGACAAGTCAACCCCTTCATCCCCAGGAATCAGCCAAGTGAATCTCTGTTGAACTGCCTTCAATGCTGATAGATCCTTTCTTAAATATGAGGGCCACAACTGTGCCCACTACTCCAGGTGCAACTATACAGTTGGAACAAAACTTGCCTATTTTTAAATTCCAGCTCTCAAGCAATGATAGCCAAAATTCCATATGCCTTCTTAATTACTTGCTGCACCTACATGCTAATGTTTTGTGTTTTATGCACAAGAACACCCACATCCCTCTGCATTGCATTCCTTCAGAGCTTCTCTCAGCTTAAAGAATAGTCTGTCTTTTGATTCTTCCTATCAAAATGTATGACCTCACACACTTCCCAACATTAAGCTCTGTCTGCCAAGTTTATCCCCCCTCACTCAACCTATGTATACCCCCTTGCAGATTCCTTATGTCCTCATCACAACATTCCCTCCCACCTATTTTTGTACCATCAACAAACGCATTACACTGTGCACCTTCCTCCAGGTCACTAATGTAGATAGTAAATAAATTGAGGCTCAAGGCCTGATCCTTATGGCACTCCACTAGTTACTTATTTCCTGACTGAAAAAGACCCATTAATGCCGACTCTCTGTCTCCTGTGTGTGAACCAATCCTCAATCCGTGTTAACAGTACTACGGGCTCCTACCTTTTTATTAATTTGTAGGACGTGAGCGTCACTGGCTGGATTCAGCCTTTATTGCCCGTCCCTAGTTGCCCCTTGAGAAGGTGGGGGTGAGCTGCCTTCTTGAACCGCTGCAGTCCATGTGCTGTAGGTTGACCCACAATGCCCTGAGGGATGGAATTCCAGGATTTTGACCCAACGACACTGAGGGAATGGCGATATATTTCCAAGTCAAGATGGTGAGTGGCTTGGAGGGGAACTTGCAGGGGGTGGTGTTCTCTTGTATCTGCTGCTCTTATCCTTTTAGATGGAAGTGGTTGTGGGTTTGGAAGGTGCTGTCTGAGGACTTTTGGTGAATGTCTGTAGTGTGTCTTGTAGATAGGACACACTGCTGCTACTGAGCATCGGTGGGGGAAGGAGTGGATGTTTGTGGATGTGGTGTCAGTCAAGTGTGTTGCTTTGTCTGAGATGGGATCAAGCTTCTTGAGTGTTATTGAAGCGGCACTCTTCCAGGCAAGTGGGGAGTATTCCATCATACTCCTAACTTATGCCTTGTAGGCAGGCCGTGGGGAGTCAGGAGGTGAGTTACTCACCGCAGTATTCCTAGCCTCTGACCTGCTCTTGTAGCCACTGTGTTGTGTGGTGAGTCCAGTTGAGTTTCCCTCCAATATTGATAGTGGAGGATTCACTGATAGTGACACCATTAAATGACATGGGGCGGTAGTTAAATTGTCTCTTATTGGAGATTGCCTGGCATCTGTGTGGCACAAATGTTACTTGCCACTTATCAGCACAAGTCTGGATATTGTCCAGGTCTTGTTGCATTTGAACATGGACTGCTTCAGTATCTGAGGAATCGCGAATGGTGCTGAACATTGTATAAACATCAGTGAACATCCCGATTTCTGACCTTATGATGGAGGGAAGGTCATTGATGAAGCAGCTGAAGATGGTTGGGCCATGGACACTACCCTGAGGGAGTCCTGCAGAGATGTCCTGGAGCTGAGATGACTGACCTCCAACAACCACAACATCTTCCTATGTGCCAGGTGTGACTCCAGCCAGCGGAGAGTTTGCTCCCTGATACCCATTGATTCCAGTTTTGTTGGGGGCTCACCCTCGATCAAATGTGACCTTGATGGCAAGACTTATCTTGTGCAATAACCTTTTATAAGACATCTTACAGAATGCCTTCTGGAAATCCAAATACAATACATCTACCAGTTCCCCTTTGTCAACTCTGCTCATTCCATCCTCAAAAAAACTCACAAAATTGTCAAACATGATTCCTCTTTCACAAAACCGTGTTGACTGATTGTGTGAAACCTTTCTAAATGTACTGCTTTTTCTTCATTGAATATAGACTCTAACATTTTCCCAAATGACATATGTTAAGCTAACTAGCCTATAGTTTCCTACATTCTATCTGCCTCTCTTCTTGAAGAGACAGATCACATTAGCAGGTTTCCAATCTCAGAATCCAGTGTCTTCTGCACTATTCCGATCGATGCCTCCACTATCTCTTCAAAATGGAATCTATAGGTACAGGTGTGTGTAGGTACTGGCAGGAGGGCATAGAGCATCTTTTGGGTGACCTGACTAGCCTGTCATCCCTCTTCCATCCTCCACTTCTTTGGATGACGCCAATAGAGGCATTTCCATTGGGGAAAATCCGATGGTGCTGGGGTCAGGAGAATTGCAAGTCCCAGGAAGGGATACAAAGAAAGGCTCACGAATAGTTTAAGTACACTCACCTTTTGTACCTCTGTATTCTTTCCAAGCTTCTAGGATACCTACTGCTGCTCTTGATACACATTTCAAACGGGTGATGCTATGGACAAGGCCAGACCCCCCCCCCCCCCCAAAAAAAAACAGTTCAAGAAAGTAGCCCAGATCCTAACTTTGCTAGTTGTTTTAAGTAGGTGTAATGTGGATATTCCAGGAGGGGTGCAATTGGTTAAATGTAGTTTTAAACAAAACATAATTTATTTACCAGATTACAGAATGGAACACAATACAGAATAACCTAACCTATCTGAATACCCAACAGATTATCCCAACTTAATGATGCTGTTCCAAATACTTATAGCAATCCCTGTAAACACCCCTTGGCACAAAAGGTAAAATCAAATCCAGGATCTCACAGGAGGGGGGGGTCAGAGAGAGGACCTGCATTGACCACCTACTTTGGGTCCAGCAGTTTTTTTTAAAACTGCCAGACTGCTTTCAGTGAATAGCCAGACCAAACCAGACCAGAGCAAAGCTAAGCTGGGAGAAATGGCCACTCCCCTTCCATTGTACAGGTGTATTTTTTAAAACTTGAAAGCTTTCCTCCTGAGGCAGTATCTGTTAGCTATAAACAAAATGGCCCTGAAACCCTTCAATCCCAGACTTTTCAGAACCTGTGCTTTTACATCCTCCTGAAAAAAAAGGAGCAGCATTATAATTCCTCCCCCCTTTAAAAAAAATTCACCCTCATTATCCAAAGATCGCTTCATTTTAAAACCCCTTCATCTTAAACTGCTAGTACCCTATAACACACACAATCATAGATTACATGCACCACGACATTCTGCTTCAGTCTGTTTCACTCCTGCCACTGAATGCCTCTGTTTCTCATCCAAATCTCGACAGTGTGTCAACAATCACGTTTTCGCATCCTGCCACATGCACAATTTTCAAATTGAATGGCTGTAGCAACAAGTTCCACCAAAACAGTCTGGCATTTTTTTGTCCTTGAATTTCTCCACAAGCTTCAGTGGCTTATGTTCAGTGTATATGATTGTCTCAAATACATTACTGGTAACATAAACACATCGAAATGTTGTAACGCCAACACCAAGCTCAATGTCTCCTTCTCAACTGTCGAATATTTCTGCTGATGAACGTTCAATTTCCTAAAGAAATATTGGATCAATCTTTCTATCTTCTCATCATCTTGCTGTAAAAGCACAGCACCAACACCCACATCACTCACATCGACAGCCATCTTGAATGGCTTTGTGTAATTAGATGTGGCTAATACTGGATTAGTGGTGCTGGAAGAGCACAGCAGTTCAGGCAGCATCCAACGAGCAGCGAAATCGACGTTTCGGGCAAAAGCCCTTCATCAGGAATAAAGGCAGTGAGCCTGAAGCGTGGAGAGATAAGCTAGAGGAGGGTGGGGGTGGGGAGAAAGTAGCATAGAGTACAATGGGTGAGTGGGGGAGGAGATGAAGGTGATAGGTCAGGGAGGAGAGGGTGGAGTGGATAGGTGGAAAAGAAGATAGGCAGGTCGGACAAGTCCGGACAAGTCATGGGGACAGTTACTGAGCTGGAAGTTTAGAACTAGGGTGAGGTGGGGGAAGGGGAAATGAGGAAGCTGTTGAAGTCCACATTGATGCCCTGGGGTTGAAGTGTTCCGAGGCGGAAGATGAGGCGTTCTTTCCTCCAGGCGTCTGGTGGTGAGGGAGCGGCGGTGAAGGAGGCCCAGGACCTCCATGTCCTCGGCAGAGTGGGAGGGGGAGTTGAAACGTTGGGCCACGGGGCGGTTTGGTTGATTGGTGCGGGTGTCTCGGAGATGTTCCCTAAAGCGCTCTGCTAGGAGGCGCCCAGTCTCCCCAATGTAGAGGAGACCGCATCGGGAGCAACGGATACAATAAATGATATTGGTGGATGTGCAGGTAAAACTTTGATGGATGTGGAAGGCTCCTTTAGGGCCTTGGATAGAGGTGAGGGAGGAGGTGTGGGCACAGGTTTTACAGTTCCTGCGGTGGCAGGGGAAAGTGCCAGAATGGGAGGGTGGGTCGTAGGGGGGTGTGGACCTGACCAGGTAGTCACGGAGGGAACGGTCTTTGCGGAAGGAGGAAAGGGGTGGGGAGGGAAATATATCCCTGGTGGTGGGGTCTTTTTGGAGGTGGCGGAAATGTCGGTGGATGATTTGGTTGATGCGAAGGTTTGTAGGGTGGAAGGTGAGCACCAGGGGCGTTCTGTCCTTGTTACGGTTGGAGGGGTGGGGCCTGAGGGCGGAGGTGCGAGATGTGGACGAGATGCGTTGGAGGGCATCTTTAACCACGTGGGAAGGGAAATTGCGGTCTCTAAAGAAGGAGGCCATCTGGTGTGTTCTATGGTGGAACTGGTCCTCCTGGGAGCAGATATGGCGGAGGCGGAGAAATTGGGAATACGGGATGGCATTTTTGCAAGAAATAGGGTGGGAAGAGGTGTAATCCAGGTAGCTATGGGAGTCGGTGGGTTTGTAAAAAATGTCGGTGTCAAGTTGGTTGTCATTAATGGAGATGGAGAGGTCCAGGAAGGGGAGCGAGGTGTCAGAGATAGTCCAGGTAAATTTAAGGTCAGGGTGGAATGTGTTGGTGAAGTTGATGAATTGCTCAACCTCCTCGCGGGAGCACGAGGTGGCGCCAATGCAGTCATCAATGTAGCGGAGGAAGAGGTGGGGAGTGGTGCCGGTGTACTTATGGAAGATCAACTGCTCTACATAGCCAACAAAGAGACAGGCATAGCTGGGGCCCATACGTGTGCCCATGGCTACGCCTTTGGTCTGGAGGAAGTGGGAGGATTCAAAGGAGAAATTGTTAAGGGTGTGGACCAGTTCGGCCAAACGAATGAGAGTGTCAGTGGAAGGGTACTGTTGGGGACGTCTGGAGAGGAAAAAATGGAGGGCTTGGAGGCCCTGGTCATGGCGAATGGAGGTGTAGAGGGATTGGATATCCATGGTGAAGATAAGGCGTTGGGGGCCGGGGAAACGGAAGTCTTGGAGGAGGTGGAGGGCGTGGGTGGTGTCTCGAACGTATGTGGGGAGCTCCTGGACTAGGGGGGATAGGACAGTGTCGCGGTAGGTAGAGATGAGTTCAGTGGGGCAGGAGCATGCTGAGACAATGGGTCGGCCAGGGTGGTCAGGCTTGTGGATCTTGGGAAGGAGGTAGAACCGGGCAGTGCGGGGTTCCTGGACTATGAGGTAGGAAGCTGTGGCTAATACTGGGGCAGTGGTGAACACAGCTTTCAGTCTGTCAAATGCCTTCTGACAGTCCGCTGTCCACTGAAACCTCTTGCCTTTCTTTAGCAATGCAGTGAGTGGAGCAGCCACATTGCTAAAAGTTGGTACAAATGTTCGATAAAATCCATTCAATCCCAGGAACTGTAGTACTGCTCTTTTTATTAATGGTATGCAAAACCCCCCAATTACCTTTGTTTTTGCATCCCGTGGGGCCATTTGCCCATGTCCAATAGCATGGCCCAGGAAGGTGACTTGGGCTTTGGTAAATGCACTTTTAGCCAGGTTTGCCACCAAGCCTGCCTTCCGAAGTCAATCAAACAAGTCCAACAAATGTTGGAAATGTTCCTTCCATGAGTGACTAAAAATCACCAGGTTGTCAATATAGACAACACAGTTGGGTACCCGGCAATAAGCTCATTGGTTAGTTTCTCAAATCTGGCTGGCACATTTTTCATACCAAATGGCATGACTTTGAACTGACATAGTCCATTCGGCATTAGGAACGCCAAAATTGTCTTTGCTCTTTTTGACGGAGGTACTTGGTCATAGTCATAGAGATGTACAACACGGAAACAGACCCTTGGGTTCATGTTGTCCATGCCAACCAGATATCCCAACCCAATCTAGTCCCACCTGCCAGCATTTGGCCCATCTCCCTCCAAACCCTTCCTATTCATATACCCATCCAGATGCCTTTTAAATGTTGTAATTGTACCAGCCTCCACCACATCCTCTGGCAGCTCATCCCATACACGTACCACCCTCTGTGTGAAAATGTTGCCCCTTAGGTCTCTTTTATATCTTTCCCCTCTCACCCTAAACCTATGCCCTCTAGTTCTGGACTCCCCCACCCCAGGGAAAAGTCTTTGTCTATTTACCCTATCCTTGCCGCTCATAATTTTGTAAACCTCTATAAGGTCACCCCTCAGCCTCTGATGCTCCAGGGAAAACAGCCCCAGCCTGTTCAGTCTCTCCCTGTAGCTCTGATCCTCCAACCCTGGCAACATCCTTGTAAATCTTTTCTGAGCCCTTTGAAGTTTCACAACATCTTTCTGATAGGAAGGAGACCAGAATTGCATTCAATATTCCACAAGTTTCCTAACCAATGTCCTGTACAGCTGTAACATGACCTCCAAACTCAATACTCTGACCAATAAAGGAAAGCAAACCAAATGCCTTCTTCACTATCCTATCTATTTGCGACTCTACTTTGAAGGAGCTATGAACCTGCATTCCAAGGTCTCTGTTCAGCAACACTCCCTAAGACCTTACCATTAAGTGTGTAAGTCCTGCTAAGATTTGCTTTCCCAAAATGCAGCACCTCGCAGTTATCTAAATTAAACTCCATCTGCCACTCCTCAGCCCATTGGCCCATCTGATCAAGATCCCGTTGTACTCGGAGGTAACCTTCTTCACTGTCCATTACACCTCCAAGTTTGCCAGTAGCCTCTGAGCAAGTCCAATTTAGAAATATAAGTTGCTGGTCCCACTTTCTCAACACAGTCTTCTAAACATGGAATCAGATATGCACCACTCTTTGTAACTGCATTGTCTTTGCGATAGTCCACACATAACCATTGGGTACCATCTGGCTTTGGCACTATTACTATGGATGTGCTCCAGTCTCTGTAACTTGCTTCGATTATGTCGTCTTGGAGCATGTGTTCAATCTCCTTCTGAACCTGTGCTAACTCTAGACGGTTATACCTATAAGGATATTGCTTAATTGGAACAGCATCTCCCATATCTGCCTCATGTATAATTAGGTTAGCACTTCCCAGCTTATTTCCACTTATCTCCCCTTGTGATAGTAATAACTCTTTCAGGTCATTTCGGTTTTCCTGCGGAAGGTAATTCAATAATTTATCCCAAGTTTTAACAATTTCTTGATTGTCCAATTTGATTGGAGGAATGTCCAATTCAGAATCCTCTGAACTTGGCAATGCCTTCTGTCGGCATGGACGGGTTGGACCGAAGGGTCTGTTTCCATTCTGTACATCTCTATGACTCTATGACTATGACCTTCTCCTCTTGCTTTCCTTCCCAATCAGAATACCTTTTGAGCATATTCACATGACACACTCTGTGAGATTTCTTTGTCTGGAAACCTTATTAAATAGGTTTCAATTACTCAATTTCCTTTCGACTTGATAAGGTCCACTCAACCTTGCTTTTAAAGGCTCACCTGTTACTGGAAGTAACACCAATACCTTATCCCCGATAGCAAAGTTGCAAGTTTTTGATTTTTTTATCTGCTTCCTGTTTCATTGTATGCTGTTGTACTTTTAAATGCTGTCCAGCCAACTCCCCCACTCTATTTAATCATTCGCAAAAATTTGGCATAGTCCAAATATGTGGATTCTGAATTCTGACTGACCAATTTCTCCTTAATCAATTTTAGTGGTTCTCTCACTTCATGCCCAAAGACTAATTCAAATGGACTAAATTTGGTCGATTCATTTGGTGCATCTCTGATCGCAAAAAAGTACAAACGGAATTTCCTTATTCCAATGATTTGGACAGTTTTGACTATAAGCCCTCAACATGGTCTTTAATATCTGATGCCACCTTTCTTGCGCTCCCTGCGACTGGATGATATATGGTAGATTTGAATCGTTTTGTTGTCAAGCTGGGAATCGGTTTAGCTCAGTTGGCTGTATTGTTGGTGTACAGAGCAGTGTGGGTTCAATCCCCATCACTGGTTTGAGGTTACCATAAAGGACTCTCCTTCTCAACCTCTTCCCTCACCTGAGATCTGGTGGCCCTCAGGTTAACTCACAACCAATCGCTTCTCTCTAATGAGAGAGCAGCCGCTATGGTCTGGTAGGACTGTGGTGATGCAGCAATTGTGAGGCTATCCATAACTTCCTTGAAGAATTTTGAGATAAAGTTTGACCCTTGATCTGATTATATCTCTGTGGATAGTTAGTATCAACTGAAAAAATTGAGTAATTTTGCTACAATTCCTTTAGCTGTGACATGGAACGACCTCTGGAAATCTAGTGGACACATCCTGATTCCCACTTGTTGTTTTAGGTAGGTGTCCTATGCAATCAATTAAGATTCTTCCGCAAGGTTCCTCAAATGCAGGAATAGTTATTAAAGAAGTGGGTTCTTTTCGTGCCTGTGGTTTTCCGATTACCTGACGCGGCTGGCAAAATCCAGCTCCATCCTTGTACAGGCCAGGCCAGTAAAAATGTTTTGTATTTTCGCTTGGGGTTTTCTCACTGCTAAATGCCCCCTAGTGGTAGCTCGTGTGCTACCCGCAACACCTCCTTTTTATACACCACTGGCAATACGACTTGATAAACTTCTGCCCATTTCTCATCTGCCTGGATATGTGATTAGATTAGATTACATTACAGTGTGGAAACAGGCCCTTCGGCCCAACAAGTTCACACCGCCCCGCCGAAGCGCAACCCACCCATACCCCCACATCTACCCCTTACCTAACACCACGGGCAATTTAGCATGGTCAATTCACCTGACCTGCACATCTTTGGAGTGTGGGAGGAAACCGGAGCACCCGGAGGAAACACACGCAGACACGGGGAGAATGTGCAAACTCCACACAGAGAGTCGCCTGAGGCGGGAATTGAACCCGGGTCTCTGGCGCTGAGGCAGCAGTGCTAACCACTGTGCCACCGTGCCGCCCACTTCTCCATCTCTTCTTTAATACATCACTTTTAAGATAATAACATTCAGGGATACATTTGGGTTCTTTTTCTGTGTACGCCTTTTGATACGTTTGCTCTAAATTTTCATCTTTCTGCTGTAACTCAGTTAATTTATCTGAACTAAAGATGTCTCCTTTGTCATCCATCTGCTCCTGGCTTGTCTCCACCATCTGATCAAACAGGGTCTCTGCTAATTCCACTAAACTTTCTTATCTGTGCTCTTTGATCTCGCTTGTTTGAACTGGTGGCTTTGTAACCTCACTACCACACGGTCAGGAAAAATCCCAGGATGTGTGTCCAGCAATAGTTCAGTTGCCTGCGTTTGCACTGGCTTTTCAACCACAGTAGGCAGCACTCCTACCTGTGAATCAGCTGTATTAATAGCAAGGACAAATTGTATTCCTGGAGCTGAGTGTTTGTCCAGTACTCCTACCACGACTTTCTCACTCTTCACTGGACACTCTAACCTCACTCTACATAGCTGAGCGCTTCTCACTGTGAATTCCAGTTACTGGCACCTTTTCTGGCAATAGTCCTTCAGAGGTACATATCTCCTCATCTTTCAGTGTCACATACTGAGAGGATCCTGTGTCTCTTAATATTGTAACCTCTTTACCAGCTGCTCCTGGCCTATGTGAGTAAACTTTATCTTCACAGGTATTTGGTTTAAGAAGATCTGGCACTTCCTCCTCAACCAGCCTCCGACCAGCTCGTACATTCTGGTGCAGCTTTCTAGCCTCCACTGTGCTCTCTGTTACCACTCCAACAACGTTACTGGCTTATCCTGTTTTCCTACATCTGGCTCCCCAGTGTTTTTCCTAACCCACCAACACTGTGATTTCATGTGGCCGACTTCATTGCTGTGAAAACACCGGAGCTTTTTAACTTCTGTTTCCCCTTCTAGGGTTTCCTTTTTACCCTGTGGTAAGTTATCCTTATGATCTTCACCAAGATCTAACTTTCCCTTTCCATGTGCGGATTTCCCTTTTCCCCAATTTCTACTGGGGATTGATATTGACTCTGGAAGCCAAACTTTGATTTATGAACCAACTCATAACCATCAGCCACTTCAGCTGCTAACCTTGCTGTTTTAACTCTCTGCTCTTCCACACGAGTTCTCATTATGTCAGAAAGTGAGTTTTAGAACTTCTGTCTAAGGGCCAATATCTGGAGTTTATATTTCCTCTCTTTCTTCTTTTCCTTTCTCTCCTTATCTCTCTTTCTCTCTTTCTCTTTTTTTCTTTTTGTTCTGCTAAAGCAATTCATTCTTTTTCTCTCTCCTCTGCTTTTAATCATAATTCCTTGTCTTTTGCCTCTAACTCAAACTGCTTCATTTTCAATTGCATTTTAGCCATCTCTAAAGATTCTGATGGTATTTCCAGGAAGTTTAAATGCCGAGCTCCTGCTGTAATTCTCTCTCCTTTCCTCACGGAAGGAGGCAGCTCCAACTTCATCATATGTGCTAAATTCCAGCAGCTTGGCTTTAATTACCTTTTGTGAAACCCCCAAAATCACTTCTTCCAGCCCCAGAAAACTCTTGATGACTGAAACAGCCATTGCTGTCCCAAGCACTCTTTAAACCAACTGCATTCAACACCCAGAACAAAAGACACGAATACCTACCACTTGGTGCCTTTGAGTCCAACAACCCTAATCCCAATTTGGAACTGCAGAACAAATCCCACAAAGAATCCCCCAATCTGTTCATGACCAGGCCAGGCCCCCTCAAAACATTTCAAGAAAGTAGCCCAGACCCTAAGTTTGCTTGTTGTTTTAAGCAGGAGGGCTGCAGTTGGTCAAATGTAGTTTTAAACAAAACAGATTTTTTTTTAACCAGATTGCCAAATGAAACACAAACAAAAGAGAACAGAAGACTGAATAGCTTAACCTATCCGAAAACCCAACCGATCATCCCAAATTAGTGATGCTGTTCCAAATTCCTGCAGCAAATCCCCATAAACACCCCTTGGCATAAAAGGTGAAGTCAAACCCAGGGTCTTACAGGAGAGAGAGGTCAGAGAGAGAGGACCACCATGCACCTGCTTCTTCAGGTCCAGCAGCTTTTTAAAACTGCCAGACTACTTTCAGTGAATAGCCAAACCAAACCAGAGAAAAGCTGAGCTGGGAGAACTGGCCACTTCCCTTTCATTGTACAGGTGCTTTTTTTTTAACTTGAAAGCCTTCTGTCTGAGGCAGTTTCCGTTCGCAATAATCAAATTGGCCCTGAAACCCTTCAACTTCAACTTTTCGGAAGTTGTGTTTTTACAACCTCTCAGAAAAAAAAGCCAAGGACAACATAGCCTTGTTAAAGGAGCAGCGTCATCACAGTGGGCTGTCTTATACGTGATGCCTCGATCACATTTCAGAAGTGTAGGAAATGGCAGTAGGGACTGGCACTATTAAGGTGAAGCAACCACTTGTGTGAGATGGGCACTTTATCTGCTGCTGGTCCTGCCCACTGATGAATATGTCAGGGCACAAACCAGTAGGATCTGAATCCATATCTTTAAAGTGTAAATGGTGTTTCCATTCGTTTGTGTACATCCCAAGTTGCTGGCATGAACAAATCCACATTTTAAATTAAAAAATGCAGTTTTGCTGAAAAAGACTCAAAGCTTTCAACTTGCACTGATCCAGGACACTTGCTGGAATACAGGACTTTGACATTATGTCACTCGTTTCTTAGCAATACTGAAGCACTGTACTTTTTTAGTGATTATAAACAAGATGAGGAAGATTCTGGAATAAAATGAAGATGCTGCCAGACCTGCTAAGTTTCTCCAGCAGTTTCTGCTTTTGTTTGTTTGAGGAAGAATCTGACATCTCCAAACTGACTGTGGCTCTGCACATTTCCCTCAAATGTGATCAAACAGCATTGAAGGCACTTGATAATCAACATCATAGACTATTAAAGGTGTGGTCCTCAAAGTAGCAGATGTACTAGTGGTCATCTGTCAAGATTCTACAGACTCTGGAACAGTTTCTGTGGATTGGAGAGTAGTTAATGTAACCCCACTGTTTAAAAAAAGAAGGTCAAGAGAAAACCAGGAATTGTAGACCAGTTAGCTTGACATTATTAGTGGGAATATTGCTGGAATCCATTATAATAACCAATCACTTGGAAGATGGTGAGAGGATTTGACTGAATCAGCACGGATTTACAAAGGGGAAGTTGTGCTTGACAGATTGACTGGAATTCTTTGAGGATTGATAAGGGCAAGCAAGTGGATGTGGTTTACTTGGATTTTCAGAAGGTTTTCGATAAGGTTCCACTTAAGCGATTAGTGCGTAAAATTAGAGAGCATGAGATTGGGGGTAGTGTGCTGACATGAATAGAGAACTGGTTGGCAGTCAGGAGACAAGAACAGGAATAACCACAACAGGAGGGTCAGACAATGACTAATGGGCTACTGCAGGGATCAATGCTTGGGCCCCAGCTCTTCACAATATATATTAGTGATGTAGATGAGGAAAGCAAATGTAATTTCTTCAAGTTTGCAGGCAACAGAAAGCTAGGTGGGAGGGTGAGCTGTGCGGAGGGTGCAGAGATGCTTCAGTGTGACTTGGACAGGTCGAGTGAGTGGGCACCTGCATGGCAGATGCAGTATAATGTGGATAAATGTGAAGATACCGACTTTGGGAGCAAAAAACAGGAAGGCAGCTTATTCTCTGGACGGCGATAGCTTGGGAAAGGGGAGGTGCAATAAGACCTGGGTGTCCTTGAAGACCAAGTGCAGAAAGTAGGCATTGCAGATACGGCAGGCAGTGAAGAAGGTAAATGGTGCAATGGCCTTCATCGTGAGAGGATTTGAGTACAGGAGCAGGGGTGTCTTGCTGCTATTGGACAGGGTTTTGGAGAGACCACACCCTGGAGTATTGTGTGCAGTTTTCATTCCTTACCTGAGGGATGATGTTCTGGCATGGGAGGACAGCGAAGGGTTTAACCAGACTGATTCCAGGGATGGCAGGACTGATGTCTGAAGAGAGAGACGGGATCGGTTAGGACAAGATTCACTGGAGTTTGGAAAAATGATGGGGGTGCGGAATCTCATAGAAACCTGTAAAATTCGAACAGGACTGGAAAGGGTAAACACAGGAAGGATGTGCCTGATAACTGGGGAATCCAGAACCAGGGGGTGGGTCACAGTCTAAGGATACCAGGTAGGCCATTTAGGACTGAGATGGGGAGAAGTGTCTTCACCCAGAGAGTGGGGAGACTGTGGAATTCTTTGTCACGGAAAGCAGTTCAGGCCAACACATTATGGGTGGCACGGTGGCTCAGTGGTTAGCACTGCTGCATCACAGCACCAGAGACCCGGATTCGATTCCAGCCTCAGGCAACTGTCTGTGTGGAGATTGTACATTCTCCCCGTGTCTGCGTGGGTTTCCTCTGGGTGCTCCGGTTTCCTCCCACAGTCCAAAGTTGTGCAGGTTAGGGTGAATTGGCCACGCTAAATTGCCCCATTGTGTCTTGGATGTGTAGGTTAGGTGCATTAGTCAGAGGGTAGGGGAATGGGTCTGGGTGGGTTACTTTTCAGAGGGTCGGTGTGGACTTGTTGGGCCAAATGGCCTGTTTCCACACTGTAGGGATTCTATGATTGAAGACTCTCAAGAGAGATGGCAATACAATACTTGGGGGCTGAAAGGATCTGCGAAGGAAGTGGGAACAGGAGACGGGTTGGATGATCAGCCATGATCATATTGAATAACAGAGCAGACTTGAAAGTCCTACTCCTGCTTCCATGTTTCCATGTAAAACAGGGTAATGTCTGTGTCTGTAGCTATGAGCCATGGCTTGGAGGAGCCTTTTGTGCAGATGGTGCCTGTATTACAACTAACCTAGCCTTTACTGGTTGTGCAGTCACGATTTTGAGTGATCCCAGTTTGGATAGAGAGAGGAAACTTCGATTCTCTGAATCTGCACTGTACATTGTTCGATTTGGATTGGTCACAGGATTGGTGCCGTAGGAAATGGAAGCTGTGACACAGATATACTGGTCGATTCTTAAGGGCAAAAGCGTGAGAATTGGATTCCAGTGGCTAATGTCAAAAGCCAGAGCTAGGCATTGGAACAGGCCAAATATCTTCTGCACGTTTGTAATTTCTATGTTTGTAGCGTGCGTTCAACTATCATTGTATGGGTAAATATGCCATCAAAAGGAGCCAACAAGATACAACATAACAATTATGTTGTCTTTTTCGAAATCTGCCACATACATATTTGTAAAAGCGATGCTTCTCTACTGGTGAAGGAGAAAACTGCCAACATTTTGAGGGCGAGCTTGGTTTTGTACCATGCAGACGTCGAATGTGATCTCCTGGGTACTGTGAGGGAGTGATTTTTATCGGAGCCATTCTCCTCCTGCCCAGAACACTTAGGAAACCGTTTGTTTTCATTAAATAAAAAGATGTCCTTCACTCACATGTTTGGAAGCATGGTCAACTGAAGGTTTTTTTTAATTTGTGAAATTATGATTTTGGATCCAGATGCTGAAATATACTCTGTTGCAAGTTCCCCTCCAAGCCACTCCCCATCCTGACTTAGAAATCTATCACTGTTCCTTCAGTGTCACTGGGTCAAAATCCTGGAATTCCCTGTCTTAGGGGCATTGTGGGTCTAACCATAGCACATGGACTGCAGCGGTTCAAGAAGGCAGCTCACCCCCACCTTCTCAAGGGGCAACTAGGGTCGAGCAGTAAATACTGGTTTTAGTCAGCAGTGCCCACATTCCAATGAATGAATAAAGCAAAACTATACCATTACTCTTGCGAAATAGTCCTCGCTCGTTTTTATAGAGTTCAAATCAACCAGCTTTTTGTGTCTGTTATCAATCCAATCCAGTTTCCAATTCAGGTTTTGATAGCTATGTGTCCCTGAAAGGACTTGCTTAGGAAAGGAAATAACTTGCATTTATATAGCACCTTGGATATCCTGAGGATTTGCCAAAGTGCTTTCCAGCAAATGTAGTCACTGCTGTAATGGAGCCGGTGATTTCTTTACTGGAAACTTCCACACAGCAGCAGAGGGAGAATGACTGGGTCATCTAGGTGTTGGTTGAGGGATAGATATTGACTGGGACACCAGGGAGAATGCTCCTGTTCTTCTGGGAGTCTTGGTCAAAAAGGGAAAGTCGATTTTCAAGCATCTCCAAGAACCCCTTGATGTCTTGTGCAGTGTTAATTCCTGATGAAGGCACAGGACATTTACGTAGCAGTAGGTGGTGGGGACTGCAGATGCTGGAGACTAGAGTCAAGATGAGAGTGGTGCTGGAAAAGCACAGCAGGTCAGGCAGCATCCGAGGAGCAGGAGAATCGACGTTTTGGGCCGAAGCCCTTCATCAGGAATGTAGCAGTCGTCAGCACATTTCAAAAGTAAACTTCTGTACAAAGGATATTGAGACATTTCATCTCGTAATCCCAAATGTGAAGGGTTGGTGGGAGCAGATTCGATGGGAACTTTGATAAGCAAATTCAATAAAGACTGAAAGGGCAAACTCATACAGAGTCTGGAGGGGAAGAACAAACTGGATCACACTTTCAAAGCCTTCACGTGAGCATAATGGGTCAAGTAGCCTCCTGAAAGTCATGCTGCGATACACTTCTGAAGGGGGTGAGACTTAAACCCAGGATTCCTGGCCCAGAGGTACCACTGTGCCACAACCACCCTCGTGCATGCCGTCAGATTCTGAGAAAAGAATCATCCCCCCAAAAAACGGCAAAAAGTTTCTAAATCTGCGGTGACAGTGTTTGTAATAGAAGCAAAATCTAGCTCATCAGGATCTGTAACCCCAACAAATATTTGTTAGCAGCGTTGTCATAGCAACAAAAAAAAATGCTCCTTAGCTGGGCCTTAATTGTGTAGGAACAGGTGGGGCCATTTTTCCACCTGTTCCCCTCAATGAATCATTCAATATTCTTGCAACTCACCACTTTTTTTGTAAACGTTGCAAAATGCCAACTGCAGGGCATGTGGCAAATTTGGCCTCGTTCCGAATGCTGAATCAGTAGCACAGGAATGATCAAGTTATTTTCTAGAGCGACCAATTAATCTCTCCTCATGACCCGTTGTTTACCCGTCCCTGGGGCCGTTGGAGCCTGGGATTTCAAGCAACCTCAGTGCAATTGAGGTCAGCAGCAGTCAGGGGGAAAACTCCACTGGCCGCAATCACATCCAAGGCAAAGGCTGTGGTTGGAGATTATCAATCATCTCAATTCCAGGAAATTACTACAGGGGTCCTCACAGAAGTAAAGCAGGCCCAACAATTTTCCACTGCTTCGTCAATGACCTCCCTCAACTCAGCCACCCTCATCCACAGCACTCAAGAAGCTTGACGCCATCTCAGACAAAGCTACCCGCTTGATTGGCACCACTTTAACATTCATTTGTCTAAGGCTCCACACCACTGCACAGTAGCAGCAGTGTGTACTATCTACACGGTGCACTGCAGCGACTCAGCAAGACTCCATTGACAGCGTCATTCAAACCTCAAGCACCCAAGAGGAAAGGGCAGCAGATACTTGGGAACACCACCCCCTGCCAGTTCCCCTCCAAGCCACTCATCATCCTGACTTGGAAATACATCACTGTTCCCTCAGTGTGGCTGGGTTACAATCCTGGAGTTCCCTCTCTAAGGGCATTGTGGGTCTACCTGCAGCACACAGGCTGCAGCGGTTCAAGAAGGCAGCTCACCCCCACCTTCTCAAGGGGGGGCAACTAGGGATACGTATTAAATACCTTTCCAGGGGTGCCAACATTGCTCTTCATGGCTTTATATCCTTTTTGTAATGTGGTGTCTGGTGATCATTCTAGCGAATAGTGAAGTTGGTAAAGACTGCTGGATACTGTGGGTTAAACTCTCAGTGGCTCTGACCGTGATCATGTTCAAATATTTAATGCATATGTCTGAAATTGCTGGGTCCACTCTTTTGAGCAGAGTTCACTCGCAATGTAAGTAGTTCAACAACACAGCAAAAACAGCAGTGAGGAGAAGGGTTGATAAATATATTCAGCTATTCATATGTTAGTGTCCCAAGGCATTGATTCAGGACTGCAGGCAAGCCATTACTGAATGTTCAGTCCAATGAAGCAGTGAGGTGAAGAGTCAGTATGCTCCAAACTATGTTCAGCTGAGGATGGAGAAACCATGCAGGAAAAGCACGCAGGTTTGCTGAAGCGTTAGGTAGCACACCCCTGGATAATCTGAGAAACGTGCGACAGCAAAGGAAGGTGTTGGGGAAGCTGACAGTTTTGAAAGTGTTGATGTTGAACTATCTTGCGCTCCCACCAATGTGATAATGTCACACGCTCTTTGGGTGGAGATGGGAGTTCTATACTTGTCTTCATAGGGAGCATATCTACACTGTACCGTTTCTAAGGGTTCTTTGTAAAAATTCTTCTTCAGCAATGTAAACTACCACCTTGTTAATAAGACAAGTGCCTCTTCTATTCAGACTCCCCAGTGGTCTGTCCTTTACCACTGAGAATTAGACAGGTCCTAAAGGGAGTATAGATAAAGAAGGATGAGTGGCAGCTGTGGTACCCTGTGCCACATACTGGCAGAGCTGGCAGATGCCATGAAATGGCAGCATTCAAAACACAGCAACTAGGAAGCAGGAGCCAGTGTGTCTTCCATGTTGATTCGTTCACAATGTGCCGTGCAGTACTGGTTACTTTTCCTTTCCATAGACCAGTGCCTGCCTGGTGGGAGCTGCCTGTTGAATTACGTGCCTTAATCTTTCAGCATGTAATACCATCTGCTGTAATTACAGCGGGAGCATGGGTTCCCTTCAATGGCAGTGGGCCCTATTGGGGCTCACTCGACCCAACTATCTTCAGTGGTTATGTCCACGCATGGCTATCTTTGAAGAGGAGGCACATGGTATCTGCTGGCACACTTTTGTGATCAATGGGGGTCACAGTCGCTGGAGTGTGTTGTTATCCCCACTCATCTCATTTTAATTTACATTCCCAAAGTTTCTTTTGGAATTCTGATTTGATTGGCAGCAGCCTTTTAAGGGGCTGTCTTGTTTTCCTTTTTTTTTTGATTTGATCTAATTTGGGTTTTCCCCCAAAGGAGTACCCACTCCATTGGCACTGCTTTTGCATGGGAATGGGGCTCAAACATCGGAGCAAGTGATCAAAGTTTCCGCTGGAAGGAACTTTCTGAAAGTCAGTCTCTGACCATTTCTGAAGCAGAAAGCACCCTCTCTGAGGGAGGCAGTGGCATCCCTGCACCCATTTGGCATTGCCAGCTGTCACACTGGTCCACTGCCATGGGTTGTTCTGTGGGGTGCTTCATCAGGGTGGGGAAGGCATGGTAGCTACCCAACCACCAGACAAGTGGGCCAATTATCTGTTAAATTGCAGAAGTGGCACTAGGAATAGTGGATGCATTGGTGATCATCCTTCAAGATTCTTTAAACTTGGGATTGGAGGGTAGCTAATGTAACCCCTCTATTTAAAAAAGGGAGGGAAAGAGAAAACAGGGAATTATAGGCAAATGAGTTTGACATCGATTTGCAGGAAGATCCTACAGTCCATTATCAAGGATTTTAATGGCCGACTACTTAGAAAGCAGTGGCAGAATCCGACACAGTCAGCATGGATTAACAAAAGGCTTGACCAATCTCCCAGAATTCTTCAAGGATGTAATGAGTAGAGTTGATCAGAGGGAATCAGTAGATGTGGTTTATTTGGACTTTCAAAAGGCTTTCAACAAAGTTGCACATAAGAGATTAATGTGCAAAGTTAAAGCATATAGGATTCAGGATAGTGTATTGAGATGGAGAGAGAATTGGTTAGCAGATGGAGACAAAGAATCAGAATAACTGGATCTTTTTCCGAATGGCAGGAGTGACTGCTGGGGTACTACAGTGATTGGGACAAAGACCCTAGCTATTCACAATATATTTTAATGATTTAGATGAGCGAATTAAATGTAATATCTCAATGTTTGCAAATAACATGAAGCTGAGTGGGGGGGTGAGCTGTGTGGAGGACGCAGATCGACTTCAGTGTGATTTGGACAAGTTTGAGTGAATGGGCAAGTGTATGGCAGGTGCAGTGTAAGGTGGATAAATGTGAGGTTATCCACTTTGGTTCCAAAACTCAGAAGATAGATTTAATTTGAATAGCTGTTGTTATGGACCAAGCCAAACCCTCAAGGAGAGAGCCTCGACTCTAACGTTTTCTCATTTTAAAGGTAAGCGTGAGGTGTTGAGTTCCGGATACAATTCAATTGGTTAAACTATCAAGCTTGAAGCAAAACACACTTTTTTCATACATTATGGTTAAAATACAGACCGAATAAGAATAAAAGAAATGAATTGGCTTAGCTGTAACTCTCTCAAAATGCTTAACAAAATAATAAACTACTTATTAACTGTTCCAATAGAGTAACATCCTATAAAAACAACCTATGCAAAGGTAAATTCAGTAAAACAGATTGTCTCACATGCAACTCTAGCAGCAGGAACCCCTGCTTTTAGAGAGAAGAATGATAGCTTCCACATCCAGCTTCAAGACCCCAGGAACATCTGATAGTGAAACTGAAACCCTGGCTCTCCAGGGACTTGACCCCACCCATTCAGGCTGCTTGTATTGTGCCAGTTTTTAGAAAAACCCCAAGGTGTCACAAGCTGTTTACTCTATTGGATTTGAGCAGACTGCCTGGTGCCTCTATTTCAATCTTTCTTCAGAACAATAAAAAGGGTAAAGTACATCTCTTATCGCCAGAGTATTATCATACTGTAAATTGTGCTAACACCTTGAAAATCCTTTAGTAGGCATCTCCAGCTGAAGGTACCTCCAGTTTGCCTCTCCCAGATGGTAGCCAGTCTTCTGGTGTAGATTGTCTGGTGATAGGAGGCAGCAGTCTGCTGGTAATAGAACATAGAACATTCCAAGCAGTACAGGCCCTTTGGCCCTCGATGTTGTGCCGACCTGTGAAACCAATCTGAAGCCCATCTAACCAACACTATTCTATTCTCATCCTTATGCCTATCCAATGCCCATTTAAATGCCCTCAAAGTTGGCGAGTCTACTACTGTTGCAGGCAGTGCATTCCATGCCCATTCCATTCCTCTGAGTGAGGAAACTACCTCTGACATCTGTCCCACATCTGTCACCCCTCAATTTAAACCTCTGTCCCCTCGTGCTAGCCATCACCATACTTGGAAAAAGGCTCTCCCTGTCCACCCTATCTAATCCTCTGATTATCTTATATGTCTCTATTAAGTCACCTCTCAACCTTCTTCTCTCTAACGAAAACAGCCGCAAGTCCTTCAGCCTTCCCTCATAAGACCTTCCCTCCATATCAGGTAACATCCTGGTAAATCTCCTCTGCACCCTTTCAAAAGCGTCCACATCCTTCCTATAATGCAGAGATCAGAACTGTACGCAATACACCAAGTGCTGCCGCACCAGAGTTTTGTACAGCTGCAGCATAACCTTGTGGCTCCAAAACTCAATCCCTCTACCAATAAAAGCTAACGCACTGTATGCCTTCTTAACAACCCTATCAACCTGGGTGGCAACTTTCAGGGATCTATGTACCTGGACACCAAGATCTCTCTGTTCATCTACACTACCAAAAATCTTACCATTAGCCCAGTACTCTGCATTCCTGTTGCTCCTTCCAAAGTGAGTCACCTCACACTTTTCCACATTAAACACCAGTTGCAACCTCTCAGCCCAGCTGTGTAGCTTATCTATGTCCCTCTGTAACCAGCAACATCCTTCAGCACTATCCAAAACTCCACGAACCTTAGTGTCATCTGCAAATTTACTAACCCATCTTTCTACACCCTCATCTAGGTCATTTATAAAAATGACAAACAGCAGTGGCCCCAAAACACATCCCTGTGGTTCACCACTAGTAACTGAACTCCAGGATGAACATTTCCCATCAATCACCACCCTCTGTCTTTCAGCTCATCAATTTCTGATCCAGACCACTAAATCACCCTCAATCCCATGCCTCCATATTCTGTGCAATAGCCTACCATGGGGAACCTTATCAAACACCTTACTGAAATCCATATACATCACATCAACCGCTTTACCCTCATGGTTGTTCACCATCTCAAAGAAATGTACTGGATAATGTAATAATCCAGAGGCCTAGGCAAATGTTGTGGGGACATGGGTTCAAATCCCATCAAGGCGGCCAGTGGAATTTAAATGCAATGAATAAATCTGGAATTAAAAGTTAGCCTCAGTCATGGTTGCCATGAGAACATTATCTATTGTTGGAAAAGCCCATCTGGTTCACCAATGTCCTTTAGGGAAGGAAATCTTCCCTTCTTATCCAGTCTGCTCTCTATGTGATTCCAGACCCACAGCAATGTGGTTGACTTTTAACCACCCTCTGAAATGACCTCACAAGACAAGGGACAATTAAAGATGATACTTACATCCCCTGAAAGATTTTATTTCGACCGACAGCTTCCAACTGGCCCTGCAGCCAGTGAAGTTATTTGGATTCATTAATTGGATGGCACTGCCTTCAAAATCTTTGTCTGGGTCATGCTGCTGGCCACTTGTGAGCTTCTGACCCACACTTTTATCTGGGCAGCGCAATTGGCTGCCCAGAGTATGCCAGGTTGGACTCTCCTATGGCCCGATCAGTGCTTGGCAACAGAATGAGAGGGTAAGTAAATATTTGATTCAGTCTCTGGAGAGCAAGGCTGGCATTGTGGCTTTCTAAGGTGCTTCCAAGGGCAGTTAACCATTAACCATCTTGGCATGAGACTGGAGGTCAAGTTGATTAAATCCATAAAAGGACAGCATATCTCCTTCTTCAAATTACATTCGGTAACTGTGTCTGTGTGTGTGAGAGTGTGCGCGTGTGTATGCGTGTGTGCACGCGCGCGTGTGTATGTGCGGGTGTGTGTGTGTATGTGTACATGTCTGTGTGTGTGCGCGCGTGAGAGAGTGTGTGTGTGGGTGTGTGCATCTGTGAGAGTCTGTGCGTGTGTGTATGTGTGGGTGTGCGGTTGTGTGCATCTGTGAGAGTCTGTGCGTGTGTGTATGTGTGGGTGTGGGTGTGCAGTTGTGTGCATCTGTGAGAGTGTGTGTGTGTCTGTGCATGTCTGTGTCTGTGTGTGGGTGTGTGTGTGTCTGTGTGTGTGTTTGTGTGAGAGTGAGTGTGTGTGAGTGCATGTGTGTGTGAGTGTGTGTGTGAGTGTGTGTGTGGGTGTGGGTGTGGGTGTGTGTGGGTGGATGGGTGGGAGTGTGTATGTGAGAGTGTGTGCGTGTGTGTGTGTCTGTGTGAGAGAGAGTGAGTGTGTGTCTGTGTGTGTGTGTGTCTGTGTGTGTGTGTGGGTTAGTGGGTGTGTGTTTAAGAATAATCCAAAAGTGTCGTGGGTTTGATAACTGATACTCAGTTTCCATTTCCCACTTTGTCGAAGATGGAGTGCCCAAGCTGCCAGGATGGAACTGGCATCCCTCTTTCTCTGGGTTATTTCTGGATGACTGGTCCAGGAACAACCACGATGCTGTCAAAAATGCGTTACGAAGTGCAATTAAATATTTACCAATTCACCCAAGGTTTTGGAGAAGCTTCTGCATTATCAACAGTGACTTGACGATGCTCTGCCTGCAATGCGTGCTTCAGTTGAAACCTGCTTAAAATGACTGCAGACAACTGCAGAGGCTGGAGGATTTAAGATAAGGAGTGGCGGAGAAATAGAGGCAGGTTAATCACCTCTTCCAAATCCCAAAGAGAAAATTTCAACTCAGTTTTGAGAAAGGAAAATCTGACCGATTTGTCCCTGTCCTTTCCCCCAAAGTGCTGACTTCTTCCTGGACTGTAGTTCACTCAAGCCCTGAAGGTGAACATTGA
The DNA here is from genome assembly GCF_047496795.1 of Chiloscyllium punctatum. Taxonomy (NCBI): domain Eukaryota; kingdom Metazoa; phylum Chordata; class Chondrichthyes; order Orectolobiformes; family Hemiscylliidae; genus Chiloscyllium; species Chiloscyllium punctatum. The sequence goes on along the minus strand of NC_092791.1, from coordinate 28,794,936 downwards.
CTCATTGTCATCAAGGCAGGACTGTGTATCCTTTCCCTAACACAGGGGCTGGGGCAAAATCCAATTGGACCGTGTCCACGGTTGACGTGACAGCAAATCTGAGACCAGCCTTGGCGGGATGTTTTCAAATAAAAGTTGATAAAGTTAGTGATGACAATGGTAAAAAGAGTTATGGGGATAGTCTGGATAATAGACGTTAATGTATTTGCTCCGCCATGATCATTTTAAATAGTGAAGCAGGCTTGATGGGCCGAATGGCCACCTTCTGTTCCTATGTACGTCATTATACAAAAATGCCCCCTGCAATTCTCAACTGAGCCATTCGGAATCACCTCACTTCCAAAATATACTTGTGTGACGTAAGGTTCTGACTAAAAACATGAACATTTGTTGCCATTTTACTTATCATTCCAGTCTATTCTTGACTTTTCTGACCTTGTTTGCCTGAGAAAATTTGACTTCATGCCTTGGAGCAAGATGGCTGTGAAGAGACATCCCTGAAACCCCCACTATCAATATCGAGGTAATTACCATTGCCCAGAAACGGAACAAGACTAGCCATATAAATACTATGGCTACAACAGCAGGTCAGAGGCTAGGAATCCTGTAGCAAGTAACTCACCTCCTGACTCCCCAAAGCCTGTCCACCATCTACAAGGCCCAAGTCAGGAGTGTGATGGAACACTCCCCACTTGCCTGGATGGGGGCAACACCAACAACACTCAAGAAGCTCAACACCATCCAGGACAAAGCAGCCCCCGCTGGATTGGCCCCACATCCACTACCTCCACCACCGACGGTCAGTAGCAGTAGCGTGTGCTATCTACAAGATGCCCTGCAGAAACTCACCAAAGATCCTCAGGCAGCACCTTCCAAACCCACAATCACTTCCATCTAGAAGGACAAGGGCAGCAGATACATGGGAACACCAACCCCCTGCAAGTTCCCCTCCAAGCCACTCACCATCCTGGAAATATATCACTGTTCCTTCGCTGTCTCTGGGTCAAAATGCCCTCCCTGATGGTATTGTGGGCCTACCTACAGCACATGGACTGCAGCAGTTCAAGAAGGCAGCTCAGTACCACCTTGTCCAGGGGCAACTAGAGACAGGCAATAACTCCTGGGCGCAGTCAGAGATGCCCATGCCCCCTGACTGAATTTTAAAACCTTCTGATACAATTCAGTTCTATCTTGTTCTTGCATTTGTTTTGGAAGATCACCTAAGATTCAGCTGTCAGACAATTTTAAACCTCCTGGCATGGTTTACCATTGGGTCAATCATTGACAAGTGGTGGCAGGCCACCATTCAGCTGATTTGTTGACTGAAGGCCTAAACTGGCATCAAACCGTCAGGCTGAATGACCTGTTACGTCATAGAGTCATAGCGTCATAGAGGTGTACAGCACTGAAACAGACCCTTCTGTCCAACCCGTCCATGCTGACCAGATATCCCAACCTAATCTAGTCCCACCTGCCAGCACCCAGCCCATCTCCCTCCAAACCCTTCCTATTCATATACCCATCCAAATGCCTTTTAAATGCTGTAATTGTACCAGCCTCCACCACTTCCTCTGGCTGCTCATTCCATATACACACCACCCTCTGTGTGAAAAAGTTGCCCCTTTTATATCTTTCCCCTCTCACCCTAAACCTATGCCCTCTAGTTCTGAACTCCCCTACCTCGGGAAAAGACCTTGTCTATTTATCCTATCCATGCCCCTCATAATTTTGTAAACCTCTATAAGGTTACCCCTCAGCCTCCGACGCTCCAGGGAAAACAGCCCCAGCCTGTTCAGCCTCTCCCTGTAGCTCAGATCCTCCAACCCTGGCAACATCCTTGTAAATCTTTTCTGAACCCCTTCAAGTTTCACAACATCTTTTTGATAGGAAGGAGACCAGAATTGCACACAATATTCCAACAGTGGCCTAACCAACATGACCTCCCAACTCCTATGCTCAATACTTTGACCAATAAAGGAAAGCATCCCAAACACCTTTTGTCCTACTAAATTTCATTAAACAGACATGGATAGGCTGGTGGAATGGGTGAACACATGGGAGGTGAAAATTAGTGCCTGAAAATATGAAATGATACACTTTAGTGGAAAGAACACAGAGAAAAATTATTTTTAAATGGGAATTATTCTAATAGACGTGAAGATCAGCAGTGTGTTCTTTCGAGTGGAGCTAAAACCACAACCGAATAAGCAAACTGACTGTCTTTAAAGGGGCACTGTAGCTAAAGCAAAGTCTTAAGTTTCTACTTATCAAGTTAAATTGAAATGTCATTTCCTGTCAAATAATGAACTCCATCCCTTGGCGTGCCTACTGGTCATAGAAGACCCCAAGTGAACTGGCAGACACCACTGTAACCATGGCAACCATGTCTAATGACTCTGTCTGCTGCCTGGACCTTTTAATGGCAAGCTCAACCACCTCAAGAAACAGACCAACATGGCGTCCTTCCAATCTCCTCCCCTCTCTTCACACTGGCTGGTCAAAGAGCAGGAACCTATCTACGCAGATCATTGCCAGTGGCAGCGCAGGTTGAGAAAGGGACTTAATAAAGACGTATGGGATCCTAAGCTTCTGGTACAAAAACAGTGAAGTTACAATGACCCCCCTGTATAAAATATTGCTCCAGTTGAGTTCTGAAGAAGGGTCACTGGATGCGAAAAGTTAACTGTGTTTTTCTCTCTCTCCGCAGATGCTGCCCAACCTGCTGAGTTTCTCCTGCAGTTTCTGTGTTTGTTCCTCTTTTCTTCCTCTGGTTCTGGGCACAGATGCCAGCTGCTACTTGCCCAGATGATATTGAAAGGTCCATCTTAGACGTACAAAACAGGTTTGTGTGCAGACAGGGGAATATCAATGTCTCTTTGTCGAAAAGCATGATTCTTTTTTCCCCCTTTAGCTGAGAGGCGCAACTGAATGTCATTTCATTTTTATGTCTCTTAGTTCTTTCCAAACTTGCTTGTCTCTTTTCTTCTCTTGCTTGGCTGAGAGCATGATTGCGTGAGAACATGATAAAACAGAAACAAAAGCCTTAAAGGTGCTGATTGCTGCTTGAGAGTTGTCAAAGGGACAATGGTGGAAAAGGGGAAGGAAACTTTAGTGGCACAACTCTGACTCAATCCAGCAGGAGGCACTGTGTCAAGGTAATGGTGGACTGGGATGCTGAACATTGCAACCTCTGTGTAGGGTGTCAAGTCTCCAGGATTGAACTGGACTCTCCTAGAACATATTAAAATAGGACTGATGAGCAGGAATAGGCCATTGGCCCTTCAAGCCTGCACTGACACTCAATAAGACAAGAAGTTAATAACTGAGATGGGGAATAATGGCTTCACCCAGAGAGTGGGGAGCCTGTGGAATTCTCCGCCACAGGATGTGGTTGAGGCTAAACATGGAATGTTTTCAAAAAGGAGTTCGATATAGTTCTTAGGGCTAAAGGGATCAAAGGGAATGGGGAGAAAATGGGAACAGGGGACTGAGATGGATGATCAGCCTTAGATTCATATGAACAGGCCATTCAGCCCATTGAGTCTGCACTGACCTATCGGCTCTAATCTCACTTTCCAACACTTGGCCCCTGTCTTTGAATGTTACGACATTTCAGGTGCTCAGCCGCATCCTTTTTAAAGGTTCAACGATCATATTGAATAGCAGAGCAGGCTCAACAACTGTGACCCCTATGCTCTGGACTCCCCCCAGTCATTGAAAACATCATTCCTGCATCTACCCTGTCTATTCCTGATGGAATTTTATAGGGTTCTATGAGATTCGCCCTCATTCTTCCAAGCTCCAGTGAATATAGGCCTATATAACCAATCCAGTCTCTCTTCATATGTCAGTCCTGCCATCCTGGACAAAATGCAAGTTATTTCTCTCTCTTCTTTTATCTGAAGATATTCTAGTTTGATTAACGACAGCGCGGTTACCTTGGTGATACCATCGAAACAGTTCGACAGATAAAGGTCACCTTGACTCGGAAAAGACGTTCCTCATGTGGAAGAATGGCCTGTTGGGTATTCGCTTGACCAAAAACTGAACTGAGGGGCCATCAAATCGGATGCTGTCTTCATCCCCACATTCCAGCATGAGTCACAGTTGGTGATCCAAAATGGGGCAGCTTATTCACTTCATCCCTTTCCGTGCCTGTACCGAGTAAAATCGAAGCAGCTCGGTGCCGGAGAAACTCAGCAGATCCGGGCGAGATCTCTTGTACTCGAAGCTGCCCTTCTGTCCCACTTACTCCTCTTTACTTTGTTTGACAGTAAATAATTCTTCCCTTTTCCACCTCTCCCTTCAGTTCCAAAGAAGAGTCATATTGGAGGAGTCCCACGAAATGCTAAGAGGCTGCAGAACTCTGAGGTGCAGAGGGATCTGGGTGGCCCAGTGCATGAATCGCAGAAGGTTAGTTTGCAGGTACAGCGAGTAATCAGGAAAACTAATTGAATGTAATGCTTTATTGTGAGGGCAGTAGAATGCAGGAGTGAGAAGGTTATGCTTCAATTGTACAGGACATCGGTGAGACCACACCTGGAGTACTGTGTACAGCGCTGGTCACTGTACTTACAGAGGGGTATTAATGTATTGGAAGCAGTTCACTGGACTAATACCTGGGACCAGTGGATTGCCTTATGAGGAAAGACTGACAGGCTAGTATGACAGGATACAGTAGGCCTGTATCCTCTGGAGTTTAGAACAGTCACAGCTGACTTAATTGAAACATATAAAATCCAGAGGGGATTTGACCGAGTGGATGTGGAAAGGATGTTTTCTCTTGTGGGAGAATCTAGAACTGGAACATATGAACTAGGAACAGGAGTAGGCAATTCAGTCCCTCCACCATTTAACACGATCATGACTGATTTAATTTTGGCCTCCACTTTCCTGCTGGGGCCATAATTTAAAAATCAGGGGTCGCCCATTTAAGACCGAGATGGGGAAACCTTTCTTTAATCTGAGGGTTGAGGGTCTTTGGAATTTCCTTCCTCAAAAGGCAGTGGATGTAGAATCGTTCGTTATGTTTAAGGCAGAGGGAGATAGATTCTTGATGACCAAGGGGGATGAAAGATTATCGGGGGATATAGGAACATAGAGCTGAAGTTAAAATCCAATCTTATAGAATGGCGGAACAGGCTCGAAAGGCCGAGCGGCCTCCCTTTGTTCCTTGTTGATATGAATGGACTCAAAACATTCACTCTGTTTTTCTCTCCACGGAAACTGCCAGATCTATTGAGTTTCTCCATCTTCTGGTTTTCAATTCCGATCTCCAGGCTAAGCCTGATTTCGAGGTTATTATTACACCCCTGTATATTTGGCAGTAAACTGAATTCAGCACTAATATATTATCTTTCATTGTTAAAAAAAGTTGTCCACATTTATTAGCTGTTCCTAGTTGCTATGACAACCACAAGCTTCCAAGCAAAGGGCACTGGGGGAAGGTCTGATGGCCGTGCGACAGGTTTAGATAGGACAGATAACGAAAAGCTGTTCCCAGTGGCTGATCTCTGGTCTTTAAGAATATAAACTTCCTCTAACAACACCGCAAGGAACTGGAAGAACCATGAAGTTGATAAAAACCATAAACAAATGACTTGTCATAAGACGAGGCATATTCTATGCAAAATCATGAGAATGGTTCTTGATTGGTCAGGGGATCAATGGTTGCAGGGAGAAGGTGGGAGAAAGGGGCTGAGAAACATCAACCATGATTGAATGGCAGAGCCTGAATGGCCTAATACTGTTCCTATACCTTATGGTCTTATGGTCTAAATATATGAACCTAGAGGCACAACATATGTTATGTGCTACAGAAGGCTATTTATTCAAGAAAATATATATTTTCAAATTTTTGGCCAGTGCTGTGGTATTGGAGACATTTGAGATGTATGCAGAATTGATTAAAAATGGCATTCACAGTCTCCAAGACAGAACAAGTGCACACATCAACACTGGGAGAATGGATCGATACCAGACTCTTGCAAGAAGGCAGCTTGTTTGGGGACTAGCAGCATAGAGACATGTGAGATTTCTCCAAAAGTTGGATCAGACAGAGAAGGTCAGCTGAACAATGCCTTGAAGCGCAGAAGGCAAGATGGCTGATTGTTGCTCAGTTTGACAACTGAAGACCCACCTGCTCAGCTAATTGGCACCCTGTGCTATCCGTGCACAGGAATACTGGGTGAAATGGCCACCTCTTGTGCTGCATCATTCTACGACCATGCAAGTTCTCACAGCAAGCCTGGTATCTGTTTGTTCCCGAGGGTGGAGTCTGGAAATGGGCTCTTCAATGAGCAACATGGGTAAGGAACCAAGACCCTCAGTACTGGATCCCGATGAGGCTGAGAGGAGCCAATCAAAAGGTGGGGTCCTCTAAGAAGCCGTTTGCTGGGCTTGACAAGTCTGGGAGTTGTATAAGGGAAGGAAGAGTGAGAAAATGAAAGGGATCCATGGCTTTGAGGTCCAGAGGGAGAGATTAGAAGCTACACGTAAAAGGTGGGGGATCTAGTAGATGAGAAAGTGTATCTAGAAGCACAAATGAAATGTCCAAAAAAGCTTTTCCTTTCATCATAGAACAAAACCATAGATATTCTGGATTAGTGGTGCTGGAAGAGCACAGCAGTTCAGGCAGCATCCAAAGACATTGACAGTCTAAAAGACGGTGTACATCAGACCAGTTAGCACATAGACAGGTCAGTTTGAACTGTTCCCATTCCATTTCACATTGTGTGTCTAACTCAATGTATGATTTTAAAAAATGCTTCATCCACATAGCAGCATATCAGCGAATCCTCTAGAAACTAAAGCATTGGGACTGGGTTGCGGTGAGATCCTCAGCTTGACCAATCCGGAATCTTTGATATCTGAAATAAAGCAACGATGACACTCCAAATCTCTGCCTAAACTCCTTCTGTTGATCAATTCTGTGCTTCATCATCAACAAATTGTGAATTATTTAAAAATTCACAGAATATGGGCATCACTGGCTAGGCCAGCATTTATTGCCCATCTCTAATTGCCCAGGGGGCAGTTAGGTGTTAACCCCTTTGCTGTGGGTCTGGAGTCACATGTAGTCCAAACCAGGTAAGGATTGCAGCTTCCTTCCCCTAAGGACATTGGTGAACCAGATGGGTTTTTCCCTCAATAATAATTCCAAGGTCATCATAAGACTCTTAATTCCAGAAATTTTGTTGAATTCAAGTTCCACCATCTACCATGGCAGGATTCAAACCCAGGTCCTCAGAACATTACCTGGGTCCCTGGATAAATAGATCAAGCAACAATACCACTTCCCATTAAATATTCTGAACATAACCTGCCCAATAGCAGGTCAATCGCTCTTCAAGATTCACTTTCGCATGTTTTTGTAAGTTGTTGAAAGATGATTGATGGATTCATCATTAAGGAATATTTTGTTGGTGTGGTCCCTGTTCTTAGTGAGAAAGCAAACACTTAACCACATTTTAGGAGCCAGTTAATCAATCGTGGAGTTCACTGACACAAAATTGGATATTGCAGATGTACAGCAGACCATCAAAGTCTATTACAACTGTGGAGCTTTCTTTGGGAAAGTTGAAAATGAGATTGAGAAAGCAGCCATTGTTTTGAAACACTATTTCTTCCAATGTGTGGAAAGAATGATTCTGGTTATCTAATAGTTCACAAACAGTGTGAAATGCAGGCGATTATTGACATTTTTAAATTGGGAATATTGTTCACCTTTTATCCGTCTGCCTGGGAATCCAGCCTTGATCTTCGGAAACCGATCTTGTGCACTAATGAGCCGGTAACTGCTCTTATTGGGAAACAAAACATTTGGGATATCCCAGCAAGATGGTTTTGATTTCCCAACTGCAAAAATGTCAAATGAGCTGTTCACTCTTTACAGCTGTGAGCTTTGTTAGCAGGATGAGATTTCATGATACAGGGTATCTAAGGTCTGGATGTGGGACACAGTGGTGTATTGATTATGTCACTTGAGCTGAATATGCAGGGGCTCAGGTTAATGCTTTGGAGACAAAAATACAAATCCCTCCATGGTAATTGGTGGAATTTAAATTCAATCAATAAATCTGGAATTGAAAGCTATTTGTACTGTTTGTTTTTATTTAAAATATCCTTTGATTTATTAATATCTTTTAGAAAGGGAAAACTTCCATCCTTATCTGGCAGGCCTACATGTAACTCCAGCCCAACAGCAATGTTAATTGCTCATTGTCACCCGAGTGATACATTCAAGTCAAGGACTGTTAAAGATGGGAATCAAATGTTGGCCGTGGGGTGGGCAAGAAATGTTAGCTTTGCCAGTGACACTTACAACCTATGAAATATAATCAACAAATCCGATTGGGACAAGAGTTGGCAAAATAGGCCAAACTGGTGCTATTTTCCAAAGAACATTTATTGAAAAGAAAAAAAACCAACTACAAATACTGCCAGTTATATTTCTCTTCATCACCTGTATGTTGACTGTAATTCCTGAATTATTTTATGTTTCACATTTACGTTACATTGTGAAATACTTTTGGTTTTGGTTTCTTTAGCCTGTAAGGTCTTCAATCTTTAATAGTCTGCCAATGCCAGAAAGGGATTGAAAGTAACAGTGAATGGTGGTGGTCAATTATTCAGAAAATAATTACTGAAACCAGGGTGAATGAATGCATCCGTCACTAACAGCCTATATCCTGTTGCTGCATCGATTTGTCCCAGGGTTTGCTTCCCCCTTATTTTGCTGAAACATCCACTCCTGCTTTTGATCACTTTCTCTCTGTGGTGAAAGAACATTGTGTTTACTTCTGATAATTGATTGCATTATTCAGGTTCAAAGTAAGGCCATAATTATCTCTGTCTGTTATGCCACCCTTGTTGAATAGCTCAATTGCAATCGCTTGGCCCCTAACTACTCCCTGTCCATTGACTCCCTCTCAAAACTCAGCTGTTCCTCATACACCTCCTCACTCACCTCCCTCTTATCGCACTGGGATAAATGTCATTCCGCCAGATGGGATTTGTCTCAGCCCTTTCCAGTTTGCTGAAAACGTGAATCTTGTTTCCTTTGAAGTCCTTCATTTCAGTTTAGGGCTCTTTCTTCCAGGGCTTCGAAAAGGACATGTTGCCCATGTCTTGCCTTGCAAATGCTTTGAGGAAGTAATAACTCAGAATATTTTCAATCGAGTGCCTATCCTCATTTCGAAGTCTATCTTTTAATGCCGTCTTCTCTGCCACTTGTTCATCTGTACGTTGATACGTTTTTCCCCTCTGCGGCAATTTGTTTTTTAAGATTAGATTACTTACAGTGTGGAAACAGGCCCTTCGGCCCAACAAGTCCACACCGCCCCGCCGAAGCGCAACCCACCCATACCCCTACATCGACATCTACTCCTTGCCTAACACTACGGGCAATTTAGCATGGCCAATTCACCCTAACCTGCACATCTTTGGACTGTGGGAGGAAACCCACGCAGACACAGGGAGAATGTGCAAACTCCACACAGTCAGTCGCCTGAGGCGGGAATTGAACCCGGGTCTCTGGCGCTGTGAGGCAGCAGTGCTAACCATTGTGCCACCATGCCGCCCAATCTCAATCTTTCTTTATCCTAATCTTTCCGAGGTGTTCTTGTGAGATCCTAGTCCAGTGTTTCCCTGCAAGGATTGTAATGGTCATTTTCTTTTGCAGTTGCCCTTTGTAAGGTGACACCTGGCCATTTACACTGTGGTTTGACACAAGAATCACAAAAACTAACGAGGCAACACTCAAAGCTCAACTTAAACACGAACACTTGTATTGGGTTTGGTAGGATTACTAATTAGCATCACCAAGTCCTGGTAATGCACCTATTATCAGTGCACCTCTTGTGGTAGTGTCCCCGCCCCTGGATCAGGAGGCCAGGTTCAAGTCCTGCCTGCTTCAGAGGTGTCTCTGAACTGGTTGTTTAGAAAACTAGGTTCAATAAAAATTTACGCTCATAAATGCAATACAAGGACCATTGCCAGTCTAACTGAACACTATACATATACTAACCCAGCAAACAATCATCTCCTATTGTACTCTTCAACAACTGACCACATTTCCCAGTTAAAGCAACAAATCTCTCTTTGCAATGGTTTTTATATATCCCCATCTCAGCTGTGCAAGCTGTTTCATTGCCTCGATTGCACTGTCCTATCAAAATTCATCCTAATCTCCTACTATCCTAATTCTTTGCTCATACTATGATATTAAAAGGTATCTTGTGTTTTAAACCTCTTTCAGTAATTTTCCTGCCAGACGTTTATCAGCAAATGCAACATTCTCTCACACATTTCAAAATCGCGAGATAATTAAACCCTCAAATTCCTGACTTGTTTCTTGGGAGAATTAAAGACATTTTATCTAATTATTTAAGCGTATTAAAATAATATAGTTCCTGACAGAGTCAGTTCCTCTGCTTCTCAAAAGGAGACATCGTCAATCAAATATCGGTTTGTAAAATACAAGCAAAAGGAAATACTGTGGGTGCTGGAGAAACTCAGCAGGTCTGGCAGCATCTGTTGGCAGGGAAACACAGTTCACAGTTTGATTCTGACATGACTTCTTCAGAACATCAGTTTCTGCAGCTTTGGAACACTTAAGCCAGTTGAACAAGTCTTTTCTTAAATATGTTCAGTCACGCCAATCTCTTATTTTTGTTGTTCCAAACACCACCTGTTTAAGATCAGCGACTTTGTTTATCTGTAATAAAAACAGCCGATAGTTATTAGTAGGTTTTTTTTAAAGATTAGGTTAGATTCCCTACAGCGTGGAAACAGTCCACACCGACCCTCCACAGAGTAACCCACCCAGACCCAATTCCCTCTAACTAATACCCCTAACACTATGGGCAATTTAGCATGGCCAATTCACCTGACCTGCACATCTTTGGACTGTGGGAGGAAACCAGAGCACCCAGAGGAAACCCACACAGACACAGGGAGAATGTGCAAACACCACACAGACTGTCGCCTGAGGCTGGAATCAAACCTGAGACCCTGGTGCTGTGAGGTAGTAGTGCTAGCCACCGTGCCAACCCCAGGTTATTGTAGTAAAATAAGTCTTTTAGTCTCTGTGCCAGTAAAGTTCAGTCTCTGTACATTTTCCCACAGTAAAAAGCATTCTGTATTTCAGTTAGACTGTCAATGCTCCCAGATTGGTTTGTCCCTTTAGTCTCAACCAAACGGATTTGATTAAAATAATACTGTCTGTTACAAATTTCAAGTTGTTGTTTTGCTTGAGGACATGACTGTTTAATCTGAGGTTTCAGAACTTCAATATGCATTTGTGAGTTATAGAGATGTCCAGCACAGAAACAGATCCTTCAGTCCAACCTAACCTAATCTAGTCCCATTTGCCAGCACTTGGCCAATATCCCTCTAAACCCTTCCTATTTATATACCATCCAGATACCTTTTAAATGCTGTAATTGAACCAGTCCCCACCGCTTCCTCTGGCAGCTCATTCCATACACGCACCACCCTCTGTGTGAAAAAGTTGCCCTCAGGTCCGTTTTAAATTTTTCCCCTCTCACCTTAAACTGCATGTTCATTATTATTCCTTTAGTGGGTGGCACAGTGGCACAGTGGTTAGCACTGCTGCCTCACAGCGCCAGAGACCCGGGTTCAATTCCCGCCTCAGGCGACTGACTGTGTGGAGTTTGCAGGTTCTCCCCGTGTCTGTGTGGGTTTCCTCCCACAGTCCAAAAGATGTGCAGGTCAAGGTGAATTGGCCATGCTAAATTGCCTGTAGTGTTAGGTAAGGGGTAAATGTATGGGTGGGTTGCGCTTTGGCGGGTCGGTGTGGACTTGTTGGGCCGAAGGGCCTGTTTCCACACTGTAATCTAATCCTTTAAAGGTGTCCCCATTGTCTTCTATTGACAAACCGCCTTCTCTAATTCAACCAAAACATAAATTGCTGGAGAAACTCAGCAGGTCTGGCAGCATCTGTGGAGAGAACACAGAGTTAATGTTTCAGGTACCAGTGACCCTTCTTCAGAATTGGTAGTAGCTAGGGAAAAGGTGGCAGAAATGCTGAAGACAGGGGCTGGGGGTCGTGGGGAGGTGGAGATGTAGCGCAGACAGAGAGAGAATGGCAGTTCAGCAGGCAATGGGATGGATAACGATAAACTGGGGAGAAAGAAAAGCTGCTAATGGGGACCATGAGCGGGTGAGAATGGGCTGGCCGGGCTGAGAGCAGCCCATGTGATGACAGGACCTGGGCTGTGAGGATGAGTAAAGCACATGGATGGAGGTGTTACGGCACGAAAACTGTTGATCCTGATGTTGGGTCCACAAGGCTGCAGGGTCCCCGAGTGGAAAATGAGGTGCTGAGCTTCACCGGAGCAGTGCAGCGATCCCGCTACGGAGATGTTGGCAGTGTGTTAAAGTGTTGGGCAGCCAGAGGCTCAGGGTGTTCCTGGCGGATTCAGAGCTGTCTGATCCATTTGCTTTAATCATTCGACAATTTCTTTAAATTGAGTTCTTTTAATGTTATTCACTCTATTCTGGTCTGAAACCTGTTGATGCTGGGTCAAGTTAACACCATAAGATACAGAAGCAGAATTTGGCCATTTGGCCCATCGAGTCTGTTTCACCATTCAATCATGGCTGATATGTTTCTCAACCCCATTCTCTTGCCTTCTCCCCATAACCCTTGATCCCCTTCGCAATCAAGAACTTATCTATCTCTATCTTAAATACATTCAATGCCTTGGCCTCCACAGCCCTCTGTAGAAATGGGTTCCACAGATTCCTTACCCTCTGGCTGAAGAAATTCCTCCTCATCTCAGTTCTGAAGGGTCGTCCCTTCCTTCTGAGGCTGTGTCCTTGGATCCTAGTCTCTCCTGCCAGTGGAAACATCTTCTCTACGTCCACTCTATCCAGGCCTCTGTTAAGTATTGTCCTGCGGCTCCCTGTGCACACTCAGTCATAGTGTGATCATGTGTGTGTATGTGTTTTTAAATGAACTCTTGTTCCTTAAACATTTGAATTTTCCCCATTTACATTAGTCTGGTTGAAGGTGCGCATGAAAGTCATTCATGCACTGCAAAAGAGGTTGCTAATAAGAACCCCCTCCCCCTGAGAAAAGGAACCGGAAGTGACCTCACCACAGGAAATGACGTCACCGACTCAAAGAAATGCAAACATATACATAGAAAGCAGGAATTTTCAGCATTGCTTCGCCTGAGGCACACTGAAGATGTTACCTAGTAGGGTAACGAAACGTCTGGAAATGAACCTTTCAGCTCAACGAGCAAACCTGCATCCAAAAGAAGTCCTATTTTGAAGTCCTTGAAGGAAAGACCTGGTTACAGGAACTGCTGGGCATTTATTAGAAAAAGTGTTTTCTGCAGGCAGGACATAATTCCAAAAGGCAGAATCCAGAACACTGGACACATTGAAGAAACAGAGTTGCTGCAGAGGGGAGCTGATGGCTTCGGTTAGTGGGATGGGTGCAAGTAAATGGGACAAAAATTCTTCTTCACCCGAAACCATCTCGTGAGTGAACACCTAAAATTGGTTCAGTAAGTTTTATAACAAAACAAAGAAAGACTGTGGATACTGGAGATCTGAAAGAAATTCAGAGAACGCTGGAGAAACTCAGCATGGCTGGCAGCATCTGCGGAGAGAGAAACAATGTTCACGTTTCGAGTCCAATGACTCTCTGTCAGAACTGAAAGCAGCTAAGAAATGGTGGTATTTACACTGCTGGCAGGGAGCGGGGGAGGAAGGAGTGAGCCAAATAGTGCCCAAAGAGAGGGGGAGCAATTGGAGAAGCAGACAAAAGGATTGCTGATGATAAGCTAGGTGAGAGGTAGATGCTGATTGGGTGCTGATAGGAAGTGTGAATAGTGGAAAATGGGTTGGCTATACTGGAAACAGGATGGGGGTGTGTGGATGGATGATCAACATGGAGGGAGGTCTTTGCACTCTGAAATTGTTAAACTCAATGTTAAGTCCTGAGGAAGTGAGGTGTTGTAAATGTTATACAGTTCTTGTCAATTGTAGTGATGGTTCCAAGCTAATCTCCCAGTTAGATTTAGTCATGTTACTTCTTTGCCATTGCAGTTCATATGAAGTACCAACCTCACTGTGCTGAATATTTTCAGTGCTCCATGCTTTCCTCTATCCCTGCCTTCACCCTCCCACATCATTCCAACCCAATCATAGAGTCATAGAGATGTACAGCACGGAAACAGACCCTTCGGTCCAACCCGTCCATGCCGACCTGATATCCCAACCCAATCTAGTCCCACCTGCCAGCACCCGGCCCATATCCCTCCAAACCCTTCCTATTCATATACCCATCCAAATGCCTCTTAAATGTTGCAATTGTACCAGCCTCCACCACTTCCTCTGGCAGCTCATTCCATACACGTACCACCGTCAGTGTGAAAACGTTGCCCCTTAGGCCTCTTTTATATCTTTCCCCTCTCACCCTAAACATATGCCTCTTGTTCTGGACTCCCTGACCCCAAGGAAAAAACTTTGTCTATTTATCCTATCCATGCCCCTCATAATAATTTTGTAAACCTCTGTAAGGTCACCCCTCAGCCTCTGACACTCCGGGGAAAACAGCCCCAGCCTGTTCAGTCTCTCCCCAGAGCTCAAATCCTCCAACTCTGGCAATATCCTTGTAAATCTTTTCTGAACCTCTTCAAGTTCCACAACATCTTTCCGATAGGAAGGAGACCAGAATTGCATGCAATATTCCAATAGTGGCCTAACCAATGTCGTGTACAGCCGCAACATGACCTCCCAACTCCTGTACTCTTGTGCATCCTGGTAAAATTGTTCTGATGAATCATTATAAATCTTTGCCGTGTCACAAAAATGGCATGTTCCATGGGCACGTTTATTCTCGTGCTCACTGCTGGACAAGTCAAGACTGAGAGGCATGAAGCAAGGGAAGCGTTTGAGTCGCCAGCAGGAAAGGAAATGGTGTGCAATTTAAAGCAATGATACCCGACTCTCGATTTGCTAAAGTGCTTTCATCTGAATAGTAAATGAGTTGCACAGCAGTGAGCACCAGTCCAAAAAGAGCAAACCTCCCAAAGTACGCCACACACATCGCTGAAATATAAAACAAAAAGCAAATGAACTGCGGATGCTGTAAATCAGAAGCAAAGACAGAAATCGCTGGAGAAGCTCAGCAGGTCTGGCAGCATCTGTGGAGAGAAATCAGAGTTAATGTTTCACCGCACCCGAAAGCTGCTCTTTCAGCTTTTGTCACTGAAGTATTACTCTGCCTATTAACCCATGCCTTTTGGAATTTAATGTGCACGTGCATTAGCTGCCAAAAGTGATTTTGCCAGTGCACTTTTCCATACATTATACAACATAACTTAGATGGGCTCTTGTGCTGCTGTGGTAGCGTCACTCCCTCTGAGCCAGGAGACCTGAGTTCAAGTCCAGAGGTGTGGTATAACATCTCTGAAGGGCTTGATTAGAAATACCATGAACAGAATTAAAATGGATAGAGTCTTTGGAAGGCAGTGGAGCTGATTTGAGCGATTGTTGGGAGGCAGTCTAGATGTTGCAAGCTTCATTCCAAATGTCTGCTTCCTTGTCCCAAACACGTGGTACACAGATGTCAATCCCCAATGGATAGATTCCTGTCACATTTATAGGCTCAGTTCGAAAGATGACTCTTACAATCATTTATCAAGCCTCCTTTTAGATCCTTCTCTGTCAATATTCCTATTTCTGCAAGGTCCTTCAGTTGGCTGAACCTGCTCCCTGTAGATCCTTGGAAACCTTCATCCAACAGGATGCAAATATTCCAGTTGAAATGAGGTAATGTGGAGGTTAGAGGTTCAGTAAAGTACATCATTTGCTAGATGAGTGTGTTATCAACTAACTTTATTAATCTCATCATTCGAACTCCTCAGAAACAAAAATAACATCCTCAAGTGAACTGGACTTGCTTTGTGCTTCAGAAGCAGGTAAGATTGGAAGTGACCCAGTTCTTCTGATGGAAGGGTTCGCTGACATCTTGTGATAAACTCCATCCATCAGGATATAAAGGACTGTTCCTAGATGGAGGTGGAACCAGTGTGTTCCAGTTTTACTGTACCAGTTACAAGCTAAGATTAAGTTGAGAAGAATGAGAGGTGACCTTATTGAAACATACAGGATTCTTGAGGGGGGGGGGGGGGTTGACAGGGGAGATGTGGAATGGTTGTTTCCCCTTGAGGGAGAGTCTGGGACGAGAGGTGTCATCTCAGAACAAGGGGTTGCCCATTGAAGACAGAGATGAGGAGGAATTTTTCTCTGAGGGCAGTGAATGTGTTGAATTCTTTACCACAGAGGGCTATTGAGGCTGGGTCATTAAGTGTATTCAAGGCTGAGATCGACAGATTTTTAATCAGTAAGGGGAATCAAAGGTAATAGGGGACAAAGCAGGAAAGTGGAGTCAGAGGTTATCAGATCTTATTGAGTGATGGAGCAGACTCAATGGGCAGAATGGTCTACTTCTGCTCCTACATTTTGTGATCTAAGTCTCAGTCAACCATCGCCCCTGTGCTCATTGGTCAACAGTGTCTCCCAGTCTGCTACTACCTCCGTTTTAAAGTTCACATCTTTGTCTTTAATAGACTCGACGGGCTAACTTTTCCATCCATCCATCGACACCTCCAGCCCAAAGCCCTTCTGATATCCAGGCCTCCTCAAATTCAGTCTTCTTACACATCCCCAATTTCTATCACCATTGGTGACCTTGTCTTTAGCTGCTTGGGTGTTAAGTTATGAAATCCCTTCGCTCCCCAAACGGCTCTGCCTCCCTCTTCTCCTTGAAAAGCCCTCCTTAAAATCTCCGCCTTTGACTGAGTTTGAGATCAGCCGCCCTTCTATCATCGTGTGGTTCAGTGTCAGGCTTCCTCAGGTTTGGTTTCACAAGTTCGTAAAGTTACAATAGCTCAGAAAGAATGAGTGCTCAGCATTAGTTGGGCCGTCGCTTAGTTTAATAATTTGATGATTATTTGGGAGTATGGCAAGTGTGGATGAGAAGGTTAGTTCGATAACATTAGAATGCCTCTTTGGAACAGGTATTCTGAATCAATGAATTGTTACAGTGCTGAAAGAGGCCATTCAGCCCATTATTCCTGCAACAGCTCTTCAAACAGGCATCAGACCCTAATGCCAATCCCCTGCCTGTTCCCCATTTCTATCCCAATAACCAGCCAATGCCCCTCTTGAATGGAAACTGCCTCCCCCACATTCCCAGGCAGTGCATTCCAGACCCTAACTACTCGCTGGGGGAGAAAGGTTTTCCTCACCTCCCCCTCACTTCATCCCTTTCAATCTCTGTCTCTCTCGTTCTTGTCCCTTTTCCATGTGGGAACAGCCTCTCCCGATCTACTCTGTCTAGCCCCCCCCCTCCCCCCATGATGTTGGAACCCTCCCTCAGATCTCCCTCTCAGCCTCCTTCTCTCCAAAGAGAACAGTCCCAATGTCTTCAATCTCCCCTCCTCACTGAAGTTTCTCATCCCTGGAACCATTCTGGTAAATCCCTCCTGCCCTCTCTCTCTCTCCAATGTGTTCACATTGTTCCTATAGTGTGGGGCCCACAACTGGACACAATCCTCCAGCTGAGGTCTAACAAGGGTCTTAGACTGTGGAAGTCTTACTGTTTGAAACCTTCTGAAGGGTGCGGGACCACTTCACACGCTGTGTATGAGCTTTACGCTTCTTCAAGCATCATTTTGTGAAGTAAAAATCTCCAAGAGGCACCTTTCTCTTTTAAATTTCCCCACGATGTGCTTTATTCTGCTTTCTGTTCCAGGCGGTGGTTTGTCGAGAAGTGCATTTGGTTTGACTTTCAAGCAATGGTTTGCAGAATTGCAGGCCAACGTTTGCCTTTTGTCAGCGGCCGTGGTTTGTTGAAAAGAATGGTCAGGCTGGTGAAAGGGATGAATGCATTTCACAGAGCCATGCTGCTGTGCACCAGGGAAAAGCCAGCAGCGAGGAGATGTCACACTGTTTCTGCTCCTCCCTCAGATGCGCAGAAGGAACGCCCCGTTTTGATGCAGGACACAGAGTGGATTCTGAATAAACAGGATGCCACACTGCCCCACCCTTCTGGGTCTTTCTGATGGCCCACAGTGTGCGTTCTCTTTCTAATTGCAGCTTGCCCGGTGAGCCCCTGCTAAAGGCCGGGCAATGGGAGGCTGCAGTGCTGAGGTGTCAGAGGGACTGTGTGAGAGGGGGATGACATCAGGAAGGAAGTGAGGCATCTGCAGTGCCCACGTGCTGGAGCCTTGGCGCTGACGCAGCACTTTGGCCAAGCTGCCTGCGAGGGGGTAACCACGGCACCACCTGCTGGAGAGACTGGCATTCGCCGCCTCTTAAAGGGACACCCCACACAGAATGCTTGCGGGCATGACTTTCTGATTCTGAGCAAGGGGTGACCGCACCTGAAACATTAACTCTGCTTTCTCTCCACAGATGCTGCCAGACCTGCTGAGCTTTTCCAGCGACTTTTGTTTTGGTTTTTGGGTATCTTTCTCTAATCTGCCGATGTTCAGATTTACAAAGTTAAAAATCACACTCCACCAGGCTATAGTCCAACAGGTTTATTTGGACACACTAGCTTTTGGACCACCTCTCCTTCATCAAGTGGTTGTGGAGAATAAGATTGTAAGACACAATTTATAGCAAATGTTTACAGTGTGATGTTCAGATTGAGTGTGAGGTTTACTCTAGTGGTTTCAAAGCTCACTGGACATTGTTATTCGATTTGAACTGGGTGAACAGCTTTCTTGAAAGCTGTATGTTGGAAATTGGAGCAGGATTAGACCATTCGGCCCCTCAAGCATACTCCACCATTCAATGCAAACATATTGATCAGGGTTGAGAGTGCGGTTGGGAAAAGAATAACAGGTCAGGCAGCATCCAAGGAGCAGGAGAGTTGATGTTTCGGGCATAAGCCCTTCATCAGGAATGCCTGAAATGTCGATTCTCCTGCTCCTCGGATGCTGCCTAACCAGCACTACACTCTCCACTCTGACTCCACTGGTAGTGCAGTCCTCACTTTCTCCAAATTGTTCAGGGGTCTTTCATTTCCCTACACCCCTCGATTCTGTGATATCAAAAATCTGTCTCTCTCAGTCTTAAATGTATTCACGAGGGATCATCCTTCAGAATCATGCCTGTTTTAGTGAGATTCCCTGTCATTCTTCCTAACTCCAGAGAATATTCCCCCCCTTCCCCCGTTTACTCAGCCTTCTATTGTAAACCTCATCCCTGGGACCTTTGGACTGTGTCCAATGTAAGTATATCTTTCCTTAAATCCAGCCCAAAATTGCACCCAGTATTCCAGGTGTGGTCTCACCAAAGCTTTTCCATTGTAACCAGACTCCATTATTCCTGTGATCTAATTCCCTGCAATAAAGGCCAATGTGTCACGTGCCTTCCTAATTACTCACTGTACCTGCTTACTAACTTTCTGTGTAGCTTCTGTGAGTTACACCCAAGTCTCTCTGAACATCAACATTTACAACAAGAAATTGCCGTGTGCATCAAGTGTCTCTTTGCCCGTACTGTCTGGGGCCCAGCAGGCACAGTGAGGTCCTGTGAAAAGAGCCCCTGTTTCTGCTTTTGTTTCAAACCTCCAGCATCCACCGTTCTTTGTTCTATCAACATTTACAACGTTCATCCCTTCGAAGAAAAACTCTGCTTTTCTAATCTTACAGCAAACTGAATAACCTCACATTTCACCAAATTATACTCCAGCTGCTGTTTTGTTGTCTACTCACTTAACCTCGAGAATGTGTAGCTGGAAAAGCACAGCAGGTTGGGAAGCATCCGAGGAGTAGGAGAATCAACGTTTCGGGCAAAAGTCTTTCATCAGGAAAGGCTTATGCCCAAAACGTCGATTCTCCTGCTCCTCGGAAGCTGCCTGACCTGCTGTGCTTTTCCAGCTACACATTCTCGACTCTGATGTTCAGCATCTGCAGTCCTCACTTTCTCCATTCATTTAACCTGTCAGTATTCCTTTGCAGCATTTCTGTATCTCCCTCACAGCTTACATTCCCAACTAACTTCCTCTGGGCAGCAAACTCACTGTCCTTTTATCAAAGTAATTAATGTAGATTGTAAATAGTTGTGGTCCCAGAATGTTAATATATTCAGGAGCCCTCAGCCTGTCTATTAATCTTATTGAATGGTGTTTGGAAATCCAAGTACACCACATCTACACATCCCCCTTTATCTACCTTACTAATTACATCCTTAGAAAAACAGACACATTTGGCAAACACAATTTCCTCAAGGAAAAGCAGGTACAGCAAGAAAAAAGATTTAATCTGGTTTCATTTTATCCTGTCACTTCAGTGTCAGTTACAATGAGTCGAATCTTAGCATATTTTGTCCCGGTTCAGGGAGGGTTTCTCTTTGCAAAGCTGAATGGGATTCTTGTTCGAGCCATTTCTAACAATGGAGGTGTCAGCTTCTTGGGATGAGTAGGCATTTCGGTTTCGATTTGGCTGGCTCTGAAACTGTCCCACTTCTGCACATCTGGGAGGGATCCACAGCTTTACAGCTACAGCATTTCCTTGGCATAGCTGGGCACTGTTTACACTTTGTCCTTCCTCAGTGCAGACACTGCGGCTGAACTAACGGGTAGTGTCGCCGGGCATCTGTGTCTGGGTGTCAGTATTTACAGGGGGGTCCTCGGGGGGGAGTGTGACAGTATTTACTGGGAGGTCCCTGGGGGGAGGGGGAAGTGTGTCAGTATTTACCGGGGGTCCCCGGGGAGGAGGGGGGAGTGTGTCAGTATTTACAGGGGGGTCCCCGGCGGGAGGGGGGAGTGTGTCAGTATTTACAAGGGAGGTCCTGGGGAGGAGGGGGGAGTGTGTCAGTATTTACAGAGGGGTCCCCGGGGGGAGGAGGGGGGAGTGTGTCAGTATTTACAGGGGGGTCCCCAGAGGGAGGGAGGGTGAGTGTATCAGTATTTACAGGGGGGTCCCCAGGGGGAGTGTGTCAGTATTTACAGAGGGGATCCACGGAGGGAGGGGGGAGTATGTCACTATTTACAGGGGGGTCCTGGAGGGGAGGGGGTAGTGTGTCAGTATTTACAGAGGGGTCCTGGGGGGAATGTGTCAGTATTTACAGGGAAGGGTCCCCAGGGGGAGGGGGGAGTGTGTCAGTATTTACAGGGGGGGTCCTGAGGGGGAGGGTGGAGTGTGTCTGTATTTACAGGGGGGACCCAGGGGGAAGTGCATCTGTATTTACAGGTGGGTCCCCGTGGGGAGGGGGGACTGTGTCAGTATTTACAGGGGGGTCCTGGGGGGAGTGTGTCAGTATTTACAGGGGGGTCCCCGGGGAGAGGGGGGAGTGTGTCAGTATTTACAGGGGGGTCCCTGGGGAGAGGGGGGAGAGTGTCAGTATTTACAGGGGAGTCCCCAGGGGGGAGTGTGTCAGTATTTACAGGGGGGACTGTGTCAGTATGGACAGGGGGGGGCCCCATGGGGAGGGGGGACTGTGTCAGTATTTACAGGGGGGTCCTGGGGGGAGTGTGTCAGTATTTACTGGGGAGTCCCCGGGGGGAGTGTGTCAGTATTTACAGGGGGGGACTCTGGGGGAGAGGGGAGTGTGTCAGTATTTACAGGGGAGTCCCCAGGGGGAGGGGGGAGTGTGTCAGTACTTACAGAGGGGTCGCCGGGGGGAGTGTGTCAGTATTTACAGTGGGGGTCCACGTAGGGAAGGGGGAGTGTGTCACTATTTACAGGGGGGGAATCGGGGGGAGGGGGGAGTGTGTCAGTATTTACAGGGGGTCCCCAGAGGGAAGGGGGAGTGTGTCAGTATTTACAGGGGGGTCATCAGAGAGCGGGGGGAGAGTGTCAATATTTACAGGAGGGTCCCGGGAGGGAGGGGGGAGTGTGTCAGTATTTACAGGAGCTTCCCCAGGGGAAGGTGGGAGGGTGTCAGTATTTACAGGGGGTCCCCAGGGGGAGTGTGTCAGTATTTACAGGGGGGTCCCCAGGGGGAGGGGGGAGGGTGTCAGTATTTACAGGGGGGTCCCCGGGGTGAGTGTGTCAGTATTTACAAGGGGATCCCTGGGGGGAGGGGGAAGTGTGTCAGTATTTACAGGGGGTCCCCGAGGGGGAGAGGAGAGTGTGTCAGTATTTACAGGGGATCCCCGAGGGGGAGAGGGGAGTGTGTCAGTATTTACAGGGGGGTCACCAGGGGAAGGGGGGAGTGTGACAGTATTTACAGAGGGGGTCCACAGAGGGAGGGGGAAGTGTGTCACTATTTACGGGGGGGTTGGGGGGTCCCGGGGGGGGGGGGGTGTGTCAGTGTTTACAGGGGAGGTCCCGGGGGGAGGGGGGAGGGTGTCAGTGTTTACGGGGGGGTCCTGGGGGGAGTGTGTTGCTATTTACAGGGGGTGCCCAGAGGAAAGTGGGGAGTGTTTCAGTATTTACAGAGGGGTCCTGGGGGAGTGTGTCAGTATTTACAGGGGGGTCCCCGGGGGAGAGTGTCAGTATTTACAGGGGGCGGTCCCCTGGGGGAGGGGCGAGTGTGTCAGTATATACAGGGGAGGTCCTGAGGGGGAGGGGGATTGTGTCTGTATTTACAGGGGGGACTCCGGGGGAAGTGTGTCTGTATTTACAGGTGGGTCCTGGGGGGAGTGTGTCAGTATTTACAGGGGGGGTCCTGGGGGGAGTGTGTCAGTATTTACAGGGGGGGTCCTGGGGGGAGTGTGTCAGTAATTACAGGGGGGTCCCCGGGGAGAGGGGGGAGTGTGTCAGTATTTACAGGGGAGTCCCCAGGGGGGAGTGTGTCAGTATTTACAGGGGGGTCGTGGGGGGAGTGTGTCAGTATTTACACGGGAGTCCCCTGGGGGGAGTGTATCAGTATTTACAGGGGGGTCCTGGGGGGAGTGTGTCAGTAATTACAGGGGGGTCCCCGGGGAGAGGGGGGAGTGTGTCAGTATTTACAGGGGAGTCCCCAGGGGGGAGTGTGTCAGTATTTACAGGGGGGTCCTCAGAGGGAGGGGGGAGAGTGTCAGTATTTTAACGGGGGGACTCTGAGGGAGGGGGGAGAGTGTCAGTATTTACAGGGGGTCTCTGGGGGAGGGGGGAGTGTGTCGGTATTTACAGGGGAGTCCCCGGGGGGAGGGGGGAGTGTGTCAGTACTTACAGAGGGGTCCCCGGGGGGAGTGTGTCAGTATTTACAGTGGGGGTCCATGGAGGGAGGGGGTAGTGTGTCATTATTTACAGGGGGGACTCGGGGGGAGGGGAGAGTGTGTCAGTATTTACAGGGGGTCCCCAGAGGGAAGAGGGAGTGTGTCAGTATTTACAGGGGGGGTCATCAGAGAGCAGGGGGAGAGTGTCAGTATTTACAGGAGGGTCCCCGGGGGGGAGTTGGGAGGGTGTCAGTATTTACAGGGGGGTCCCCCGGGGGAGGGGGGAGTGTGTCAGTATTTACAGGGGGGTCCCTGGGGAGGAGGGGGGAGTGTGTCAGTATTTACAGGGGGGTCCCCAGGGGGGAGAGTGTCAATATTTACAGGGGGGTCCTGGGGGAAGTGTGTCAGTATTTACACGGGAGTCCCCTGGGGGGAGTGTGTCAGTATTTACAGGGGGGTCCTCAGAGGGAGGGGGGAGAGTGTCAGTATTTACAGGGGGGTCCCCCGGGGGAGGGGGGAGTGTGTCTGTATTTACAGGGGGTCCCAGAGTGTGTCAGTATTTACAGGGGGGTCATAAGAGAGCGGGGGGAGAGTGTCAGTATTTACAGGAGGGTCCCCGGGGGGGAGTTGGGAGGGTGTCAGTATTTACAGGGGGGTCCCCCGGGGGAGGGGGGAGTGTGTCAGTATTTACAGGGGGGTCCCTGGGGAGGAGGGGGGAGTGTGTCAGTATTTACAGGGGGGTCCCGGGGGGGAGTGTGTCAGTATTTACAGAGGGGTCCTGGGGGGAGTGTGTCAGTATTTACAGGGGGGTCCTGGGGGGAGGGGGGAGTGTGTCAGTATTTACAGAGGGGTCCTGGGGGGAGTGTGTCAGTATTTACAGGGGGGTCCCGGGGGGAGGGGGGAGTGTGTCAGTATTTACACAGGCGTCCCCAGGGGGAGGGGGGAGAGTGTCAGTATTTACAGGGGGGTCCCCGGGGGGGGAGTGTGTCAGTATTTACACGGGCGTCCCCAGGGGGAGGGGGGAGGGTGTCAGTATTTACAGGGGGGTCCCCGGGGGGGGAGTGTGTCAGTATTTACAGGGGGGTCCTGGGGGGAGGGGGGAGTGTGTCAGTATTTACAGGGGGGTCCCCGCACGGAGTGTGGAGTGTTTCAGTATTTACAGTGGGTGTCCTGGGGGGGAGGGGGGAGTGTGTCTGTATTTACAGGGGTGTCCCCGTGGGGCGGGGAGAGTGTGTCAGTATTTACAGGGGAGTCCCCGGGAGGGAGGGGGGAGTGTGACAGTATTTACAGGGGGTCCTGGGTGGGAGGGGGAGGGGGGGAGTGTGTCAGTATTTACAGAGGGGTCCTGGGGGGAGTGTGTCAGTATTTACAGGGAGGGGTCCCCAGGGGGAGTGTGTCAGTATTTACAGGGAGGGGTCCCCACAAGGAGGGGGGAGTGTTTCAGTATTTACAGGGGGGTGCCCGGAGGGAGGGGGGAGTTTGTCAGTATTTACAGGGAAAGTCCCGAGGGGGAGGGGGGATTGTGTCAGTATTTACAGCGGTGTCCCCGTGGGGCGGGGAGAGTGTGTCAGTATTTACAGGGGAGTCCCTGGGGGGGAGGGGGGATTATGTCTGTATTTACAGGGGGGACCCCGGGGGAAGTGTGTCTGTATTTACAGGTGGGTCCCTGTGGGGAGGGGGGACTGTGTCAGTATTTACAGGGGGGTCCTGGGGGGAGAGTGTCAGTATTTACAGGGGGGTCCCCGGGGAGAGGGGGGAGTGTGTCAGTATTTACAGGGGGGTCATCAGAGAGCGGGGGGAGAGTGTCAGTATTTACAGGAGGGTCCCCGGGGGGGGGAGGGGGGAGAGTGTCAGTATTTACAGGAGGGTCCCCGGGGGGGGGGAGGGGGGAGTGTGTCAGTATTTACAGGAGGGTCCCCAGGGGGAGCTGGGAGGGTATCAGTATTTACAGGGGGGTCCCCAGGGGGAGTGTGTCAGTATTTACAGGAGCGTTCCCAGGGGGAGGGTGTCAGTATTTACAGGGGGGTCCCCGGGGTGAGTGTGTCAGTATTTACAAGGGGGTCCCCAGGGGGAAGGGGGAGTGTGTCAGTATTTACGGGGGGTCCTGGGGGGAGTGTGTCAGTATTTACAGGGGGGTCCCCAGAGGGAGAGGAGAATGTGTCAGTATTTACAGGGGATCCCCGAGGGGGAGAGGGGTGTGTGTCAGTATTTACAGGGGGGTCACCAGGTGAAGGGGGAGTGTGACAGTATTTACAGAGGGGGTCCACGGAGGGAGGGGGGAGTGTGTCACTATTTACAGGGGGTGTTGGGGGGTCCCGGGGGGGGGGGGGGGGGGGGGGTCAGTGTTTAAAGGGGGGTCCCTGGGGGGAGTTGGGTGGGTGTCAGTGTTTACAGGGGGGTCCTGGGGGTAGTGTGTCGCTATTTACGGGGGGGTTGGTGGGGGGGAGAGTGTGTCAGTATTTACAGAGGGTCCCAGAGTGTGTCAGTATTTACAGGGGGGTCATAAGAGAGCGGGGGGAGTGTGTCAGTATTTACAGGAGGGTCCCCGGGGGGGAGTTGGGAGGGTGTCAGTATTTACAGGGGGGTCCCCGGGGGGAGGGGGGAGTGTGTCAGTATTTACAGGGGCGTCCCTGGGGAGAGGGGGATGTGTGTCAGTATTTACACAGGCGTCCCCAGGGGGAGGGGGGAGGGTGTCAGTATTTACAGGGGGGTCCCTGGGGGGGAGTTGGGAGGGTGTCAGTATTTACAGGGGGGTCCCCCGGGGGAGGGGGGAGTGTGTCAGTATTTACAGGGGGGTCCCTGGGGAGGAGGGGGGAGTGTGTCAGTATTTACAGGGGGGTCCCCCGGGGGAGGGGGGAGTGTGTCAGTATTTACAGGGGGGTCCCTGGGGAGAGGAGGGAGTGTGTCAGTATTTACAGAGGGGTCCTGGGGGGAGTGTGTCAGTATTTACAGGGGGGACTGTGTCAGTATGGACAGGGGGGGCCCCATGGGGAGGGGGGAGGGTGTCAGTATTTACAGGGGGGTCCTGGGGGGAGTGTGTCAGTATTTACAGGGGGGGACTCTGGGGGAGAGGGGAGTGTGTCAGTATTTACAGGGGAGTCCCCGGGGGGAGGGGGGAGTGTGTCAGTACTTACAGAGGGGGTCCACGTAGGGAAGGGGGAGTGTGTCACTATTTACAGGGGGGGAATCGGGGGGGTGGGGGGAGTGTGTCAGTATTTACAGGGGGTCCCCAGAGGGAAGGGGGAGTGTGTCAGTATTTACAGGGGGGTCATCAGAGAGCGGGGGGAGAGTGTCAATATTTACAGGAGGGTCCCCGGAGGGAGGGGGGAGTGTGTCAGTATTTACAGGAGCTTCCCCAGGGGGAGGTGGGAGGGTATCAGTATTTACAGGGGGGTCCCCACGGGGAGTGTGTCAGTATTTACAGGGGGGTCCCCAGGGGGAGGGGGTGTGTGTCAGTGTTTACAGGGGGGTCCCTGGGGGGAGTTGGGAGGGTGTCAGTGTTTACAGGGGGGGTCCTGGGGGGAGTGTGTCGCTATTTACAGGGGGTCCCCAGAGGGAAGGGGGGAGTGTTTCAGTATTTACAGAGGGGTCCTGGGGGAGTGTGTCAGTATTTACAGAGGGGTCCCCAGGGGGAGTGTGTCAGTATTTACAGGGGGGTCCCCGGTGGAGAGTGTCAGTATTTACAGGGGGGTCCCCGGGGGAGAGTGTCAGTATTTACACGGGGCGGTCCCCTGGGGGAGGGGCGAGTGTGTCAGTATATACAGGGGAGGTCCTGAGGGGGAGGGGGATTGTGTCTGTATTTACAGGGGGGACCCCGGGGGAAGTGTGTCTGTATTTACAGGTGGGTCCCTGTGGGGAGGGGGGACTGTGTCAGTATTTACAGGGGGGTCCCCGTGGGGCGGGGGGACTGTGTCAGTATTTACAGGGGGGTCCTGGGGGGAGTGTGTCAGTAATTACAGGGGGGTCCCCGGGGAGAGGGGCGAGTGTGTCAGTATTTACAGGGGAGTCCCCAGGGGGGAGTGTGTCAGTATTTACATGGGAGTCCCGTGGGGGGAGTGTGTCAGTATTTACAGGGGGGTCCTCAGAGGGAGGGGGGAGAGTGTCAGTATTTAAACGGGGGGACTCTGAGGGAGGGGGGAGAGTGTCAGTATTTACAGGGGGTCTCTGGGGGAGGGGGGAGTGTGTCAGTATTTACAGGGGAGTCCCCGGGGGGAGGGGGGAGTGTGTCAGTACTTACAGAGGGGTCCCCGAGGGGAGTGTGTCAGTATTTACAGTGGGGGTCCATGGAGGGAGGGGGTAGTGTGTCACTATTTACAGGGGGGGCTCGGGGGGAGGGGAGAGTGTGTCAGTATTTACAGGGGGTCCCCAGAGGGAAGAGGGAGTGTGTCAGTATTTACAGGGGGGTCATCAGAGAGCGGGGGGAGAGTGTCAATATTTACAGGAGGGTCCCCGGGGGGGGAAGGGGGAATGTGTCTGTATTTACAGGGGGGTCCCCGCACGGAGTGTGGAGTGTTTCAGTATTTACAGTGGGTGTCCTGGGGGGGAGGAGGGAGTGTGTCTGTATTTACAGGGGTGTCCCCGTGGGGCGGGGAGAGTGTGTCAGTATTTACAGGGGAGTCCCCGGGAGGGAGGGGAGAGTGTGTCTGTATTTACAGGGGGGTCCCGGGGGGAGGGGGGAGTGTGTCTGTATTTACAGGGGGGTCCCGGGGGGAGGGGGGAGTGTGTCTGTATTTACAGGGGGGTCCCCCGGGGGAGGGGGGAGTGTGTCAGTATTTATACGGGGGGTCCCGGGGGGGAGGGGGGAATGTGTCAGTATTTACAGGGGGGACCCCGGGGGGAGGGGGGAGTGTGTCAGTATTTACAGGGGGGTCCTGGGGGGAGTGTGTCAGTATTTACAGGGGGTCCCCAGGGGGAAGGGGGAGTGTGTCAGTATTTACAGGAGCTTCCCCAGGGGGAGGTGGGAGAGTATTAGTATTTACAGGGGGGTCCCCAGGGGGAGTGTGTCAGTATTTACAGGGGGGTCCCCAGGGGGAGTGTGTCAGTATTTACAGGGGGGTCCCCAGGGGGAGGGGGGAGTGTGTCAGTATTTACAGGGGGGGTCCCTGGGGTGAGTATGTCAGTATTTACAAGGGGATCCCAGGGGGAAGGGGGAGTGTGTCAGTATTTACGGGGGGTCCTAGGGGGGAGTGTGTCAGTATTTACAGGGGGGTCCCCAGAGGGAGAGGAGAGTGTGTCAGTATTTACAGGGGATCCCCGAGGGGGAGAGGGGAGTGTGTCAGTATTTACAGGGGGGTCACCAGGGGAAGGGGGGAGTGTGACAGTATTTACAGAGGGGGTCCACGGAGGGAGGAGGGTGTGTGTCACTATTTACGGGGGGGTTGGGGGGGGCGGTGTCAGTGTTTACAGGGGGGTCCCTAGGGGGAGTTGGGAGTGTGTCAGTGTTTACAGGGGGGTCCTGGGGGGAGTGTGTCACTATTTACAGGGGGTCCCCAGAGGGAAGGGGGGAGTGTTTCAGTATTTACAGAGGGGTCCTGGGGGAGTGTGTCAGTATTTACAGGGGGGTCCCCGGGGGAGTGTGTCAGTATTTACAGGGGAGGTCCTGAGGGGGAGGGGGGATTGTGTCTGTATTTACAGGGCAGACCCCGGGGGAAGTGTGTCTGTATTTACAGGTGGGTCCCCGTGGGGAGGGGGTACTGTGTCAGTATGTACAGGTGGGTCCCCGTGGGGAGGGGGGACTGTGTCAGTATGTACAGGTGGGTCCCCGTGGGGAGGGGGGACTGTGTCAGTATGTACAGGGGGGTCCCTGTGGGGAGGGGGGACTGTGTCAGTATGTACAGGTGGGTCCCCGTGGGGAGGGGGGACTGTGTCAGTATGTACAGGGGGGTCCCTGTGGGGAGGGGGGACTGTGTCAGTATGTACAGGTGGGTCCCCGTGGGGAGGGGGGACTGTGTCAGTATGTACAGATGGGTCCCTGTGGTGAGGGGGGACTGTGTCAGTATGTACAGGGGGGTCCCCGTGGGGAGGGGGGGACTGTGTCAGTATGTACAGGTGGGTCCCCGTGGGGAGGGGGGACTGTGTCAGTATGTACAGGGGGGTCCCCGTGGGGAGGGGGGACTGTGTCAGTATGTACAGGGGGGTCCCCGTGGTGCGGGGGGACTGTGTCAGTATTTACAGGGGGGTCCTGGGGGGAGTGTGTCAGTAATTACAGGGGGGTCCCGGGGAGAGGGGCAAGTGTGTCAGTATTTACAGGGGAGTCCCGTGGGGGGAGTGTGTCAGTATTTACAGGGGGGTCCTCAGAGGGAGGGGGGAGAGTGTCAGTATTTAAACGGGGGGACTCTGAGGGAGGGGGGAGAGTGTCAGTATTTACAGGGGGTCTCTGGGGGAGGGGGGAGTGTGTCAGTATTTACAGAGGAGTCCCCGGGGGGAGGGGGGAGTGTGTCAGTACTTACAGAGGGGTCGCCGGGGGGAGTGTGTCAGTATTTACAGTGGGGGTCCACGGAGGGAGGGGGTAGTGTGTCACTATTTACAGGGGGGACTCGGGGGGAGGGGAGAGTGTGTCAGTATTTACAGGGGGTCCCAGAGTGTGTCAGTATTTACAGGGGGGTCATAAGAGAGCGGGGGGAGAGTGTCAGTATTTACAGGAGGGTCCCCGGGGGGGAGTTGGGAGGGTGTCAGTATTTACAGGGGGGTCCCCCGGGGGAGGGGGAAGTGTGTCAGTATTTACAGAGGGGTCCCTGGGGAGAGGGGGGAGTGTGTCAGTATTTACAGGGGGTCCTGGGGGGAGGGGGGATTGTGTCAGTATTTACAGGGGGGTCCCTGGGGAGAGGGGGGGGTGTGTCAGTATTTACACAGGCGTCCCCAGGGGGAGGGGGGAGGGTGTCAGTATTTATAGGGGGGTCCCTGGGGGGAGGGGGGAGTGTGTCAGTAGTTACAAGGGCGTCCCCAGGGGGAGGGGGGAGGGTGTCAGTATTTACAGGGGGGTCCCCGGGGGGGGGGAGTGTGTCAGTATTTACAGGGGGGTCCCGGGGGGAGGGGGGAGTGTGTCAGTATTTACAGGGGGGTCCCCGCACGGAGTGTGGAGTGTTTCAGTATTTACAGTGGGTTTCCTGGGGGGGAGGGGGGAGTGTGTCAGTATTTACAGTGGGGGTCCCGGGGGGAGGGGGTAGTGTGTCACTATTTACAGGGGGCACTCGGGGGGAGGGGAGAGTGTGTCAGTATTTACAGGGGGGTCCCCGGGAGGGAGTTGGGAGGGTGTCAGTATTTACAGGGGGGTCCCCCGGGGTAGGGGGGAGTGTGTCAGTATTTACAGGGGGGTCCCCGGGGGGGGGAGGGGGGAGTGTGTCAGTATTTACAGGGGGGTCCCCGAGGGGAGGGGGAAGTGTGTCAGTATTTACAGGGGGGTCCCCAGGGGAGAGGGGAGTGTGTCTGTATTTACAGGGGGGTCATAAGAGAGCGGGGGGAGAGTGTCAGTATTTACAGGAGGGTCCCCGGGGGGGAGTTGGGAGGGTGTCAGTATTTACAGGGGGGTCCCCCGGGGGAGTTGGGAGGGTGTCAGTATTTACAGGGGGGTCCCCCGGGGGAGGGGGGAGTGTGTCAGTATTTACAGAGGGGTCCTGGGGGGAGTGTGTCAGTATTTACACAGGCGTCCCCAGGGGGAGGGGGGAGGGTGTCAGTATTTACAGGGGGGTCCCTGGGGAGGAGGGGGGAGTGTGTCAGTATTTACAGGGGAGTCCCCAGGGGGAGGGGGGAGTGTGTCAGTATTTACAGGGGGGGACTCTGAGGGAGGGGGGAGTGTGTCAGTATTTACAGGGGGGTCCTGGGGGGAGTGTGTCAATATTTACAGGGGAGTCCCCAGGGGGAGGGGGGAGTGTGTCAGTATTTACAGGGGGGGACTCTGAGGGAGGGGGGAGTGTGTCAGTATTTACAGGGGAGTCCCCAGGGGGAGGGGGCAGGGTGTCAGTATTTACAGGGGGGGACTCTGAGGGAGGGGGGAGTGTGTCAGTATTTACAGGGGAGTCCCCAGGGGGAGGGGGGACTGTGTCAGTATTTACAGGGGGGTCCTGGGGGGAGTGTGTCAGTATTTACAGGGGAGTCCCCAGGGGGAGGGGGGAGTGTGTCAGTATTTACAGGGGGGGGACTCTGAGGGAGGGGGGAGTGTGTCAGTATTTACAGGGGGGTCCCCGGGGGGGGAGGGGGTAGAGTGTCAGTATTTACAGGGGGGACTCTGGGAGAGGGGGGAGTGTGTCAGTATTTACAGGGGGGTCCCTGGGGGGAGGGGGGAGAGTGTCAGTATTTACAGAGGGGTCCCTGGGGGGAGGGGGGAAAGTGTCAGTATTTACAGGGGGGACTCTGGGGGAGGGGGGAGTGTGTCAGTATTTACAGGGGGGACTCCGGGGGAGGGGGGAGTGTGTCAGTATTTACAGGGGGGTCCCTCGGGGGAGGGGGGAGTGTGTCAGTATTTACAGGGGGGTCCCCGGGGGAGGGGGGCGTGTGTCAGTACTTACAGGGGGCACTCGGGGGGAGGGGAGAGTGTGTCAGTATTTACAGGGGGGTCCCCGTGGGTAGGGGGGATTGTGTCAGTATTTACAGGAGGTGTCCTATGGGGGAGGGGGGAGTGTGTCAATATTTACAGGGGGGTCTCCAGGGGGAGTGTGTCAATATTTACAGGGGGGTCTCCAGGGGGAATGTGTCAGTATTTACAGGGAGGGGTCCCCACAAGGAGGGGGGGGCGTGTTTCAGTATTTACAGGGGGCGGTCCCCTGGGGGAGGGGCGAGTGTGTCAGTATAGACAGGGGAGGTCCTGAGGGGGAGGGGGGATTGAGGCTGTATTTACAGGTGGGTCCCCGTGGGGAGGGGGTCTGTGTCAGTATTTACAGGGGAGTCCTGGGGGGAGTGTGTCAGTATTTACAGGGGGGTCCCCGGGGAGAGGGGGGAGTGTGTCAGTACTTACAGAGGGGGCCCCGGGGGGAGTGTGTCAGTATTTACAGTGGGGGTCCCGGTGGGGGGTAGTGTGTCTCTATTTACAGGGGGGGACTCGGGGGGAGGGGAGAGTGTGTCAGTATTTACAGGGGGTCCCAGAGTGTGTCAGTATTTACAGGGGGGTCATAAGAGAGCGGGGGGAGAGTGTCAGTATTTACAGGAGGGTCCCCGGGGGGGAGTGTGTTAGTATTTACAGGGGGGACCCCGGGGAGAGGGGGGAGTGTGTCAGTATTTACAGGGGGGTCCCCAGGGGGGAGTGTGTTAGTATGTACAGGGGGGTCCCCAGGGGGGAGTGTGTTAGTATGTACAGGGGGGTCCCCGGGGAGAGGGGGGAGTGTGTCAGTATTTACAGGGGGTGTCCCCGGGGGGAGGAGGAATGTTTCAGAATTTACAGGGGGTCCCCGGGGGGAGTGTGCCTGTATTTACAGGGGGGTCCCCATGGGGCGGGGAGAGTGTGTCAGTATTTACAGGGGGTGGTTCCCTGGGGGAGGGGGCAGTGTGCCAGTATTTACAGAGGGGGCCCACAGAGGGAGGGGGGAGTCTGTCAGTATTTACAGGGGGTGGTCCCCTGGGGGAGGGGGGGAGTGTGTCAGTATTTACAGGGGGGTCCCCAGAGGGAGGGGGGAGAGTGTCAGTATTTACAGGGGGGGTCCCCAGAGGGAGGGGGGAGAGTGTCAGTATTTACAGGGGGGTCCCCAAAGGGAGGGGGGAGAGTGTCAGTATTTACAGGGGGGTCCCCGGGGGGAGGGGGCTGTGTGTCAGTATTTACAGGGGGGGTCCCCGGGGAGGGGGGAGTGTGTCAGTATTTACAGGGGGGTCCCGGGGGGAGGGGGGAGTGTGTTAGTATTTACAGAGGGGTCCCCAGGGGGAGGTGGGAGGGTGTCAGTATTTACAGGGTGGTCCCCGGGGGGGCAGGGGGAGTGTGTCAGTATTTACAGGGGGGTCCCCAGGGGGAGGGGGGAGTGTGTCAGTATTTACAGGGGAGGTCCCCGGGGGGAGGGGGGAGTGTGTCAGTATTTACAGGGGAGGTCCCCGGGGGGAGGGGGGAGTGTGTCAGTATTTACAGGTGGGGATCCCCAGGTGGAGGGGGGAGTGTGTCAGTATTTACAGGGGGGTCCCCGGGGGGAGGGGGGAGTGTGTCAGTATTTACAGGGGGGTCCCTGGGGGTAGTGGTGAGTGTGTCAGTATTTACAGGTGGGGATCCCCGGGGGAAGTGGTGAGTGTGTCAGTATTTACAGGTGGGGATCCCCGGGGGAAGTGGGGAGTGTGTCAGTATTTACAGGGGGGTCCCCGGGGGAAGTGGGGAGTGTGTCAGTATTTACAGGGGGGTCCCCGGGGGGAGGGGGGAGTGTGTCAGTATTTACAGGGGGGTCCCCGGGGGGAGGGGGGAGGGTGTCAGTATTTACAGGGGGGTCCCCGGGGGGAGGGGGGAGTGTGTCAGTATTTACAGGGGGTCCCCGGGTGGAGGGGGGAGTGTGTCAGTATTTACAGGGGGGTCCCCGGGGGGAGGGGGGAGTGTGTCAGTATTTACAGGTGGGGGTCCCCGGGGGGAGGGGGGAGTGTGTCAGTATTTACAGGGGGGGATCCCCGGGGGAAGAGGGGAGAGTGTCAGTATTTACAGGGGGGTCCCCAAAGGGAGGGGGGAGAGTGTCAGTATTTACA
Organism: Chiloscyllium punctatum; assembly: GCF_047496795.1. NCBI lineage: Eukaryota > Metazoa > Chordata > Chondrichthyes > Orectolobiformes > Hemiscylliidae > Chiloscyllium > Chiloscyllium punctatum. The sequence goes on along the minus strand of NC_092791.1, from coordinate 28,761,152 downwards.
GGGGGGGATCCCCGGGGGAAGAGGGGAGTGTGTCAGTATTTACAGGGGATCACAGGGGAGGTGGGGAGCGTCTTCCAGTCTACCAGAGATCGGATTGCCCTGGGAATTGTTGCTTGATGGAGCAGATTACGACACCCACAAAGTGTCACAGGACATTGTGACCTGGAATCACCCGTGCACAGAGCTGACTGACTGCATTGCTCTCTCTGAGCAGTGGCCAAGGAATAATGGCTTTCCAGGAAGCAGGGATGGGCTGGGGAATGATAGGATAAGACTGGTTCCAGTGAGGGGAGAGGTCTGGATGTCTGTCAGTCTGCTCGTTCGTCAGCGATTCACTTCAGAGCCTTGTGGGGAGCTGCAGTATATCAGGCCATGCGTTTCTGTGTGATATACCAATGTGAGCTGGACACGCGATGAGGCAGTGCAAGATGGTCTTTCTCCTGCAGCCTTGTGGCAAAATGAAGGCTGTGTCAGAAATGTTTTCCTTGACTCCGCAGACTCTGCATAATATCTTTACCAGTAGCAGTAGTATTGGACCCTCAATCCGTGAGGACATGGGAGACCTCTTGGAGGAGAGACGGACACTGGGGACACTGCAGAATTCCATTTTACTTTGCTCAAAAACTGCATGAATCCATGTAAAATTCTGCAAATCTGTTTTTTTAGATTAGAATCAGTCTGACCATTGTGGCACAGACAGCCTCACTGGGAGTTAACACCTTCAATACCTTATCTGGGCCGACATGACACCAATTGTTAAAGTGCACTTGAGAATGTAACTTTTAAAAATGGTTTTGCAATTTATATATGAAACCAACATGGTCATTCTAAAAGATGACAGACTGAACAAACAATCTGGGTCTTTTTCCATATATAATTTCAGTTACATCACACTGTAATCTTTTGCTATAAATTCTGTGTCTTACAATCTTATTCTCTATAACCAGTGCTTCCAAATAAACCTGTTGGACTATAACCTGGTGTTGTGTGATTTTTAACATGGTAATGTGAACAGTGAGAGGGAATCTTTTGCTTGTTCAGAGGAGAAGTGAGTTACTGAATATGCCCACTAGATGGTGCAAGCACTCTGCGCCTGTCTCAGCATTGCACAGGGAAACCCCAGCAGGTCGTGTCAGAAAGTTCCAACAGCCTTTGGAAACCAAATATGACACCAAGGCACATGAGAGTCAGAGAACCAAAACAAAAACTGTGGCGAAGGAGGCAGATTTTAGAAAGTGTCTTAAGGGAGGGAAATGAGGTGGAGGGGCAGAGAGTTTTAGAGAAGGATTTCCAGAGTATCAGTCCCAGGCAGCTGAATGTCAATGGTGGAGCAGGTGAAAGCAGTGATGCCCAAGGGACCAGAAGTGGAGGAGGGATGCAGGGCTGGAGGAGATTTACAGAACTAGGGAGGGGTGAGGCCACAGAGAGATTTGAAAACAAGAAGGACAATTGTTTTGATACCAGGAGCCAGAGTCAGTCTGTGAGTATGGCAGGGGGAGGGAGCTGAGTGGGTCTGGGACCCAGCATCAGTTAGGGCAGGGGGCTGCAGATTGCACAATGGCCTTGTGTCATAAACACTTTCACAAATAAACAGAGGCCATACAGATTTAACCCAGTGAACATGCTTAACATGCAAACTGACTGTTACACTTGCTGGCTTTGGCACATGAGGCACAAGGTTTATAGTTCAAGTCCAGCTATTTCTAAGTTAACAATCCCAGTGCTGGGCTAACGGAGTGCCACACTGTCAGAGATACCATCTTTCTGGTGGGATGTTTAACTCAGGCCTCACCAGCTCTCAGCACATAGCACAGCTCTGAGGAAAAGCAGGAGTGTTCTCCCTGCGTCCAATGTTTTTCCAGCAGAAAGTGAGGACTGCAGATGCTGCAGAGTCAGAATTGCAAAGTGTGGTGCTGGAAAAGCACAGCAGGTTCAGGCAGCATCCAAGGAGCAGGAGAGTCGACGTTTCGGGCATAAGCCCACACTTTTCGACTCCAATGTTTATCTCTCAACCTCTATCTAACATTGCGATCGCTTCCTTACTGTTTGTGACAGCCTCTACAGGAGCAACTTGGCTGTTACATTTCCCGATTAGATCAACCACGACAATGCTTTGAACGTCGTTTATTAACTGTGAAGCATCATGGGACATGTTCAGCTCATGAAAAAAGCAATAGAAATGTCCAATACTTTTCCATCCTCACTTTCGACCCCTGCAGTGCTCAAACATTGAAACTCGGAGCAGGAAGAGGCCATTCAGCCCTTTGAGTCTGCTCCCCCACTCAATATGATCATGGCTGATCATCCAACTCAGTCCCCTCTTCCTGCTTTCTCCCTTTGATCCTTTTAGCCCTAAGAGCTACATCTAATTCCTTGAAACCATTCAATGTTTTGGTCTCAACCATTTTCTGTGACAGAGAATTCCACAGGCCCCACTCTCTGGGTGAAGACATTTCTTGTCATCTCAGTCCTAAATGGCCTACCCTGTATCCTTAGACTGTGACCCCCTGGTTCTGGATTCTCAGGAACATCCTTCCTATGTTTCCCCTGTTAATTCCTGTTCGAATTTCACAGGTTTCTATGAGATCCCACTGATTCAGTGAATATCATCCTAACCGATTCAATCTCTCTTCCCATGTGGAATTCAAACCATGTGTACCAGGAATGTTTCTTATCCAAGATGAAGTATCTCAAGATGTTCTGGATTGCTAGCCCAGTGAGAAAAATCGCAAGCCACCATCTGTCTGCCTAGAGATTCTCTGTGAGGTTTCTCACTGGCCCTCAAATTATATTGCTTTTTGTTACACTAGACACCACCTTTCACAAAGTGACCAGTCCAACCAGAGTTGAATAAGTTCTAGTGTCTCGCTGTGCTGGCATTCCGAGGTTTGGAATTTGCCTTGAGAACTCTGAGGGGGCAAGGGTGGAGCGATGGAACTGTGAGGGTAGGTGTACAAAATAAACTGGGAGACCACGTGAGAGACTAGTTGGACTGCACACTGAAAGAAACGGCGAGGCTGTTTCCCCCTGGCTGGGGAAGTTAGAACCCGGGGAACAATACGCACACAGAGAGCAGTCTCAGGATAAGGGGGGACAGCCATGTTGGACAGAGATGAGGAGAAACCTCTTCACTCAGAGAGTGGCAAATCTTTGGAATTCTTGACCCCTAGTGCCCAAGATTTGAGAATTTTCATAGATTTTTGGAGACTGAGGGGTAGTGCCAGAAAATGGGACTGAGGTGGAAGATCATGTCGAAGGGGAGAGCAGGCCTGAGGGGGAATAAATGGCCTACTCTAGCATCTTATGTCCTCATTAACCCAGGAGAGAGTGCAGGACAATTTGCCACAAGCTTACCCATTGTTCGTCTGCGTAGAATTTATAAGCATAACGCAAATTCTTATTTTCCTTTCCTTTGTCCCCAGTTGGGTTGGGGGAGGGGGGGGGGGGGGGGGGAGGGGAGGGGGGGGCGGGGGGCGGTGCCGTCAGGCAATTATCACACTTGAAGCTAGGAACGTGTTTACTTTAACGTAGCCCAGGCTAGCTCAGCTGCACTATGAGGTGGGTGGAAACATTTGCCCCTTCTTGCTTGCTCCCTCTTTTGAAAGCTAACCCATGAAGAAGGCAAGCTCCAAAGCCCAGCTTTCAGCGCAGCGATCACCTCAATAAAGGCCCCCCTGTGGATTAATTATGCCAGGACCTTGGTAACCATGTCTGACGTGGAATGAACAAGGTCATTACTTGCTGCTCCTGTGAGGGGAGACTGATAGAATTAACTGATTGTCAAACTGACTTTCTTCCACTTCATTCCACAAGTAACTGAGTTAAGTCATTGCTTCATGAATGTATAATTAGCCTGACCGACTAAACAAAGAAAAATCACTGAAGGTGCAGTCCCGAGGTCTGACCATCGGATTATTCATAATTTATTTTTCTTAATGTATACCCAATTCCACTAATTCTCCTGTAACTAGGCTATGTCTTAAGATTAGGAAAGCAATACAAACAAATAAATTACTGACTGTTTGTTGTGCTGGCTACACAGATGAATTAAAGCTTTCACTGTGAAATCTCAAAAATGACATTGCTGAGAGTAATTCAGGACTATTCTGCCCTTAGCATTTAAATTCACAAGTGGTCGATGCTGTTCAGTGAACACTGAGTGAGGCTATAGGTCACAACCTCTGCTTTTGGCAAGGCCACTCAGACACAATGCTGGGTCCTGTGAGGCCTTACTTGAGTTGTTGGGGTGTGTGACAGAGATTCGAATATGGCATTCCAAAAGGCATCAAGAAGGAATTGTGATGGTTGGGAGATGTACATGCGCCCACTGACCTCGTGGTATTATCGCTGCGCTGTTAATCTCAAGACCTGGGGGACCTGGGTTTGAACCCTTCTACGGCAGATGGTGGGATTTGAATTGAATTTTTGTTTAAAAATCCTTTAATTAAGAGTTCAATTATGACCATTGCCGATTGTGGGGGAAAACCCCATCTGGTTCTCTCATGTCCTTTAGGGAAGGAAATCTGCCATCCTTACCTGGTCTGGCCTACATGTGACTCCAGACCCACAGCGATGGGGTTGACACTTAACTGCCTTCTGGGCAATTAGGGATGGGCAATAAATGCTGGATTGCCAGTGACACCCACATCCTGTGATTGAATAAAGAAATAAAAATAAATTACAGAATGATTACAGTATAAACAGGTTTGTACTTCACCTTACATGGACAACCCCAGCACAGATGTGCATTTTGAACTGCACCGTTAAATGTCTCATTTGCTCAGCTATTTCTGCAATGGACGAAGGAAGGGCTGAATTTTCTTCTCAAACAGGGAAGTGCATTGTCTTGTGGAGTTACATAGACAGTACAGCCTGGAAACAGAGTGGCCTAATTCAGCTCCTTTACCTTCTGATCATTCAGCCCAACTGCGGCATGCTCCATGTTTATATTCCACATGAGCTACCTTCTCACCGGTGGTAAACTATCACTGTTCGAATTAGTTTGGAACTTGGATTCTGAAGTAGAGGCAAATGGGGTTTGGCCTTTCAGTGTCATGGAGGTCTTTTTAAGATAGGATAGTGAAGAAGGCGTTTGGTATGCTTTCCTTTATTGGTCAGAGTATTGAGTACAGGAGTTGGGAGGTCATGTTGCGGCTGTACAGGACATTGGTTAGGCCACTGTTGGAATATTGCGTGCAATTCTGGTCTCCTTCCTATCGGAAAAATGTTGTGAAACTTAAAAAGGTTCAGAAAAGATTTACAAGGATGTTGCCAGGGTTGGAGGATTTGAGCTACAGGGAGAGGCTGAACAGGCTGGGGCTGTTTTCCCTGGAGCGTCAGAGGCTGAGGGGTGACCTTATAGAGGTTTACAGAATTATGAGGGGCATGAATAGGATAAATAGACAAAGTCTTTTCCCTGGGGTGGGGGAATCCAGAACTAGAGGGCATAGGTTTAGGGTGAGAGGGGAAAAATATAAAAGAGACCTAAGGGGCAACTTTTTCATGCAGAGGGTAGTACGTGTATTGAAGTGGTGGAGGCTGGTACAATTGCAACATTTAAAAGGCATTTGGATGGGTATATGAATAGGAAGGGTTTGGAGGGATATGGGCTGGGTGCTGGCAGGTGAGACTAGATTGGGTTGAGACATCAGGTTGGCATGGACGGGTTGGACCGAAAGGTTTGTTTCCGTGCTGTACGTCTCTGTGACCCTATGACTCTAAAGGGTCCAAAAGTGATTTGGAACAGTGAGCTAAAGACAGTCTTCCCTCGAAATCACGTGACTTAATCTAAGTGCCTCTACAAGCTACCTAGGGAGATAATTACTGCTTCTCGGTGCCTTGGGTTTTATGCAGGAGAGATGGCTGGAGAGACAGACTGTTTGAATTCTGTAGATAAAATCTTTGCAGTCAGAAGGACAGTTCTGTTTCTGGGCAGGCTCCAGGTAAACAGGGCTGGAACCTTGGGGCTCACTGAGTTCACCTGTCTGTTCGAATCAGGGTGAAAGATGGGCAAAATCACATCCGCTAAATGTATGGGAACTTTCTGAAAGGAAACACTTGGAATCTCATTGAGTAAGAGATTTTAAAGTGAAGATAGGACTGTTGTTCAGAGAAGGTTTATGAGACTAATCCCTGGAATGAGCAGATTGCCTTATGAGGCAAGGTTGGACAGGCGAGGTCTCTATCCTATGGAGTTTCGAATCCTGAGGGGACTTGACAGGGTGGATACAGAAAGGATGTTTCCCAATGGGCAGCACAGTAACTCAGTGGTTAGCACTGCTGCCTCACTGCGCCAGGATTCAGTTCCACCCTCAGGCAGGTGCTCTGGCTTCCTCCCACAGTCCAAAGATGTGCAGGCTAGGGTGAATTGGCCATGCTAAATCACCCATAATGTCCAGGGATGTGTAGGTTAGGGTGGATTGACCATGCTAAATCACCCATAATGTCCAGGGATGTGTAGGTTAGGGTGGATTGACCATGCTAAATCACCCATAATGTCCAGGGATGTGCAGGTTAGGGTGGATTGGCCATGCTAAATTGTCCCAAAGTGTCCAGGGATGTGCAGGTTAGGGTGGATTGGCCATGCTAAATCACCCATAATGTTCAGGGATGTGTAGGTTAGGGTGGATTGACCATGCTAAATCACCCATAATGTCCAGGGATGTGCAGGTTAGGGTGGATTGGCCATGCTAAATTGTGCATAGTATCCAGCGATGTGCAGGTTAGGGTGGATTGGCCATGGGAAATTGACCCAAAGTGTCCAGGGATGTGCAGGTTAGGGTGGATTGGCCATGCTAAATTTCCCCATCGTGTCCATGGGTGTGCAGGTTAGGGTGGCTTAGCTGTCAGGAATATGGGGTTGGGGTGGACTCGATGGGCCAAATGGCCTGCTTCCACACTGTGGAGATTCTATGATTCTTGTGAGCGAATCTAGAACTAGGGGCCACCATTTTAAAATAAAAGGTTGCCCATTAAAGACCGAGATGAGAAAACATTTTTTTCTCTCTGAGGGTTGAAAGTCTCTCGAATTCCCTTCCTCAAAAGGCAGTGGATGCAGAATGTTTCAATGTGTTGAAGGCAGAGGGAGATAGATTCTTGATGACCAGGGGGGATGAAAGATTATTGGGGGATATAGGAACGTAGAGATGAGGTTAAAATCAGATCAGCCGCGATCTTATAGAATGGTAGAATAGTCTAGAAGGGCCAAGTGGTTTACTCTTGATTCTTGTTTGATTTGATTAAATTTGTTATTGTCACATGTCTGGAGATACAGTGAAAAGTATTGTTTTGCCTGCTATCCAGGCAAATCATATGTTGCATAAGTCCATCAGGGTAATAGAACAGAATGCAGGATACAGTGTTACAGCTACAGAGAAGGTGCAGAGAAAGATCAGCTGTAATATATGAGAGGCCTGTTCATAAGTCTGGTAACAGCAGGGAAGAAGCTATTCTTGAATCTGTTTTCAAATTTTTGTGTCTTCTGCCCGATGGAAGAGATTGTAACCGGGGTGAGAGGGGTCTTTGATGATGTTGCTGCCTTCCCGAGGCAGTGGGAAGTGTAGATGGAGCCAATGGATGGAAGGTTGGTTTGGGTGATGGACTGGGCTGTGTTCACAACTCTCTGTAGTTTGTTACAGTCCTGGGCAGAGCAGTTGCCGTACCAAGCTGTGATCCATCTGGATAGAATGCTTTCTATGGTACAGCTGTAATTTCCTTAGCTTCCTGAAGGAGTCGAAGTGTCAGTGTGCTCTCCTGACCGTAATGTCAAAGTGAAAGGGCCAGGATAGATTGTTGGCAATGTGTACTCCTCGGAACTTGAGGTTCTCGAGACTGGGAGTGAGTGCCATGGTAAATGCAAGGTTACAGGGAGAGGGCAGGTGAGTGGATCTTAATGGAGTGCGCATCAGAAGGACCTGATGGGCTGAATGGCCTCTTTCTGCACTGTTAGGATTCCATGATTCTTTCGTCTCTCTCTGGAAGACAAATGCTTTCACCAGCCCACATCAGAGCCGAACTTGCTCCAGTGCCTCTCCCTGTCTTTATTGGTTTAGAAGCATACAGAAATGGTTCGCTCGATGAACTAAAACATTCTGAACCTCCTGTGTCTTGGTTCTCTTTCTGAACCATGGAGGAAGAATTCACCTGAATCATCTCTGCCGCCCTGATAGGGATCTTGTGGAACAGCTACAATTTTAATAATAATAGGCCTAGAGTCACACAGCACAGAAACAGACCCTTCGGCCCAACCAGTCCATGCCGACCATAATCCCCAAACTAACCTAGTCCCAGCTGCCTGCTCCAGGCCCATGTCCCTCCAAACCTTTCCTCTTCATGTCCTTATCCAAATGTCTTTTAAATTTTGCAATTGTACCCGCATCCACCACTTCCTCAGGAAGTTCATTCCACACACGAACCACTCTGTGTAAAACATTTAGCCCTCGTGTCTTTTTAAATCTCTCTCCTCTCAGCTTAAAAATGTGCCCCCACCCTAGGGGAAAGACAGCTATCATTAACCCTATCTATGCCCCTCATGATTTTATAAACTTCTATCAGGTCGCCCCTCAACCTCCAACACTCCAGTGAAAAAGTCCCAGCCTATCCAACCTTTCTCTATGACTCAAACCTTCCATACCCGGCCACATCCTGGTAAATCTCTTCTGAACCCTCTCCAGGTTAATAATATCCTTCCTATAAACTGGGCGACCAGACCTGGACACAGTATTTCAGAAGAGACCTCACCAATGACCTGTACAACCTCAACGTGACGTCCTAACCCTGTGCAATGAAGGCAAGTGTGCTAAACACCTTCTTTACCACCCTGTCTATATGTGACACAAACTTAAAAGAATTATGTATCTGAATCCTTAGGTCCCTCTGCTCTGCAACACTACCCAGGGCCCTACTATTAACTGTCCAAGCTCAACACTTTATCTCCTTCCCTGATACACTCAGAGGACTCCAGAGTTGTTCCGAACCCTGCAATAGATCTCCCAGTTATCCTTCAGCAATTTGCTTTAGTATATTCAATCTTATTACAATCTTATCTTTAAATCACTTTGACACTTGAAACTTTCTCTTTTCTGATATTGGCATCCTCCTCTATGTTGCCTAAAACTAATATTTTTCTCATCCTGGGTATTCCCTGCTTCCAATTTCCTTGTGGATTTCAAACTGTGACTGTCTGCTAGGACCTGCTGCTTCCCAGAGTTCTGATATTACTCACTCATCTCAATCAATCTCCTGAGTTACCAGACCATGAGCTCGAAATTCTCCGTCGTTCTGACGTGCGTCATGTTCCCAAAAGTATTGTCGAGGTAGATTAAGTCCATAGAATCCCTACAGGGTGAAAGCAGGCCATTTGGCCCAACCTGTCCACACCAACCTTCTAAAGAGCATCTCCCCAGGCCCATCCCCTACTCTATCCCTGTAAACCCTACATTTCCCATGGCTTGCACATCCCTGGACACTATGGGTAATTTAGCATGGCTAATACACCCTAACCTGCACATCCCTGGGCACTATGGGACAATTTAGCATGGCCAATCCACCCTAACCTGCACATCCCTGGGCACTATGGGACAATTTAGCATGGCCAATCCACCCTAACCTGCACATCCCTGGGCACTATGGGACAATTTAGCATGGCCAATCCACCCTAACCTGCACATCCCTGGGCACTATGGGACAATTTAGCGTGGCCAATCCACTTTAACCTGCACATCCCTGGACACTATGGGACAATTTAGCATGGCCAATCCACCCTAACCTGCACATCCCTGGACACTATGGGACAATTTAGCATGGCCAATCCACCCTAACCTGAAAATCCCTGGACACTATAGGACAATTTAGCATGGCCAATCCACCCTAACCTGCTCATCCCTGGACACTATGAGACAATTTAACATTGCTAATCCACCCTAACCTGCACATCCCTGGGCACTATAGAACAATTTAGCATGGCCAATCCACCCTAACCTGCACATCCCTGGGCACTATAGGACAATTTAGCATGGCCAATCCACCCTAACCTGCTCATCCCTGGACACTATGGGACAATTTAGCATGGCCAATCCACCCTAACCTACACATCCCTGGACACTATGGGACAATTTAGCATGGCCAATCCACCCTAACCTGCTCATCCCTGGACACTATGGGACAATTTAGCATGGCTAATCCACCCTAACCTGCACATCCCTGGGCACTATGGGACAATTTAGCATGGCCAACCCACCCTAACCTGCTCATCCCTGGGCACTATAGGACAATTTAGCATGGCCAATCCACCTTAACCTGCACTTACTTCCCTGGACACTATAGGACAATTTAGCATGGCCAATCCACCCTAACCTGCACATCCCTAAACACTATGGGACAATTTAGCATGGCCAATCCACCCTAACCTGCACATCCCTGGACACTATAGGACAATTTAGCATGGCCAATCCACCCTAACCTGCACATCCCTAAACACTATGGGACAATTTAGCATGGCCAATCCACCCTAACCTGCACATCCCCAGACACTATAGGACAATTTAGCATGGCCAATCCACCCTACCCTGCACAACACTGGATACTATGGGACAATTTAGCATGGCCAATCCACCCTAACCTGCACATCCCTGGGCACTATGGGACAATTTAGCATGGCCAATCCACCCTAACCTGCACATCCCTGGGCACTATGGGACAATTTAGCATGGCCAATCCACCCTAACCTGCACATCCCTGGGCACTATGGGACAATTTAGCACGGCCAATCCACCCTAACCTGCACATCCCTGGGCACTATGGGGCAATTTAGCATGGCCACTCCACCCTAACCTGCACATCCCTGGGCACTATGGGACAATTTAGCACGGCCAATCCACCCTAACCTGCACATCCCTGGGCACTATGGGACAATTTAGCATGGCCAATCCACCCTAACCTGCACATCCCTGGGCACTATGGGACAATTTAGCATGGCCAATCCACCCTAACCTGCACATCCCTGGACACTATGGGACAATTTAGCATGGCCAATCCACCCTAACCTGCACACATTTGGCCTCTCGCTTCAGTGATCAAAGTCACTCATCTTTGACTTTTCCTATCTCTCTTGCAAATCACACAAGAATCGGTTTCTTTGTTGTAGTCCGAATTATTAATTGATATACTGCAGGGAAAAGCTCATGAGCACTGAGTATCAGTCTTTTAACAGCTTCACAGAAAAAGACAAGCCATGGATATAGAAGACAATTTTGGATGATCTAATCACAAACAGCAAAAAGAAAGATCTAAACTCTTCTCCCAACAATATCCCTTGAAGGCACTCATTCCTGGTGCAGTATTATGAACATTTGAACATGGCGGGAGTATTCGCAGACATTCTTAACCTCTCCTTACTGTGAGCTGAGGTTCCGACCTGCTTCAAGAAGACAACCGTCAACCTGGTACCAAAGAAAACCAGGCAACATGCCTTAATGGCTACCGCCTGGTGCTCGTGACATCCACCATTATGAAGTTCTTTGAGAGGTTAGTCATGGCACACATCAATCATAGCCTCCCAGATTACCTTGTCCCATTACAGGGGTAAAAACAATCACTGCAGATGCTGGAAACCAGATTCTGGATTAGTGGTGCTGGAAGAGCACAGCAGTTCAGGCAGCAACCAAGGAGCTTCGAAATCGACGTTTCGGGCAAAAGCCCTTCATCAGGAAGGGCTTCATTAGGGTGGATTGACCCATTACAGTCCACCTACCGTCACAACAGACGCCAGACACCACCTCCCAGATTCCTGATGAAGGGCTTTTGCCCGAAATGTCGATTTTCCTGCTCCTCGGATGCTGCCCGACCTGCTGTGCTTTTCCAGCACCATCTGATCTAAACCATCTCTCTGGCCCTACACTCATCCCAGGAACATCTGGATAGCAAGGACACCAATGTCAGACTCCTATTTATTGACTTTAGCGCCACCTTCAACACCATAATTCAAACCAAACGCCACAACCTAGGACTCTGCTCCCCCCCATCCCCAACCACGGCAAATCAATCCGCGAATTCCTGACCCACAGACTGCGATCAGTAAGGGTAGGTGATCATACCTCCTTCACAATAATCCTCCATACTCAACCCCAAACTATACTCCTTCTACACTCACAACTGCATGCCTAGGTTTAGCTCAAACTCCATTTACGAATTTGTTGATGACACCACTGTAGTGGGTCAGATCGCAAACAACAATGAGACAGGCAGCTGAGTGGTGTGGTGTAAAATCTCTCCCTCAATGTCAGGGAAATGAAGGAATTGATCATCAACTTCAGGAAGCGGAGTCGAGGACATGCCCCTGTCTGGTGCTGAGGTGGAGATAGAATCCCTACCATGTGGAAGTAGGCCATTTGGCCCATCAAGTCCACACTGACCCTCTGAAGAGCATCCCACCCAGACTTTATCCCTGTACTTCCAAGGCTAATCGACCTAGCCTGCACTTCCCTGGACTCTACAGGGCAATTTAGCATGGCCAATCCACCCTAGCCTGCACATCCCTGGGCACTATGGGACAATTTAGCATGGCCAATCCACACTAACTTGCACATCCCTGGACACTATGGGACAATGTAGCATGGCCAATCCACCCTAACCTGCACATCCCTGGACACTATAAGACAATTTAGCATGGCCAATCCACCGTAACCTGCACATCCCTGGGCACTATGGGACAATTTAGCATGGCCAATCCACCCTAACCTGCACATCCCTGGGCACTATGGGACAATTTAGCATGGCCAATCCACCCTAAGCTGCACATCCCTGGGCACTATGGGACAATTTAGCATGGCCAATCCACCCCAAGCTGCACATCCCTGGACACTATGGGACAATTTAACATGGCCAATCCACCCTAACCTGCACATCCCTGGACACTATGGGACAATTTAACATGGCCAATCCACCCTAAGCTGCACATCTTTGGGCTGTGGGAGGAAACCAGAGCACCCGGAGGAAACCCACACCGACGCGGGGAGAATGTGCAAACTCCACACAGACAGTCGCCCAAGGCTGGAATTGAACCTAGGTCCCTGTGAGGCAGCAGCGCTAACCACTGAGCCACTGTGCTCTCCCCACTCCACACCACCAACATCCTTCAAAAAAAAAGACATGCAATATGCCCTCAGCAACGTGCAGAGTATTTATTCCTCTTCCCCTTGGTGTGTCCCAATCGAATTGGTGGTGGCTGAGACTGAGGCAGAGGTAACACCTCTACAACCCCATGACCAGCCCAGACCTTGGGTCAGGTGCAAGTTTTGAATTGTCAGCGAAGAGCTTTGTTCTTTGGAGGCCATGCTTCAGCTCCTGTCTGTTCCCTGTGGTGAGTTGATGAAGTGGAGTCCATGGGGAGTTCGACTCAGTCCTGCAGCAGATGCTGCCTTGTCATGAGTAACTGCCAACTATATTTGGACCACAAATACTTTCTTTACAAGGCAACAACAAAAGAAAAATAGTTCACGGTTGCAGCACGGCATAATCTGGTATTTTCCAGCACTTTGTTAACCTTACTGAAATAATAATTGAAATCATTTCTTCCTTTCTCGTGTAGAGAAAGGTCACACACTCTGGGAGTGATGTAATGATTTATAATCAGTGTTAGATATTTACAAAATCCTTTTGCAATGGTATGCCAGGTGCTTTCGCATTGGAAAGAACTGTAAGAAATGGGAACAGGAGGGAGGCCATTCAGCCCCTCAAGCCTGCTCCACCATTCGATAAGGTCATGGCTGATCAGACATTCCTGACATTAATTTTTCTGCCCTTTCCCCGTTACCCTCGATTCTCTAAATATTCAAAAATCTTTCTCAGCATTAAATGTTCTCAATGACTCTGCCCCACAGCGCCCTGGAGAGGAGTTCCAAAGACACTCAACTCTCTGAGAGAAGAAATTCCTCCTGATCTCAGTCTTAAATTGGCGCCCCTTTATTCTGAGACTGTGCTCCTCTGGTCGGAGACTCTCCCATGAAGGGAGATATTCTCTCAGCTCTGACCCTGTCAAGGCCCTTCAGAGTCCTACAGGTTTCAATGAGATTGCCCCTCATTCTTCTAAATTCCAATAGATAGATAGAGTTCCTGCCTGCTTAACCTTTGTTTATAAGACAGTCCTACACTGGGAATCATCCCAGTGAACCTTCTCGGGCATGCCTCCAATGAAATGATATTTCCCCTTAAACAAGGGGACCAAAACGGTTTACAGTACTCCAGATGTGGACTGACCACCTTGTACAGTTACTGTAAGACTTCCCTACTTTAATCCTTCAATCCCCATGAAATAAGGGCCAACATTCCATTGGCCCTTCCTGATTACCTGCTGTCTTACTGTGTGCTGGTTTTCTGTGTTTCGTGCTCAAGTCCCCTCCCAAGTCCCTCTGTGTCGCAGCCTTCTGCAGTTTGTCGCTATTTAGATCATATTCTATTCTTTCTTCCAAAATGAACAACTTCACATTTCTCCACATTATACTCCATTTGCCAACGTTTTGCCCACTTACTTAACCTATCAATATCTCTCTGTGAACTGTTTGTTCCCCTCTCACAACCTGTCTTCTAGGTATTTTTGTGTCATCTGCAAATTTAGCGACAGTACATTCACTTGCTTTCTCCAGTTCATTAATACTTGTTGTAAACAGTTGCGGTTCCAGCACTGGTTCCTCTGGAACCCCACTAGTTACAGATTGTCATCCTGTAAAAGAACTCCTTATTCCCACTCGCTGTTCCTGCCCACGAGCCAATTCTCTCGATCCACGCCAATACGCTACCTCCAACACCCAGGATATCATTACGGGGAGACCTCTGCTGGGCTGAACCTACAGGTTTTCAGGTTTCTCCAAGTTACTACAGCTTCAGAAATCGGTAGATATTTCTAATCACCCTGGTCAGGGATGCTTATCTCTGGAGCAGGTGGGACTTCTGGCCCAGAGGTAGGGACACTATCACTGCACCAAAATTCTGTATTCCATTTCTTTTACCTAGTTGTTCACTCACGAGCCTCTTTCTGCAAACCTGAAAAGAGAATGAGCATGATCTCTGTTGTTGCACCCAATGCCCCTCATTTCCACGGTCCACATTGCACTTGTGGTGGAGGCTAATTGGATCAAAGCATGCGACAGCGAATCAGATTGTTATCTGGGAAGGTTAATGGCAAGGAGGCAGGAGAATAGCATGAAAGGATTGATCATTTGGAGAGCCAGTGTAGACCCGATTGACTGAATAGTCTAATTCTGCACTGGAAAGATCCTGTCATTCCGTGATAGAATCGAGGAACCCATGCGATCTGAAATGGAACATGTCCTGGGGAGAGTTGCCAAGTAAAGAGACCTTGGGGTGCAGGTTCACACTTCCTTGCGTTATGAAGGTGGAGAGGTGTACTGTACCTTTAGATCAGATTCCCTACAGTGTGGAAACAGGCCCTTCGGCCCAACAAGTCCACACCGACCCTCTGAAGAGTAATCCACACAGACCCGTTACCCCCGAATGACCAATTCACCCTAACCTACACATCTTTAGACTGTGGGAGGAAACCGGAGCACCCGGAGGAAACCCACACAGACACGGGGAGAATCAGAGAGTTGAAAAGCTAGCAAGGACTGACAAAGCACAGAGAGTCCTGAACAAGGTATCATTGAATCTCTAAGTGTGGAAACAGGCCCTTCGGTCCAACAAGTCCACACCAACCCTCCAAAGAGTAACCCACCCAGACCCATTCCCTTACCCTATTACTCGACATGTACCCCTGACTAATGCACCTAACCTACACATCCCTGAACACTATGGGCAATTTAGCATGGCCAATTCACCCCAACCTGCACATCTTTGGACTGTGGGAGGAAACCAGAGCGCCCGAAGGAAACCCACATAGACATAGGGAGAACGTGCAAACTCCACACAGGCAGTGACCCGAGGCTGGAATCGAACCTGGGACCCTGGTTTAAGAAAAAGGAGTTGTAAATAGTTGTTGGTTTTAGTGTTCTCTGTTGGACTTAAAGAATAAAGTTGTTAATTTTGACTTTAAACAGTGACCTCTGGGATAGTTCTTTGCCTCTTGAGTTTTAACAGATTAAGGCGCAAAGTGAGCCTCTCTGTGTGTTGGGTTTAAATTAGCAGAAAGGTCTACCCCGTTCATAATATTTGAAAGTGGAGTCGCAGGTAGATAGGATAGTGAAGAAGGTGTTTGGTACACTTGCCCTTATTGGTCAGTGCATTGAGTACAGGGGCTGGGAGGTCATGTTGCAGTTGTACAGGACATTGGTTAGGCCACTGTTGGAATACTACGTGCAATTCTGGTCTCCCTGCTATAGGAAGGATGTTGTGAAACTTGAAAAGGTTCAGAAAAGATTTACAAGGATGTTGCCAGGGTTGGAGGATTTGAGCTATAGGGAGAGGCTGAACAGGCTGGGGCTGTTTTCCCTGGAGCGTTGGAGGCTGAGGGGTGACCTTATAGAGGTTTATAAAATCATGAGGGGCATGGATAGGGTAAATAGACAAGGTCTTTTCCTCAGGCTAGGGGAGTCCAAACTAGAGGGCATGGGTTTAGGGTGAGAGGGGAAAGATATAAAAGAGACCTAAGGGGCAACTTTTTCATGCAGAGGGTGGTACGTGTATGGAATGAGCTGCCAGAGGAAGTGGTGGAGGTTGGTACAATGACAACATTTAAGAGGCATCTGGATGGGTACATGAATAAGGAACAATATGGGCCAATGCTGGCAAATGGGACTAGATTAGGTTGAGACATCTGGTTGGCATGGACGGGTTGGACCGAAGGGTTTGTTTCTGTGCTGTATGGCTTTATGACTCTCATTTCAAATCCCAAATTTGGCTTGCCTTTAACAATGAGCCACAAAATCAGACCGAAAGAACATTGAATTCATGTGTTGCTGCTCTATGTCTCCAAAGTATCTTTGTTGCATCCCTCTGGATAATCTGATGCAAAGTGCACCATTCTGGATGGGGTGCAGTCATTCACGTCATAAAAGAATGCTGTAATATTTACTCATCAATCATTGACAGTAGCATGATGGTCACCATCAGGTCAGCTCTTTATTCCAGACTTCTTGTTGAACTCAAATTTCACCTTCTGCCACAGTGGGATTTGAACCTGTGGTCCTAGGAGACTGGCTCCATGACATTACCACTACACCAGCACTTACTCAAGGACAGGGATACAGGAATACAGCAGAATGCTTCCAAGCCATCTTAGGTACAAAGTACTTCAGTACAAACTTTTAGGTTCGGAGGCTGAGGGGTGACCTTATAGAGGTTTACAAAATTATGAGGGGCATGGATAGGGTAATTGACATAGTCTTTTCCTTGGGGTCAGGGAGTCCAGAACTAGAGGGCATAGGTTTAGGGTGAGAGGGGAAAGATATAAAAGAGACCTAAGGGGCAACGTTTTCACACAGAGGGTGGTACGTGTATGGAATGAGCTGCCAGAGGATGTGGTGGAGGCTGGTACAATTGCAACATTTAAGAGGCATTTGGATGGGTATATGAATAGGAAGGGTTTGGAGGGATATGGGCCGGGTGCTGGCAGGTGGGACTAGATTGGGTTGGGATATCTGGTCGGCATGGACGGGTTGGACCGAAGGGTCTGTTTCCCTGCTGTACATCTCTAAGTAGAGACTATGACTCTAAGTAGAAAAATAAAGAAACAAAGTTAATAGTTCAAAATTACATTCCCTCTGAGTATTAACTAGAAAAATAAAACAATAACGGTCAATGTTCAAGTCTTTTGGAAGTGCTTTAGCCACACTGAGCTCTCCCTCCTCCAAGGGCTCCATCTCCTCTGCTTTGGCCTACTCTCCAGGAGACTATTGGTCCTCCTTGCCCACCATATTGGGTTCACTCTTTCCGCATTGGGCCCAATCTCCGACTGTTAGAGTGTGGATCCAGGCCCCCAGCCGCTGCCACGCTCTGGACCTCGAACCGACTGCCAAAGTCCTGAAGCAGGTCCCCAGTTGTTACCACGCTGTGGACCCGGCAAAGCCGCAATACCATCGCCATCTCCATGCCTGAGCTCTCTCTGGAAGGTAAGTTTGATTCCCCCCCCCAAGCACTCACTGCTGCTGCCGCCGCTGCTGATGCTGGGAGACCTGGGGCTGCCTTTTCTTGACACTTGCCCAGATCTTGCAGAAGTTGAGCCTTACAGCAGCCATTATACAGCGAATATCAGATTAATCGCAGTTTTCAACGTAAATGGAGCCAATAGAAAATTTGAGCAGATTTTAACTTCAAGTCAGTCTTGAATTATCCAGCTGAAAACTTGCCCCACAGTGAAGCTGAAGAAACAGTTCTGGCTCCTGTCAATGGTACAGGATTCAATGGGTAGCTATAGACTGCAGAGAGATGGCCAATGCTCTAAGCACCTTGACAAACCAGAGGGGTACAGGCCGTGCCTGCATTGTGAATGGGATCTATTCTGGAGTCTGTTCACAAGGTAGTTTGTTTGCAAGTCAGAACACAATTCAGGACAATAAAAAAAAGAGCTGTTAATAAGTACAGGAAATTACATTTTAAAACCATGTATGGGATTGCATTCATAAGTACGAGTGATCCGAAGTTGGATGCTTGTAAATCAGAGACCTCCTGTATACACAAGCCTGGAGTAATGGCCTCACAGCAATGCTGGGTTCTTGTTGCACTTGTCATCATTTCTATCAACTGCCCCCATAGAGATTCCTGCTTCTTCCACCTGTTGTTAGCCTTAAGAAGATGGTACCAATGGTAACCACTGGACAAATAGCTGATGGTTTTCTTTGAGGGTCATTTACAAGGCTCCACTCCAGTTTGGGAAGCTGTCCCTTTTACTCTGGTTGACCAACATGTAACTGAGACGTGTCGCTCTTCCCCGCTCTCAAGTCACTTTGCCCCCTGTAACCTGCATGCGAGGTGAAATCATTATATTTTATTTCTCTGGGTGAAATAGGTGGCAGCATCTTTTATAACACCTTCATATGTCTGAGTTTCTTCCTGAATACCCTGCTCCATGACGATAGTGTAGGTAGGGTACTGTCCTGGCCCTTGTTAGAATTCTCTACTAATGCTGAAGCACCTTGTTATCCTCCAGCACCAGCTCTGCAACTTTGTGGCTCCAGTATGGCCAAGGTTTGTTCCATAGCTGCTCTCAAGCGCTGGCCTTTTTGCTCACAGCAATTTTATTGGGTGCTTTTCCAGTCACTTCATTTCTTTCAATCACAGGCCTTTCCTTGTTTGGATTTCACCGCACCCTGGTGCTTTCTCTGTTGGCTTGACCTACTCACTTCATGCTTCCATCTTGACTTCTGCCTTACAACCTCTCTTCAAAAAACTTCAAATGGTTCAGAAAAGATTTACAAGGATGTTGCCAGGGTTGGGGGATTTGAGCTACAGGGAGAGGCTGAACAGGCTGGGGCTGTTTTCCCTGGAGTGTCGGAGGCTGAGGGGGTGACCTTATAGAGGTTTACAAAATCATGAGGGGCACGGATAGGGTAAATAGGCAAAGTCTTTACCCTGGGTAGGGGAGTCCAGAACTAGAGGGCATTGGTTTAGGGTGAGAGGGGAATTATATAAAAGGGACTTAAGGGGCAACTTTTTCACATAGAAGGTGGTTCATGTATGGGATGAGCTGCCAGAGGAAGTGGTGGAGGCTGGTATAATTACAACATTTAAAAGGCATCTGGATGGGTATATGAATAGGAAGGGTGTAGAAAGATATGGGCTGGGTACTGGGTTGGGATATCTGATCAGCGTGGACAGGTTGGACCAAAGGGTCTGTTTCCATGCTGTATATCTCTATGACTCTAAAACAACAGAAGCAAGATGTTTCCTGGGAGAGAGAAGCTAACACCGCTTGATAATCTGCTGCCTCATGACCAAGGAGCAATTAAGACAAAGCCTGCAGAAGGAATGTCCTGAGGTAAAGGGCTTTAACTGCAGGGCAGGCTGTTTCAAACAGACAGCTCACCCTGGGTGGAACAAGGAGCAGGGGAGCTGCTTCTGATAAGAAGGCACACTACGATCTCGAGGACTCCAGAAATGTAATCAATGTTGGTGATGAAATAATCTAAGGGTTCATCAATAATGTTACACCACAAAATCAAAAGTGAGAACAACTGTGTAAAACATCAGAGCAATTCAGCAGCAGAACTCCGAAGAAACGCATTGCACAAGGTTTGAGCCCTGGACACATCCAGAGACAGATGCTGTAGGTCAGAACTGTAGCTAAATTCCATCACTAATCAGATCATGACCATGCTGAGTTGCAAATTCTATCATAGAATTCCCTACCGTGTGGAAGCAGGCCATTCAGCCCATCAAGTCCACACCAACCCTCTGAACAGCATTCCACCCAGACCCAGCCCCCAACCCTATCCCCATAACCCTGCATTTCCCATGGCTAACACACCCAATCTGCACATTCCTGGACAATAGGGGCAATTTCCCATGGTCAATCCACCCTAACCTGTACATCTTTGGACTGTGGGAGGAAACTGGAGCACCCGGAGGAAACCCACGCAGACACGGGGAGAATGTACAAACTCTACATAGCCAGTCGCCCAATGGAAGTTTAACTTGCTTCCTTGAGAGGTCTTATTTGGGTTATGATGCAATAAGCCTTAAATCATTGTTTCAGTCCTTAATCGTCTGTGAGCTTTCTCAGTAAGTGGCCGAATGAAAGGTAACTCGTGGTGATTTCCCTGCAACAATGGAGTTTGATCAGAGATTGTGAATTGCTCTGCTTCAGTTTTGAAAGAGTTGACCAGCCTGTTTTATGGGATTTATTAAGAGTAGAAAGGAGTCTCTGGGGAATCAGTGGAAACGGGACTGTTGTTAAGGAGGCTTTGCCAGGCTGCATCATTTGGGTGACGCCTGTTTTTGGGGACCTCCGACCGGGCTGAGCAGGTGACTCAAAGACCGAATCCAACAAGTGAGAAAAGTGAGCAATCTGACAAAGCAGCCTCTGATTTGGATTGTTTTTGAAGTGACATTTGTGCCAGAATTGATACACAAACTGTTGTAACCTTGGGAGAGAGCATTTGTTGCCTCTGCTATCTAATGTGTCATTTTTAGTTTATCCTGCCCGCAAGGTGTTTGTCAGGTCGAGTTGAATTTACACCACTTCTGATCTTTGTTAGAATAAAAAGCAGCATCGTGTTTCTTCATTTCGGGCTTGTTTGGGAAAACGAGTCCTTTTACTTTTGGGATTCTCCAAGGTGATGGTGAGAAGGTACAGTTCACAATGGATTGAAGCAGTCGTGTGTTATGGTATGATTTCTGTTTATGTCTCCATGTTAACTCCTGAGCATAAAGACTCTCCATCGGATAAGATGGAAGAGGTGGTATTCATGTGCCTTGACTCCTATGTTGGCAGAGTGGCTTGAGAAATGAGGGAACAAATTACTGCAGGTGCTGGAATCTGTACTGAAGACAACAAACACTGGAGATCACAGCGGGTCAGGCAGCATCCATGGAGAGAGAGCAAGCAAACGCCCTGAGTCGAGATGACTTTTCATCAGACCCGGTGCCAGTAAGCATCGACTCCCTTCTTAGTCAAGAGTCTCTCAACCTCTGCCTTAGAGTCCTCAGTGGCCCTCCTCTCACTAGTGTCTCCAGAAGAGAGTTCCAAAGACACATAGCCATCAAAGAGCAAAGGTTCCTCATTGTCTCCGTCTGAAACGGCCGTCCCCTTATTTTCATCATCCTCATCGCTCAGCCTTCCTGTCTCCCTCAGAATTTGCGGTGACAGCATTCACATGTTTGCCATGGTGTTTGCATGTCATATCAGCCACATTAGGGCA
This sequence comes from Chiloscyllium punctatum, assembly GCF_047496795.1. Classification (NCBI taxonomy): domain Eukaryota; kingdom Metazoa; phylum Chordata; class Chondrichthyes; order Orectolobiformes; family Hemiscylliidae; genus Chiloscyllium; species Chiloscyllium punctatum. The sequence goes on along the minus strand of NC_092791.1, from coordinate 28,739,346 downwards.
AACTGATCATTTTCTTGCAATTTAAAAAATAATCCTTATATTCAAACTTTGTGCGAAGATTTGTAGCTCGGGTGCTCGTTGTTGTGGTTCTGTTCGCCGAGCTGGGAATTTGTGTTGCAGACGTTTCCGGAAGCGGCAGATTCAAACCACTATAAATGCCGGAGGAAACATCACAGAAGCGCTTCACAGGAGGCTCCCAAGCACTGAGGATGTCCCCTAGACAGGGGACGAAACGTCTGCAACACAAATTCCCAGCTTGGCGAACACAACCACAATAATCCTTATATTTTTGGAAGGATCTGGGGAGTAGACATAGTTTAAATATGCATGGCAGCTGGCAGAGGTGATGGCCTAGTGGTATTACCGCTGGATTGTTAATCTAGGGACCCAGGCCATATGCTGGGGGCACAGCAGGAATTTGAATTCCACCAAAATCTGGGACTGAGAGTTTCATGAATCGTAGCAAGTTTTGAGAAGATTTGTAGCTCAGGTTGGGGTTCTGGATGTAGGTTTGCTCACTGAGCTGGAAGATTCATTTCCAGACGTTTCAATACCCTACTAGGTAACATCTTCAGTGGACTTCAGGAGAAGCAATGCTGAAAATTCCTGCTTCCAAGTTATATGTTTGGGTTTCTTTGGGTTGGTGATGTCATTTCCTGCGGTGATGTTATTTCCTGTGGTGAAGTCACTTCCTGTTCCTTTTCTCAGACCCCTTGGCATCATGGTAACCCACAAACCCACCAACACACTAAAACAGCAGCTAATGAACTTGAAAGCCCCTATACAGACAACGAGCAAAACTAATGCCATTTACAAAATACCGTGTAAGGACCATAACAAACACTACATTAGACAAACAGGCAGAAAACTAGCCACCACGATATATGAACACCAGCTAGCCACAAAACGATATGACCCTCTCTCACGAGAATCCTCACATACAGAGGAGGAAGGACACCACTTCGACTGGGACAACACATCCAGGACAAGCCAAACAAAGACACACACGAGAATTCCTAGAAGCATGGCATTGCAACCGGAACTCTATCAATAAACACATCGAGTTAGACCCCATCGACCACCCCATGAGAAAAGGAACAGGAAGTGACTTCACCACAGGAAATAACATCACCACAAGAAATTACATCACCAACCCAAAGAAACCCAAACATATAAATAGAAAGCAGGAATTTTCAGCATTGCTTTGCCTGAGGCCCACTGAAGATGTTACCTAGTAGGGTGACGAAATGTCTGGACATGAACCTGCCAGCTCAGCGAGCAAACCGACATCCAGTTTCATGAATCCATTGTTGGGGAAAAGCCCATCTGGTTCACTCCTGTCCTTTTGGGAAGGAAATCTGCTGTCTTTGTCTGGCTTACTGGTGACTCCAGTCCCACAGCAATGTGATTGGCTCTTATCTGCCCCCGGGCAATTAGGGATGGGGCGATAAATACTGGCCCAGCCAGTGATGCCCACATCCTGTGTGTGAATAAAATAAAGTCTGGGACTTGCATTGTCCGTCCCTGTTATTGACCTTCAATTTTAAAAATCGCTTTGAACGCATTGTCAATGTTGACGGGCTCTATGATGATGCCAAGACAATCTTGAAGCCTCCGTCCCTTTTTATTTCTGCTCCAACTAGTTCCTATCTCTCCACAATGTAATATGAGTGAATGGCCACAGTGAGGCAGTGCACCACCACCACCCTGCCGTATTCTCCAAAAATAAAGGCATGGATTTGCAGAAGAAGTTTGATACAGTGCGACAAAACAGAGCTGTGAGGAATGTTATTGTTCATGGCAGAAAAGGGACAGTAGCAATGTGGGTACAAAATGGGCTGAGGGACTGGAAACAGAGTAATGGTCAATGGATACTTTTCGGGCTGGAGGAGGGTTTGTGGTGGAGTTCCCCAGGGGCCAGTATGGGAAACCCCTGCTTTTCCTGATGTATAATAACGATCCGGATCTCGGTGAGCAGGAGACAATTTCAAAATTGACAGAAGACACAAAACTTGTAAGAATTGTAAACTGTGAGGGGGTAGTGTGGAACTCCAACAAGTTGGTGGAGTGGGCAGAGAGGTGACAGATGAGGTTCAATGCAGTGAAGTGTGAGGTGATGCACTTTAGTTGGAAGAACATTGAAAGACAATCTAAAATCAGGGGGACAATTCTAAAAGAGGTGCAGGAGCAGAGGGCAGATTGGCCTCTTCCTACACTATAACAATTGGGTGAATCTGTGAGGTGATATCCTAAGCATGATATCGGACTGGAAGCTAGCTCATGAGACCATCGCAAGCCAATTAGACCATTTGACACACATCTGCCAGGAGAGAACCTTAAAAGAAGGCCTGATCCCACCATGATTGGGTTATTGTGCCCATGACCCTCTCCATCCACAGTAACATCTGAGAGATTGAGAATTGCAGCTCCCACAGCTCTACTGCAAGTCCAGCAGCTTCAAGAGTTACGGCAATTCTAGAAAATGTAGAGTTGCCCCTTAGGGATGACCGCAGGCTGCATTGAGTTCAATCTAGCTAGGCCCGAATGTCTTCAGGGGGACCTCCTCATGGTTGTGTCTGCTGCTGAGGGTTCCTGAGCTCCTTTTATCTTTTGGCTTCAGCTCGTATCAATCTGTGCCCCTTGACTGGTGTCTGGGGTCCACCTTTGGTTTCACATTGTGCCAAACTTAGTCCAAATGTAGCGCTGGCCACTGGCTTTCCTCACACATCCCTCCAGCCGTTAGTCCATTATCTACAGGAAGTCCTTCCTGCTTTGTCTCCTCCAGGCTGTGCTGTGCCCCAGTTGGCTGTGTCAATGATCGCTTGGGAAACCCCGACAGTGACACTTTTTTTTAGAGAGGTCACCTTTGCAAGCCCCATGACACGTTTTTGAGAATTGTGGCGTGTTCCAAGGATTATCAGCTTATGCGAAAATAAAAACTAAACCAAAGCTTTTCCTTGCATTGCAAAGAGCCTCTTGACATCAGTGCGGAATCAGTTTGAATCTGAGTTTTCTGCCCTTGTCCTGTTCACTTTGCAGCACATTGCCGGCAACTCTTGCCGTGGTTTTCTGTCATTCGAGCTCTCGCGTTTGCCAAAGCAAAGCGCCCCTTTTTGGATTTCAGAGTTTGTTCCACTTCTGTCGCACTTCTTGCCGTGTCATCCCACTCTCCATTCCATCCCTCCCTCCCTCCCTCCCTTCTTCATCCTTCCTTCATATCTTGCAAAAAGTCACCAAAAGTTCAGGGCGCGAAAACCTGAGGAAGGACAAACTTTGGGAACACTGCTGGTTGCACTGCATGTTGGGAATGGTACGTTCCTTAAAAATCAGCATGATAGTCAAACGCAGGGACTTACAAAGCGACAGCGAACTGTATTTTGGGTTTAATTAAGCAATAAATGTCAAGCCCAAGAGTAGGAGGCAATTACTGGCCTTTGTGTGCTGATTAAATGCCAACGCGTTTAATTAGCACGTGTGGGAACTCGGGGTATTCCTACGGGGTACTGGGGGTCGGTGATTGAAAACGCAATTGCAAATGTGAATGCAATTTTTTTTTAAATTCAGCTTGGAATTGCATTAAAATGAGCAATGATATATTTGATTTTAAATTGAATTCAGATCAAATGCATTGTCCAGTATCATTAGGATTGAGATTAATATTTTGGCCATCCTATGCCCTTCATTTGGAAAGTTTATTGTCATCCAGAGAAACCATAGGACACAGGAGCAGAAGCAGGCCATTCAACCCATCCCGTCTGTTCTGCCAATTCAATAAGATCCTGACTGATCCTTAACTCCACTTTCCCGTCTTTTCCCCCATAACCCTTCATTCCCTTCCCTGTTTAAAAATCTGTCTGCCTCAGCCTTGAATATACTGAATGAGCCAGCCTCAACAGCCCTCCGTAGTCAAGAATTCCACAGATTCACTCCCCTCAGAGAGAAGACATTCCTCCTCATCTCTGTCTTCAATGGGCAACCCCTTATTCTGAGAAGATTACGTCTGGTCCTTGTCTGACCCACAAGGGGAACCAACCTTTCTGTTAAAGTTCCAGTTCTCAAAAAGACTCATATCAGAAACGTGAACTCTGTTTCTTTCTCCAGAGATGCTGCCCAACCTGCTAAGTTTCTCTAGCCATTTCGACTTTTAATTTCAGATTTCCAGCCCCCAACAGCATCTTGCTTTATGAAAGCTTGCAGGGTTTCTTACTTGAGGCCTCTTTCTTTCCTCCTTGCTCCTGAACTGTGATGAGCTGCTGAAAATTGGCTCTTGCTTAGAAAAAAAAGGACCTGTTTCCTCAGCGGAGCTTGAAATGACAGTTTATTAAGGGTAATGTAACCTTAGTGTCACCTGTGACGTTCATAGTCAGCAAGAAAAGAACCCTACTTGATTCATGTATAAAATATAGTGGTCAAACGGCACTATAGGTTGAACTTGCACTGCAGTGTCGTCTCAATGTGGTTTCTGCTTAACTTGCCCCCTGCTCGGAATGGTTTACTGCTCTGTATCATTGGGAACATTACAAGGAAGTGACACCTTGCAGGGGTCAAAAGATGGTGGTCGTTATTATGCTTTGTGAAGTCCCTAGGCCCCAAATACCACCAGCTCCTCCCCCCCCCCCCCCCCACCAACCCCTCAGGCTTCAGGGCCCAGTAGCCTATCCCAAACTCCACACCGTCCCATATTAAAGTGACAAGACCTCTGGCACAGGTGAAAGAGTCCCTTTGAGATTACGTTGGAAGCTGAGCTGGGAGTTTGCCCGGCTGAGGGAACGAATTGAAAACTGCCCAAACACAGAGACCTCAGTGGTGAGATGCACCGAGTGAAACAATCAGGAATGTGTCAGCCTGGCATTTTGTGAACAGTTCCTTTGAGCATGGCTTTTGGGCTCAATCTGACTACAAAAGTGCAATTTCAGGGACACTTTCTTGCTTTCACACTCAAGAGGCGAGGTTTTAAATCTCCGCTCCGTTAAAAATAAAATCATTGGAGGATAGGATTTGAAGCTATTCTTGGCTTTTGATGTGTGTGTAGTGACTCCAAGCTGTTTATCACTTCAAAAACCCTAGCCAAGAACTACAAGGGGAAAATGAACTGATTCAAGCTGTCTTTGAGTTGTATGTTGTCGTAAGTCTGTGAAGTGATGGCAATGTGATGTTGCATCATGTGACTGGGGTTTATTTATTCTGCAAAATCATAGTGTTTATGTCATTCAGGTGGCAAAGCACAGAGACAAAGGCTATGTCTCACTGTGTGACGCCATAATTGTTTCCAATCTCTTGTCGGTATTTCCGGTCGTTAATATACAAAACCATCCCTTTGTATAGCGCCTAAGGGATTGATGCCAGGAGAGAAAATGATGCCAAGAACGAACAAGTGAAATTAAGCGGACTCACTATGTGGCCCGCATGATTGGGTATGTTTTCAGATGTTTTTGTGGGGTCATTGGCGCAGTGGTCTGGATTGGCCAAGCTGTGTTGTCCCATAGTGTCCATGGGTGTACATGGATTAACCATGGGCAATGCAAGGTCTGGGTGGGATGCCCTTTAGAGGGTTGGTGTGGACTCGATGGGCTGAATGGCCTGCTTCTACACTGTAGGGATCCTATTCTATGATCTAAAGGTGCCAGGGCAGGTTAATAGGGTGTAAGAACTGAAAGAAGTGCAGACGCTTGTAAATCAGAGACAAATATAAAAATTGCTGGAAAAGCTTAGCAGGTCTGGCAGAATCTGAGGAGAGAAATCAGAGTTAACTTGATGGGGGTCTGTAAGATTATGAGAAGAGTGGACGGGGGTGGTGGGGGGGTCTGTTCCCTTTAGTTGAAGGACCCAGAACAAAGGGGGCCTATGTTTAAAGTGAAACACAAACCCACCAACACACTAAAACAGCAGCTTGAAAGACCCTAGACAGACAACAAGCAAACCATTTACAAAATACCATGCAAGAACTGTAACAAACGTTGAACAAACAGGCAGAAAACTAGCCACCAGGATACATGAACATCAGCTAGCCACAAAAACACATGACCCTCTCTCACTAGTATCCTTACATTTGGATGAGGAAGGACACCACTTCGACTGGGACAATACATCCATTCTAGGAAAAGCCAAACAGAGAGATGCATGACAATTCCTAGAAGCATGGCATTCCAACTGGAACTCTATCAACAAACAGATTGATTTAGATCCCATTTACCACCCCCTGAGAAAAAGAACCGGAAATGACGTCACCATAGGAAATGATGTCACCACATGAAATGACGTCACCAACCCAAGGAAACTCAAACACGTAAATAGTATGGTGACGAAACGTCTGAAAACGAACCTTCCAGCTCAGCGAGCAAACCTACAACCAGAACCTCAACCTGAACTACAAATCTTCTCAAAACTCATTTAAAGTGAAAGGCAGGAGGTTTAGAGGGGAATTTATTTTCACCGCCAGGGTGATGGCGGGGTCTGGAATGCACTGCCTGGGGGGTGGTCACAACCTTCAAAACATATTCGGATGATCACTTGAAAGGTCATAATATTGAAGGCTTTGGGTCTAGTGTGGAAAGGTGGTACGAAAGTAAGTGGTAGTGTATTTTTGGCAGTGCAGGCACAATGGGCTGACAGGCCACTTTGGTACTGTATGCTTCTATGATTCTAAAGGCAGCCAGATCATCCCTCAACATCCATGTTGCAAATTAGGGAACATCACCAACAGATTGGTGGTAACAGAGTCACAGCCAACGCTGGGCCACCCTCCTTAGTCATTCAGTGGAGATTCTTATGGTGATGGTGTCTGTGCTCTCTGCAATGGTTGTGCAGGTTGGACCAATACTCATTGTAGATACTCATTGGATCCTCATTAAAAACCACTCATTTGAAAAGCTGGTGTACGCACCGAGAGGATTGAATCATTCTGTAAAAGAATGAGCAGTGATCTAATTGAAATGTAAGATTCTGAGGGGGCTGATGCCAGTCTGGAGGCTGAGCTGATGAATCCCCACCCTCCATAGGCCAATTTAGAAATAGGGGGCATAAAGACATTCAACAACAAGACTGTTAACCAATCTTCGGTACGGGACATTCACGGATTGCTAGGCACTTCCACGGGCAGAGTGCTCACACCGACCGTCCCTCTGAAAACAATGGAACTGGAGCTGAGTCAGGACCCCACTGATTTCTCCAGTCGGCTTTGCTGGGACTCTTTCTCTGGGTCATGGTCCTAACATCCTTTTTCCCAATCGATTGGGAGGGGCTGGGGGAAGGCTGAAAAGTGAGTCAATAATATCAAAGCAAGGATTTCTAATTGTAGGGACCATGACATGCAGCAGGAAGGCTCTGCTGGATTTGGCCCTTCAGTGACAGAGTGCATGTTGGCTCCCGAGAATGTGGAAGGTGCTCCATCAATGCAAGCCCCCGTTCCTTCTTGCTCCCTCGCAGGTCTCATGAAATGTCTCAGCTACCCAAAGTTTTGCCCTCTCCCGTCCTTTGGCAGTTTTGCCCTATAGCTTCAAGCTGGCTGGCTTCTATTGGAATATTTTTCCAATACCACACATTGGCTTGTCTGGGCGAGTCAAACTGAAAACAAATAGATCTCCTGATACAGGCTGTCGGAAGACTGACAAATAATATGTGAGCAGATCACATTCCTTTTTAACATACATGTCCTGACTAGAATATTATGTTTTTTTTCTTAGATCTAAAGTTGCATAATAAATACACACAATAGATTTCTCCATTGTCTAAAGAATGATTAATACTACAGTCACTGTCGCAGTCATAGAGATGTACAGCTCGGAAACAGACCCTTCGGTCCAACTCGTCCATGCTGACCAGTATCCTAAATTAATCTAGTCCCATTTGCCGGCATTTGGCCCTCTAAACCTCTCCAATTCTTCCTGTGCTTGTATTCATAGCTGGTCTATTTATCATGAGAGAGTAAACTATGTTTGTCCCTCAGTATGATAATGAGATGCATAGCATCAAACATTTGGGGGCAGATGTAGTGTAAGAGGTTAATGTGCAAATGGAGGTAAGGTCATTGACATGTACCCATCCAGATGCCCTTGAAGGAACTGTACCAGCCTCCTCCACTTCCTCTGGCATCTCATTCCATACACGTACCACCCTCTGCGTGAAAGAGTTGCCTCTGAGGTCTCTTTTATATCTTTCCCCTCTCATCTTAAACCTATGCCCGCTCGTTCTGGACTCACTCACCACAGAGAAAAGACCTTGCCTATTAACCCTATCCATGCCCCTCATGATTTTATAAACCTGTATAAGGTCACCCCTCAGCCTCCGACACTCCAGGGAGAACAGCCCTAGCCTATTCAGCCTCTCCCTATAGCACAAACCCTCCAACCCTGGGAACATCCTTGTAAATCTTTCCTGAACCCTTTCAAGTTTCATAACATCCTTCATACAGCAGGGAGACCAGAATTGAATGTAGTATTCCAAAAGTGGCCGAACCAATGTCCTGTACAGCTGCAACATGTCCTCCCGACTCCTGTAATCAATATTCTGACCAATAAAGGCAAGTGTACCAAATGCCTTCTTCACCACCCAGTCTACTTGCAACTCCCCCTTCAAGTGCCTATGTACCTGCAATAAAGTTTGGAGTAAATGGGCAGAGGATTTTCAGAATTAATTGTTTCAAAAATCAGAATCCCCTTGCTTAGTGATGTTATATGAAGACAGAGACAGCTTATTGCTGCGCTAATTTAATAAGTACACCTGTTAAATGGCAGCTTGAATTATAGAATAGCCCAATTTGTTCTGACATTCGCTGCCTAACTCCAATTCTTCTTGTTCTTATATTTATAGCTGGACTACTTATAATGGGACTTTAAAGTGTGTTTGTCCCTCTGTATGATGTATAAGACATGGGTAGCGTCAAAAATTTGGGGGCAGATGTAGTGTAAAAGGTTAATGTGCAAATGGAGGTAAGGTCGTTGACATCATTGAGAAGTGATGTAAGATGTGATGGCCTCGAGAAGTTGATTCTCCCCAGTGGCCTTGAGGCAGAGGTAAAGTTGACAATAAACAATAGGTGCAGGAGTAGGCCATTCTGCCCTTCGAGCCTGCACCACCGTTCAATATGATCATGGCTGATCATCCTTAATCAGTATCCTGTTCCTTGCCTTATCTCCATAACCCTTGATTCCACTATCCTTGAGAGCTCTATCCAACTCTTTCTTAAATGAATCCAGAGACTGGGCCTCCACTGCCCTCTGGGGCAGAACATTCCACACAGCCACCACTCTCTGGGTGAAGAAGTTTCTCCTCATCTCTGTCCTAAATGGTCTACCCCGTATTTTTAAGCTGTGTCCTCTGGTTTGGCACTCACCCATCAGCAGAAACATGTTTCCTGCCTCCAGAGTGTCCAATCCTTTAATAATCTTATATGTCTCAATCAGATCCCCTCTCAGTCTTCTAAACTCAAGGGTATACAAGCCCAGTCGCTCCAGTCTTTCAGCGTAAGGTAGTCCCACCTCGTGAACCTACGCTGCACTCCCTCAATAGCCAGAATGTCTTTCCTCAAATTTGGAGACCAGAACTGCACACAGTACTCGAGGTGTGGTCTCACCAGGGCCCTGTACAGCTGCAGAAGAACCTCTTTGCTTCTATACTCAATCCCTCTTGTTATGAAGGCCAGCATGCTATTAGCCTTCTTCACTACCTGCTGTACCTGCATGCTTACCTTCATTGACTGGTGTACAAGAACACCCAGATCTCTCTGTACTGCCCCTTTACCTAAATTGATTCCATTTAGGTAGGAATCTGCCTTCCTGTTCTTTCCACCAAAGTGGATAACCATACATTTATCCACATTAAACTGCATCTGCCATGCATCTGACCACTCACCTAATTTGTCCAGGTCACCCTGTAATCTCCTAACATCCTCATCACATTTCACCCTGCCACCCAGCTTAGTATCATCAGCAAATTTGCTAATGTTATTACTAATACCATCTTCTATATCATTAACATATATTGTAAAAAGCTGCTGTCCCACTCCTGATCTCTGCAGTACCCCACTGGTCACTGCCTGCCATTCCGAAATGGAGCCATTTATCACTACTCTTTGTTTCCTATCAGCCAACCAACTTTCAATCCAAGTTAGTACTTTGTCCCCAATACCATGCGCCCTAACTTTTCTCACTAACCTCCTATGTGGGACTTTATCAAAAGCTTTCTGAAAGTCCAGGTACACTACATCTACTGGACCTCCCTCGTCCATCTTCAGAGTTACATCCTCAAAAAATTCCAGAAGATTAGTCAAGCATGATTTCCCCTTCATAAATCCATACTGACTCTGACCTATCCTGTTACTAATATTCAGATGTGTCCTAATTTCATCCTTTATAATAGACTCCAGCATCTTTCCCACCACTGAGGTCAGACTAACTGGTCTATAATTTCCTGCTTTCTCTCTCCCACCTTTCTTAAAAAGTGGTACAACATTAGCCACCCTCCAATCCGCTGGAACTGATCTCGAATCTATCAAACTCTGGAAAATAATCACCAACGCATCCACGATTTCCCGAGCCACCTCCTTCAGTACCCTGGGATGTAGACCATCAGGCCCCGGGGACTTATCAACCTTCAGACCTAACAGTCTCAACAACACCAATTCCTGGCAAATATAAATTCCCTTCAGTTCAGGTCCTTCAGCCACTGTTACCTCAGAGAGATTGCTTGTGTCTTCCCCAGTGAACACAGATCTGAAGTACCAATTCAATTCTTCTGCCATTTCTTTGTTCCCCGTAATATATTCCCCTGTTTCTGTCTTCAAGGGCCCAATTTTAGTCTTAACCATTTTTTTGCCTTTCACATACCTAAAAAAACTTTTACTATCCTCCTTTATATTATTGGCCAGTTTACCTTCGTACCTCATTTTTTCTCTGCGTATTTCCTTCTTAGTAATCCTCTGTTGTTCTTTAAAAGCTTCCCAGTCCTCTGTTTTCCCACTTATCTTTGCTATGTTATACTTTTTCTCTTTTAACTTTATATGTTTCTTAACTTCCCTCGTCAGCCACGGCCACCCATGCCTCCTCCTGGGATCTTTCTTCCTTTTTGGAATGAACTGATCCTGCAACTTCTGCATTATACACAGAAATATCCGCCATTGTTCCTCCACTGTCATCCCTGCTAAGGTATTGCACCATTGAACTTTGGCCAGCTCCTCCCTCATAGCTCCATAGTTCCCTTTACTCAGCAGAAATATTGTCACTTCCGATTGTACCCTCTCCCTCTCAAATTGCAGATTGAAGGTTATTGTATTATGGTCACTACTTCCCAATGGCTCCTTCACTTCGAGGTCCCTGACCAATTCTGAGATCTGTGTATAGAGTCATAGAGTCATACAGCACGGAAATAAACCCTTCAGTCCAACCAGTCCATGCCAAACATAATCCCAAACTAAACTAGTGAACTCCACCACACCCACCACCACTCCTGGCCCATGTCCCTCCAAACCTTCCCTATTCATGTACTTATCCAAATGCCTTTTAAATGTTGTAACTGTACCCACATCCACCACTTCCTCAGGAAGTTCATTCCACACATGAACCACCCGCTGTCAAAAAATTTGCCCCTCATGTGTTTTTTAAATTTCTGTCCTCTCAACTTAAGAATGTGCCCCTGAGTCTTGAATTCCCCCATCCGAGGCAAAAGACACCAACCATGAACCCTATCTATATCCCTCATGATTTTATAAACTTCTGTCAGGTCGTCTCTCAACCTCCCATGCTCCACTGAAAAAAGTCCCAGCCTATCCAGCCTTTCTTTATAATTCAAATCTTCCATACCTGGCAACATCCTGGTAAATCTCTTGTGAACCCTCTCCAGGTTAATAATATCCTTCCTATAACAGGGCGATCAGAACTGGACACAGTATTCCAGAAGAGGCCTCACCAGTGTCCTGTACAACCCCAACATGACGTCCCAACTCGTATACTCAAAGGACTGAGCAATGAAGACAAGCGTGCTAAGCACCTTCTTTACCACCCTGTCTATATGTGACACAAATGTCAAAGAATTATGTACCCCTTGGCCCCTCTGTTCTACAACACTACCCAAGGCCTTACCATCAATTGTATATGTCCTGCCCATGTTTGCTGTACCAAAATGCAACACCTTGCATTACTCCAGATGTGTTGAAATAAAAAGGAAATGTTAAAGACCCTGATAATTTTTACTTCTTGAGGAAATGACTTGGATGCGAGCATAAGAGGTACAGTTAGTAAGTTTGCAGATGACACCAAAATTGGAGATGTCATGGACAGCGAAGAAGGTTACCTCAGATTACAACAGGATCTTGGTCAGATGGGCCAATGGGCTGAGAAGTGGCAGATGGAGTTTAATTCAGATAACTGCAAAGTGCTGCATTTTGGGAAAGCAAATCTTAGCCGGACTTATACACTGAATGGTAAGGTCCAAGGGAGTGTTGCTGAACAAACAGACCTTGGAGTGCAGGTTCAAAGCTCCTTGCAAGTGGAGTCATGGGTAGATAGGATAATGAAGAAGGTGTTTGGTATGCTTTCCTTTATTGGTCAGAGTATTGAGTACAGGAGTTGTGAGGTCATGTTGCGGCTGTACAGGACATTGGTTAGGCTATGTTTGGAATGTTGCATGCAATTCTGGTCAGAATTGCATGCAATTCTTGTCAGAAAGATGTTGTGAAAGTTGAAAGCGTTCAGAAAAGATTTACAAGGATATTGCCAGGGTTGGAGCATTTGAGCTATATGGAGAGGTTGAATAGGCTCGGTTTTGCCTAGAGCGTTGGAGGCTGAGGAGTGACCTTATAGAGTCATAGAGATGTACAGCATGGAAACAGACCCTTCAGTCCAACCCGTCCATGCCGACCAGATATCCCAACCCAATCTAGTCCCACCTGCCAGCGCCCAGCCCATATCCATCCAAACCCTTCCTATTCATATACCCATCCAAATGCCTCTTAAATATCGCAATTGTACCAGCCTCCACCACATCCTCTGGCAGCTCATTCCATACACGTACCACCCTCTGCGTGAAAAAGTTGCCCCATAGGTCTCTTTTATATCTTTCCCCTCTCACCCTAAACCTATGCTCTCTAGTTCTGGACTCCCCAGCCCCAGGGAAAAGACTTTATTTATCCTATCCATGCCCCTCATAATTTTGTAAACCTCTATAAGGTCACCCCTCAGCACCCGACGCTCCAGGGAAAACAGCCCCAGCCTGTTCAGCCTCTTCCTGTAGCTCAGATCCTCCAACCCTGGCAACATCCTTGTAAATCTTTTCTGAACCTTTTCAAGTTTCACAACATATTTCCGATAGGAAGGAAACCAGGACTGCACACAATATTCCAACAGTGGTCTAACCAATGTCCTGTACAGCCGCAACATGACCTCCCAACTCCTGTACTGAATACTCTGACCAATAAAGGAAAGCATACCAAACACCTTTTTCACTATCCTATCTACCTGCGACTCCACTTTCAAGGAGCTATGAACCTGCACTCCAAGGTCTCTTTGTTCAGCAACACTCCCTAGGACCTGACCATTAAGTGTATAAGTCCTGCTAAGATTTACTTTCCCAAAATGCAGCACCTTGCATTTATCTGAATTAAACTCCATCTGCCACCTCTCAGCCTATTGGCTCATCTGGTCCAGATCCTGTTGTAATCTGAGGTAACCCTCTTCGCTGTCCACTACACCTCCAATTTTAGTGTAATCTGCAAACTTACTAACTGTACCTCTTATGCTCACATCCAAATCATTTTTGTAAATGACAAAAAGTAGAGGGCCCAGCACCGATCCTTGTGGCACTCCACTGGTCACAGGCTTCCAGTCCGAAAAACAACCCTCCACCACCACCCTCTGTCTTCTACCTTTGAGCCAGTTCTGTATCCAAATGGCTAGTTCTCCCTGTATTCCATGAGATCTAACCCGACTGATCAGTCTCCCATGGGAACCTTGTCGAATGCCTTACTGATGTCAATATTGATCACATCTACTGCTCTGCCCTCATCAATCTTCTTTGTTACTTCTTCAAAAAACTCAATCAAGTTTGTGAGACATGATTTCCCACGCACAAAGCCACGTTGGCTATCCTGAATCAGTCCTTGCCTTTCCAAATACATGTACATCCTGTCCCTCAGGATTCCATCCAACAACTTGCCCACCACCGAGGTCAGGCTCACTGGTCTATAGTTCCCTGGCTTGTCTTTACCGCCCTTCTTAAACAATGGCACCACGTTTGCCAACCTCCAGTCTTCCGGCACCTCACCTGTGACTATCGATGATACAAATATCTCAGCAAGAGGCCCAGCAATCACTTCTCTAGCTTCTCACAGAGTTCTCGAGTACACCTGATCAGGTCCTGGGGATTTATCCACCTTTAACCATTTCAAGACATCCAGCACTTCCTCCTCTGTAATCTGGACATTTTGCAAGATGTCACCATCTATTTCCCTACAGTCTATATCTTCCATATCCTTTTCCACAGTAAATACTGATGCAAAATAGTCATTTAGTATTGCCCCCATTTTCTGTGGCTCCATACAAAGGCCGCCTTATAAAATCATGAGGGGTATGGATTGGATAAATAGACAAAGTCTTTTTCCTGGGATGGGCGAGTCCAGAACTAAAGGGCATAGGTTTAAGACTGGGAGGGGAAAGATATAAAAGAGAGCTAAGGGGCAACTTTTTCACACAGAGGGTTTACGTGTATGAGCTGCCAGAGGAAGTGGTTGAGGCTGATACAATTACAACATTTAAAAGGCATTTGGATGGGAATATGAATAGGAAAGGTTTGGAGGGATATGGGCCGGATGTTGGCAGGTGGGTCTAGATGAGGTTGGGACATTTGGTCGGCATGGATGAGTTGGACCGAAGGGTCTGTTTCAGTGCTGTACATCTCTTTGACTGAACCATTGTGTATCCCCAACATTGCGCTATTTGAAAGAAGTGCAGGGAGTTCTCCCCATGGCAACCATTTACCTCTCAGGCAACATCGTAGTTCTCATGTGAGAAGACAGATCAGAAAGAGAGCATGTTTGTTCCCCCAAGTGGGGTTAAATTGAGGCAGTCTTGCTCCAGTTGGCTCTGTGAGGGAGAGAATGAAAGGGTTCACTCCTATTCGCTACCCAGGATCCCTGTGTGAAATCCCTTGTGCGCATGCCTAATGGGTGAGGCCAGACCCGTATGGACTGTGATTTCCTTTGAGAAGTAAACAGCACTGACACATGGATGATCAAGCACAGGAAGATGATCCTGGGCAGATGCACCACACTGCAGGGAGGAAGGGATGATTAGAGAGATGACAGACAAGTCGAGCAAGAATTAAAAATATGTGAGAGATGCTGTTTGGAAAATCTTGATACCAGTCTTGTTTGAACCCTGACCTGTGGAATGTAGCTACTCAGCGATTAATAATGGATTGATCGCTGAGGGATTTTGGTTAGTTAACTTTTGGACATTAGGAAATTTCTATCACATCTAAGTTATACAGGTGGCTGCTGTTAAGAAGTTAAACGGGATTGAATTTGAGAGGTACACATTTGATGTGGACCGTGAGATTTAATTTGACTCTCTGGCCTCCCCCCAGCTTCATATATCTCCTCGTGAGTTATTAACGAAATAGCGATCACATTCCATTTCGTCAATTTCCTGTGAATGCTCTGATTCAAAGTAGGAAAGCTAAGCTGGGGTTGCTGGAAATGGGACATTAAAGTCGAATCTGCTGGAAAAGCAGAGCAAAGTCCATCAGAAACTGGCAAAGAACGAGAATTCATCTGTCGGCTGTCAATTTGAAGCTAAATATAAGTTCACCTGCTTTATTCCTGCATTGAGCCGTCCCTTTTTTCCCTTTTATGTGTGGTGACACTAAAGTAAAAAGGCGCCATTCTGCAGGGACTTTATTCAGTATTAGCAGTCCTGTTCATAGTGTCGATTCTTTATCAGTTGCACTGAGTTTACACGATGGCTGTAATGTGTCGAGTATTTTGTTTGCATTCTTCTGTGTGCGAGCACATTTCCTGGACACCATCAGATCACTTGGTTTGACTGGAACTTCCTCTCGGAACTGCTTTAGACGGAACATGTCACTTAATTTCAAAATAATTTGTGGCAAAACTAGCTTTAACAAAAGTGAATAAAAATCAGTCACCTGCTGTTTGGACAGAGAATGCGGGGGGGAGTGGACAGAAAAATTTTAATGAATATTGAAATGTTTGAGTGACTTTGTAATCCCTGGAATAAGATCTGGCACTTTATTTTACATCTCGGGCTTTAACGTTACATGGTGTGGCAGCTTGGTTTGGTGTCGAAGCACCTCAAAAACATGACAAGAATGATGAAAAATCCACGCTGCCTGGAGCAAAAATGCAGCACGTTCGGGGGTGTTATAAAGTTACGAGCCATAACCACAGGGTCCCAGTTACAGCCAGTAAAACACGAACAGGAACAAATGTTGGCCTAACCGTTTAACCAAGCTGAACTTTGACCCCGGCATCTGACCCGTCCCCGAGACTGCCCCCTTTCTGTGGCGGGCTTCATAGCCGCTGGCTCAGGAGTAACCGTGCGTCAAACCGCCATTGCTCCAGTCTTCAGTGTACGCTGAATAAAATCATGATTCTGGAAGGAGTTAATGTTCCTGGGACATTGACAGTAAGCTAATATTTAGATGTTCATGGTCCAGTTAAATTCAGAAAGGTAGAATAGCAGCACAAATTCCAGCTTTCCAACTTTTAAAGTTTTTTATGACAATGTCCATTCTGGGGAATGGAACTTCTTACTTTCACCACAGGTACAAAATTACTTGAATGTAGAGTATCGTTTCATCAAGCAATCCTTTTAGCACAGGTACAGGCTTGCCAGTTCAGTGACAAATTATGAATGGCTTCAAGCAAGTGGACACACAGGAGGAACAGCCAAAACCTTATTCATGATTTGTAAGGTGCAGATTAGGATGGATTGGCCGTGCCCAGGGATGTGTAGGTTAGGGTGGATTGACCATGCTAAATTGTCCCATAGTGCCCAGGGATGTGTAGGTTAGGGTGGATTAACCATGCTAAATTGTCCCATAGTGTCCCTGGGATGTGCAGGTTAGGGTGGATTGGCCATGCTAAATTGTCCCATAGTGCCCAGGGATGTGTAGGTTAGGGTGGATTAACCATGCTAAATTGTCCCATAGTGTCCAGGGATGTGTAGGTTAGGGTGGATTAACCATGCTAAATTGCCCCATAGTGTCCAGGGATGAGCAGGTTAGGGTGGATTGGCCATGCTAAATTGTCCCATAGTGCCCAGGGATGTGCAGGTTAGGGTGAATTGGCCATGCTAAATTGCCCCATAGTGTCCAGGGATGAGCAGGTTAGGGTGGATTGGCCATGCTAAATTGTCCCATAGTGCCCAGGGATGTGCAGGTTAGGCTGGATTGGCCATGCTAAATTGTCCCATAGTGCCCAGGGATGTGTAGGTTAGGGTGGATTAACCATGCTAAATTGTCCCATAGTGTCCAGGGATGTGTAGGTTAGGGTGGATTAACCATGCTAAATTGCCCCATAGTGTCCAGGGATGTGCAGGTTAGGGTGGATTGGCCATGCTAAATTGTCCCATAGTGTCCAGGGATGTGCAGGTTAGGGTGGATTGGCCATGCTAAATTACCCCATAGTGCCCAGGGATGTGCAGGTTAGGGTGGATTGGCCATGCTAAATTGTCCCATAGTGCCCAGGGATGTGTAGGTTAGGGTGGATTGGCCATGCTAAATTGCCCCATAGTGTCCAGGGATGTGCAGGTTAGGGTGGATTGGCCATGCTAAATTGCCCCATAGTGTCCAGGGATGTGCAGGTTAGGGTGGATTGGCCATGCTAAATTGTCCCATAGTGCCCAGGGATGTGTAGGTTAGGGTGGATTGGCCATGCTAAATTGCCCCATAGTGCCCAGGGATGTGCAGTTTCGGGTGGATTAGCCATGCTAAATTGCCCCATAGTGCCCAGGGATGTGCAGGTTAGGGTGGATTGGCCATGCTAAATTGCCCCATAGTGCCCAGGGATGTGCAGTTTCGGGTGGATTAGCCATGCTAAATTGCCCCATAGTGCCCAGGGATGTGCAGGTTAGGGTGGATTGGCCATGCTAAATTGCCCCATAGTGCCCAGGGATGTGCAGATTAGGGTGGAGTGGCCATGCTAAATTGTCCCCGTAGTGCCCAGGGATGTACAGGTTAGGGTGGATTGGCCATGCTAAATTGCCCCATAGGGCCCAAGGATGTGCAGGTTAGGGTGAATTAGTCATGCTAAATTACCCATAGTGTTCAGGGTTGTGTAGGTTAGATGCATTAGGGTTAAATATCGGATAATCGGGTAGGGGAATGGGTCCGGGCGGGTTACTCTTCGGAGGGTCGGTGTGGACTTGTTGGGCCGAAGGGCCTGCTTCCACACTGTAGGGATTCTAAGAATGAGCTCCACGTAATCAGATGCTATCACCCAGTCCTGGGGTACGGACAATTGAGCTCTGCGCAAGTATCCAACAGAAGTAGAAGTCTTTTGTACAGTGCCTGAGAGTGTGTCATAAGTTAATGTAAACTGTACCTACTGCGACCATAAAATAAGCTGCCCTGCTATGAGAGACACATTTAGACTTCCCAGTGGTCCATCCTCTACCACCAATAATTAGACCAGTCCTAGAGAGAAAGGAGGAAAGAGTCTCATGGTCAGGTAGTAGTGTCCCTACCTCTGGGCTAGGAGGCCTAGGTTCAGGTCTCACCCGCACTGGAAGCATGTTGTGACATGGTTGAAAAAGTTGAATAAGCACAGGTTCATCGTGATGGTACAGTGGTACTGCCCCTACCTCTACATCAGAAAGTCTGAGTTCAGTTCCTTCCCTGCCACTCCAGCAGGGTGGCATAACATCTGGCTGCTGCAGGAATATCTCTCGAGGAAAGGAGGATTGTGATGGTAAGCTACTCCAACCGGATTAACACATCCGAAAGTCCAGCATGGTGCAATCAGTGATTTTGAGAACAGTTCCAGAACCCCATGATCCAACCATGGGGGTGTGTGGAGTGGTTAGAATTGTTGTCAGAAAAACAGCTTCTGCACTGGTTCCCTGGAAAAAGTTTCTTCTGCTGTCACAGCCTTGTCTCTGAGCAGCTGTTCCTCCAATACTGAGTAATCAGCAATCCTGAGACTCTTTGATAAATGCACAAGTCACTTTCTCAAGAGCAGGTGCTTTGGTTAACCTTTACTGCTAAGCTATTAAAAATAAGCCCTTTTTTCTTAAGAGAAAAGACTAGCCAGGTGCTCACATTCAGAATTAGCATCTCATTGTGAATGCAGGTAGTGGTGCGGGCAATTAAAATGATCTCGGCGAAAGTGAGGACTGCAGATGCTGGAGATTAGAGTCATGATTAGAGTAGTGCTGGAAAAGCACAGCAGGTCAGGCTGCATCTGAGGTCCAGGAAAATCAATACTGTAATTCCTGATGAAGGGCTTTTGCCCGAAACGTCGATTTTCCTGCTCCTCGGATGCCGCCTGACTTGCTGTGCTTTTCCAGCACCACTCTAATTGAAATGATCGGTCAGTCCCCTCCTGCTCTCATTATGGTTTGTAATGGACAATCCCATTCCTGAGAGCAGTTCCCATGATATGCCACTGGAGAAACCATCACAAAAACTTGTATCTCCAAACGACTCACCCTCTTTCCCACTCCCTCATTACCTCCCCTCCCACCCCCACCACCTGCAATATATTGTTCCTACTAAAAATGCATACAGTCTATTCTGTTGTTTCTTCAATGCGAATTTAGACCGTTATTTGTAGAACGCGAACTTTCCCTACCTGTATTGGCAATAACGCAATTCTGGCCCCCATTGGTTTAAATGGCGTGGCTATTGTGCAATTTTCCAAACGCGCGATTGCCTGAGAATGGAACTATCACGTTAGATCAGAATTTACTGTATATTTGAGAGAGAATGAAAGGAAACGATTTTTTCAAAACAAGTAAAGATGGTATTTCTTTTCTGCATCTGCTTGCCATAGTGTTATGAACTGACACTACCCCCTCCCCATTCCCGGGGTTTGTTAACAATTAGAGTCAGACAGTCACAGAGACATACAGCATGGAAACAAACCCTTCGGTCCAACTTGTCCATGCCGACCAGATATCCTAACCTAATCTAATCCCATTTGCCAGTACCTGGCCCATATCCCTCTAAACCCTTCCTATTCATGTACCCATCCTGATGCCTTTTAAATGTTGTAATTGTACCAGCCACCACCACTTCCTCTGGCAGCTCATTCCATACCCGTACCACCCTCTGCAAGAAATGTCCCTTAGGTCCCGTTTATATCTTTCCACTGTCACCCTGAACCTATGCCCTCTAGTTCTGGACTCCCCTATACCAGGGAAAAGACCTTGCCTATTTACCTTATCCATGCCCATCATGATTGTTTAAATCTCTATAAGGTCATCCATCAGTCTCCAACGCTCCAGGGGAAACAGCCCCAGCCTATTCAACCTCTTCCTATAGTTCAAAACCTCCAACCTTGACAACATCCTTGTAAATCTTATTTGAACCCTTTCAAATTTCACAACATCAGAAGCAGACCAGAATTGCACATAATGTTCCAAAAGTGGCCTAACCAATGTCCTGTACATGTCCTGCAACATGATCTCCCAACTCCTGTACTCAATACCCTGACCAATAAAGGAAAGCATACCAAACGCCTTCTTCACTATCCTATCCACCTGCGACTCTCAAGGAACTATGAACCTGCACTCCAAGGTCTCTTTGTTCGGCAACACTCCCTAGGACCTTACCATTAAGTGTATAAGTCCTGCTCTGATTTGCTTTTCCAAAATGCAGCACCTCACATTTATGTAAATTAAACTCCATCTGCCATTCCTCAACCCACTGATCAAGATCCCGTTGTAATCTGAGGTAACTTTCTTCGCTGTCCACTACATCTACAATTTGCTTCAGTTTATCAGAAAGCTCATGATAGAGTCACAATTGCAAGAAAGGAATCTGTGGAATTAGTTTCTCACATCACAGCATTCAATTCTTCAGCCTGCGTGCTCTATGCCAGAAGTGTCAGAAATTATCTATAGTCACTGAACTCGATTGGTTGAGACTGGGTGTTGACTCAGATCATGTGCAAATTTTCGCCACTGAAAGCTGGAGCTGGGATAAAGCCTTGTGCCAATATTATGCGGTTGCAGACATAGTTTAAAGCACTGTTGCACAATTTGAAGCCAGTGTCTGGCCTGCATTGCTCTGAAGCAAGCCAAGAGTATAAAACGTTCAACAAACAGGTGACTATGAGGGCCAGCCTGCAGGAAGATACCTGCACAGGGTGAACAATTAGTCACCTAGGACAGGGATTGAACCTGGGTCCCTGAAGCAGCAGTGCTAACCACTGAACCACCATGCTGCCTGAATTGGTTATAGTGTTTCCTATATTACAAACAGTGACTACACTTTGAAAGGACCTCATTGGTGGCAAGGTGCTTTGGGAGCTTCTGCAGTTGATATAATACACAGAGTTTCTATTATTCAGCTTTCTGAGCTGCAGGACAGGTCTCCACCCACTAGCTGGTGTTCCGTTGCAAAGTTACCTGGTGGTTTAGTTGCGTTCAAGTCAGGAGGTCAAATGCAGAAGATTTAATTTATTTATGGCCTGCTGTAGTTTTTACAAAACACAGTGAAGTGTTATATGGTGTTACTACTCTCTGGCGCCATGTTAAAACACAGAAAAATAAACCAAAACATAGAATACAAAAGCAGAAAAGTGAACAAATAAAGAAAAAAATGTTCAACTTTACAGTCCTTCTTGTTCAGTGCTCTGCCCTGGGCCATGGGCTGGGGACCAGGCATGAGTCATAGAATCCCTCCAGAGTGGGAGCAGGACATGCGGCCCATCGAGTTCACACCGACCCTCTGAAGAGCATCCCACCCACCAACTCTATCCCTGTAACCCTGCATTTCCCGTGGCTAACCCACCTAGCCTGCACATCCCTGGACACCTTGGGGTAATTTAGCATGGCCAATCCACTCTAACCTGCACATCCCTGGACACTATGTGACAATTTAGCATGGCCAATCCACCCTAACCTGCACATCCCTGGACTCTATGGGCCAATTTAGCATGGCCAATCCACCCAAACCTACACATCCCTGGACACTATGGGTAATTCAGCACGGCCAATCCACCCTCGCCTGCACATCACTGGACACTATGGGCCAATTTAGCATTGCCAATCCACCCTAACCTGCACATCACTGGACACTATGGGCCAATTTAGCATTGCCAATCCACCCTAACCTGCTGACTGGGACAACACATCCATCCTAGGATGCTAAGCAGAGACATGCACAAGAATTCCTAGAAGCATGGCATTCCAACTGGAATTCAGTCACCAAACACATCGACTTGGACCCCATTTACCACCTCTGAGAAAAGGGACAGGAAATGACATCAACACATGAAATGACATCACCAACCCAAGGAAACCTAAACACACAAATAAAAAGCGTGACACAACACAAGCACTTCACTGGAGGCTCACTGAAGATGTTACCTAGTACGGTGACAAAACGTCTGAAAACGAACCTTCCAGCTCAGTGAGCAAAGCTACATCCAGAAACTCAACCTGAGCTACAAATCTTCTCAAAACTTACAAACTATGGGACAATTTAGCATGACCAGTCCACCCTAACTTGCACATCCCTGGACACTATGGGACAACATAGCATGGCCAATCCATCCTAACATATACATCCCTCGACACGATGGGTAATTTAGTATGGCCAATCCACCTAACATGTACTTCCATCGACACTATGGGTAATTTAGCATGGCCAATCCACCCTAACATGTACATCCCTCGACACTGTGGGGCAATTTAGCATGGTAAAAACAATGACTGCAGATGCTGGAAACCAGATTCTGGATTAGTGGTGCTGGAAGAGCACAACAGTTCAGGCAGCATCCAAGGAGCTTCGAAATCGACGTTTCAGGCAAAAGCCCTTCATCAGGAATAAAGGCAGTGAGCCTGAAGCGTGGAGAGATAAGCTAGAGGAGGGTGGGGGTGGGGAGAAAGTAGCATAGAGTAGGGGATGAAGGTGATAGGTCAGGGAGGAGAGGGTGGAGTGGCTAGGTGGAAAAGGAGATAGGCGGGTAGGACAAGTCTGGACGAGTCATGGGGACAGTGCTGAGCTGGAAGTTTAGAACTAGGGTGAGGTGGGGGAAGGGGAAATGAGGAAACTGTTGAAGTCCACATTGATGCCCTGGGGTTGAAGTGTTCCGAGGCAGAAGATGAGGCGTTCTTCCTCCAGGCGTCTGGTGGTGAGGGAGCGGCGGTGAAGGAGGCCCAGGACCTCCATGTCCTCGGCAGAGTGGGAGGGGGAGTTGAAATGTTGGGCCACGGGGCGGTGTGATTGATTGGTGCGGGTGTCCCGGAGATGTTCCCTAAAGCGCTCTGCTAGGAGGCGCCCAGTCTCCCCAATGTAGAGGAGACCACATCGGGAGCAACGGATACAATAAATGATATTAGTGGATGTGCAAGTACAATCCACCCTAACATGTACATCCCTCGACACTATGGGTAATTTAGCATGGCTAATCCATCTAACATGTACATCCCTCGACACTATGGGTAATTTAGCATGGCCAATCCACTCTAACCTTCGCTGTGCTACCACTGGAGCGAAAGCCATCACTTTTGGGCACCATCTCACCTCCACCAATGCCCTCCCCACTATGAGTCTTTGCCAATGGCGATGCCAGCAATGCTGCCAGGTGCCGGACTGGCCTTCCACCATGAGTCCACTTCAGGCCCACCTCAGCTCTGCAGCAGCGGCCATGATTCAGCGCGAGGGCCTATGCGAGTCTGTGCGGGCCTCACTCACCGCCATTGATGCCATCACCAAGACTGAGCTCTTCAAAAAGTGGAAAGTAAAATAAAAGAGACTGAAAAGAATGAAAAACTGAGAAAGGAGAGAGAGAAAAAGGAAAGGAAAAGGAGAACGAGTGGACAAGCCCCAGGTTCAGAGATCCTCATCCATCGTCACCAGATGATGGAGGTTGTTCAGCCCCATCTTGTCTTTGGACCTGAAACTGGGCTTGAAGACAGAACTGGCAAAGGAGGACTGGGAAACTGGGTTAAAAGGTGAGAAGCAGAGCTAGACATTTAAGGTGAAATTTCTTAAGGCATGTTTGATTGAGAAAGAAAGCCTTCACAGGAAAGATGCAACATCTCTGGCTAATCAAGGAAATTCAGGAAATGTCAGACTGGCAATTGAAAATTTGAGAAGCCAGCAAAGGATGACTGTTTCTGTGCTGTGACCTCTCCCAAACAGGTTCCTCCAAGATCAGTTGCGAATTTCACTGTTTGTTGATTTTCTCAGACACATTCCGATGTCCAGCGATACATGAATTCAAACAGTAAAGGCAGTAACTGTGCAGATATAAAAGAGACCTAAGGAGCAATTTTTTCATGCAGATGGTGGTGCGTGTATGGAATGAGCTGCCAGAGGATGTGGTGGAGGCTGGTACAATTGCAACATTTAAAAGGCATTTGGATGGGTGTATGAGTAGGAAAGGTTTGGAGGGACATTGGCCAGGTGCTGGCAGGTGGGACTAAATTGTGTTAGGATATCTGGTCGGCATGGAAGAGTTGGACTGAAGGGTCTGTTTCCATGCTGTACATCTCTATGACTCTATGACTGCTTAAAAAAAGGAAGAATTAAGAGTATGAGACAAAAGCAGCAAGACGTAGAAAACTTGGCTGTAAATGTATCCACAAGTATTAAAGAGATAAAAACTTAGTTTTTATCCACTCGTGGGATGTGGGCATCGCTGACTGGCCAGTATTTATTACCTGTCCCTAGTTGCCCTTGAGAAGGTGGAGATCTTGTTGGGAACTTGCAGGGGGTGGTGTTCCCATGTATCTGCTGCCCTTGTCCTTCTAGATGGAAGTGGTAGTGGGTTTGGAAGGTGCTGTCTGAGGATCTTTAGTGAGTTTCTGCAGTGCATCTTGTAGATGGTACACACTGCTTCTACTGAGCGTCGGTGTTGGAGAGTGTAGATGTTTGTGGATGTGGTGCCAATCAAGTGGGGCTGCCTTGTCCTGGATGATGTCACATTCCTTGAGTGTTGTTGGAGCTGCCCCCATCCAGGCAAGTGGGGAGTATTCCATCACACTCCTGACTTGGGCCTTGTAGATGGTGGACAGGCTTTGGGGAGTCAGGAGGTGAGTTACTCGCCGCAGAATCCCTTGCCTCTGACCTGCTCTTAGAGCCACTGTATTTACACGGTGAGTCCAGTTGAGTTTCTGGTAACCCCCAGGACGTTGATAGTGGGTGATTCAATTATGGTAACACCATTGAATGTCAAATGGTGATGAACATGAGCTCCTTAGAGGGTAAGGCTGGTGAACAAATAATGGGTAACAGGGAAATAGCAGAGGCTTTGAACAAGTATTTTATATTTATCTTCACAATCGAAAATACAAAAACCACCCCAAGAATTGTAGAGATGCAGGGGGGCAGTAAAGAGGGAGGAATTTTGAACAATTACAATCGTGAGGGAAATGCGACCAAGCACACTGATGGGACTAGAGACTGACAAGTCCCTGGGCCTGATGACTTGAATCTTCGGGTCTTCAAGAAAGTGGCTGCAGAGATTCGAGAAATTGCAATTTTCCAAAATTCCCCAGATTCTGGAAAGATCCGAATAGACAGGAAAACTACAAATACAAAACTGCCATTCCAAAAAGGAGGGAGACAGAAAGCAGAAAACTAGAGGTTTGTTTGTGATGTGACATTTAGAACATAATACGACAAGGCAGAGTCTCCATGGTTTTGTGAAAGAGAAATTATACTTTCAGAAATTAGTTCTTTGACAATGTAATTCGGCTGAGTGTATTTAGATTTCCAAAATGAATTTGAAAAGGTGCTGCATAAAAGTTCTTCCTCATGTCAGTCCTAACTGCTTATCAAAGAGTCACAGAATCAAAGAGTGTGGTGCTGGAAAAGCACAGCGGGTCAGGCAGCTTCTGAGGAGCAGGAGAGTTGACGTTTCGGGCATAAGCCCTTCATTGGGAATGAGGCTTGTGGGTCGGGGCTAAGAGATAAATGGGAGGGGTGTGGGGCCGGGGGGAAGGTATCTGGGAATGCGATAAGTAGATGAAGGTGGGAGGGTGATGGTGATAGGTCGGAGAGGAGGATGGAGTGGATAGGTGGGAAGATGGACAGGTCAGACAGTTCAAGAGGGCGGTGATGAGTTGGAAGGTTGGATCTGGGATAAGACGGGGGAAGGGGAAATGAGGAAACTGGAGAAATCCACATTAATCCCGTGTGGTTGTAGCGTCCCAAGACCCTCTTCCTTCAGGTGTCGAATGGTTAAGGTTTGGTGATGGAGAAGGCCCAGGACCTACATGTCCTTGGGGGAGTTGAAGTGTTCAGCCACAGGTCAGTGAGGTTGGTTAGTGCGGGTGTCCCAGAGATGTTCTCCGAAATGATCTGCAAGTTGGCGTCCTGTCTCCCCAGTGTAGAGGAGACCACATCAGGTGCAATGGATACAGTAGATGACAGAGTCATAGAGTCATACAGCTCCACAGCTTGGAAACAAACCCTTCAGTCAACTCGTCCTTGCCGACCAGATATCCTAAATTAATCTAGTCTCATTTGGCCCACATCCCTCTAAACCCTTCCTATTCATATACCCATCCAGATGCCTTTTAAATATTGTGATTGTACCAGCCCCCACCACTTCCTCTGGCAGCTCATTCCACACACGCACCACCCTCTGTGTGAAAAAGTTGCCCCTCAGGTCCCTTTTATATCTTTCCCCTTTCATCTTAAACTATGCCCTCTCGTTTTGGACTCCCCTACCCCAGGGAAAAGACCTTGACTATTTACCCTACCCATGCCCCTCATGATTTTATAAACCTCTATAAGGTCACCCCTCAGCCTCCGAGACTCCAGGGAAAGCAGCCCCAGCCTGTTCAGCCTCTCCCTGTAGCTCAAACCCTCCAACCCTGGCAACATCCTTGTAAATCTTTTCTGAACCCTTTCAAGTTTCACAACATCCTTCCTATAGCAGGGAGACCAAAATTTCACACAGTATTCCAAAAGTGACTTAACCAACGTCCTGTACAGCCGCAACATGACCTCCCAATTCGTATACTCAATGCACTGACTAATAAATGGAAGCATACTAAATGACTTCTATCACATCTTGTTCAGCAACACTCCCTAGGACCTTCCCATTACATATGTAAGTGCCCTGATTTGATGTTCCAAAATGCA
Organism: Chiloscyllium punctatum; assembly: GCF_047496795.1. Classification (NCBI taxonomy): domain Eukaryota; kingdom Metazoa; phylum Chordata; class Chondrichthyes; order Orectolobiformes; family Hemiscylliidae; genus Chiloscyllium; species Chiloscyllium punctatum. Next base: position 28,712,070 of record NC_092791.1, on the reverse strand, counting down.
GCACCTCACATTTTTCTAAATTAAGCCCCATCTGCCACTCCTCGGCCCATTGGCCCATCTGATCAAGGTCTCGTTGTACTCTGAGGTAACCCTCTTCGCTGTCCACTACACCTCCAATTTTGGCGTCATCTGCAAACTTACTAACTATACCTTCTCTGTTCATATCCAATCCTTAAAGTTTGACCTCTGGTTCTGGACTTGCCGGTGGTATTGATCCTGGTCTAGTCCTGTTCGAATTTTACAGATTTCTATAAGATCCCCCCTCATTCTTTTAAACTCCAGTGAATACAGTCCTGACCCGATCAAGTCTCTCTTTGTATGTCAGTCCTGCCATCCCGGGAATCAATCTGGTAGTTAAGGACAGCCTCTGACGTTATAAGCACACTCCTGTTCTGTTGTGTATCATTACTGCAGACAGTGACTCCCCCAGGAGGTCTACTCTCTTTTGTCGAATGGCTTTCAGAAGCTTGCATGGCTAAGCATATTTTGTGCAGTGATCAATAAGACCACGAGTCAGATTATGGTTGGCCACTAAATTAAATCTTTGGATGCTTAAAGGAAGAAGCTGTGATTGTGTTTCCAACATCCGAAGCACCTCAAATGAGCTTGGCAACCTCTCACCCTGATAATAATCACCTTTGATTTCACAGTTGGGCATGGGAATTCCAGTGCAGTGTCCTGTCTTAAGGTCACAACCCCTGTCAAAGCAGAGGCTTGGCCCTGTTGTGTTTAATACTAAACTTGGATCACAGAGGTCAGGCACCCTGTCAAACATGAGACACAACATTTGGTTCCTTTCGGATTGATTTACAGCGTTTAATGAAGATATCTCCTGCTCCTGTGCCAGGTTCCATTTTAGCAAATGACAGCAATTTCCTGCAATGGATCACCACGTGTCCACACAGAGGACTTGCTGCTCTGTGGCCATGTAGCTCCATGGGCACAGTGCAGAGATGCCCTCCAAGATTGGCATGGGTGTAGCCAGTTGGCATTGGCCTCCTCTGCTCCGTTTGAAAGCCTTGGGCTCATAGGAGCGCTAGCACCAGGCGTAGCCAAGGACAGGATTCCCCTGGGGGCATCAGTGGCTGCAGGATCAGATGCCCCTGGTGCACACTTAACCACGTGCCTGCCCCCCTCCCTCTACAATTAACTTTCAAAAATAAACATTGTCACTGACGTGAATAGAAGCTCTGCATTTATAATTTATTTCACATGAACAAGGAGAATATGAAAATACCCCTGATGGAGGCATCAATGACCGGGGGCATAGATTTAAGGGAAGGGGCAGGACGTTTAGGGGATTTAGATGAATCTGGAACTCCCTGCCTGTAAGGGTGGGAGAGGCAGAAACCCTCATCACATTGAAGAAATATTTCAATGTGCACTTATGATGCCAAGGTATACAAGGTTATGGACCAAGTGCTGGAAGATGGCGTGAGAATAGTTATAGAGTCACAGAGCTATACAGAACGGAAACAGATCCTTTGGTCCAACTCATTCATGCTGACCAGACATCCCAACCTAATCTAGTCCCATTTGCCAGCACTTGGCCCCTATCCCTCCAAACCCTTCCTATTCATATACCCATCTAGATGCCTTTTAAATGCTGTAATTATACCAACCTCCACCACTTCCTCTGGCAGCTCATTCCATACACGCACCACCCTCTGTGTGAAAACGTTACCCCTTAGGTCCCTTTTATATCTTTCCCCTCTCACCTTAAACCTATGCCGTCTAGTTCTGGACTCCCCTAACCCACGGAAAAGACTTTGTTTATTTATCCTATCCATGCCCCTCATGATTTTATAAACCTCTATAAGGTCACCCATCAGCCTCCAACGCTCCAGGGAAAACAGCCCCAGCCTGTTCAGCCTCTCCCGAGAGCTCAAAATCTTCCTAACCTGGCAACATCCTTGCAAATTTTTTTCTGAACCCTTTCAGGTTTCACAACATCCTTCCGATAGGAAGCAGACCAGAATTGCACGCAATATTCCAAAAGTGGCCTAACCAATGTCCTGTACAGCCGCAACATGACCTCCCAACTCCTGTACTCAATACCCTGACCAATAAAGGAAAGCATACCAAATGTCTTCTTCACTATCCTATCTACCTGTGACTACACTTTCAAGGAGCTATGAACCTGCACTCCAAGGTCTCTTTGTTCAGCAACACTCCCTAGGACCTTACCATTAAGTGTATAAGTCCTGCTCTGATTTGCCTTTCCAAAATGCAGCACCTCACATTTATCGAAATTAAACTCCATCTGCCACTCCTCAGCGCATTGACCCATCTGGTCCAGATCCTGTTGTAATCTGAGGTAACCTTCTTCGCTGTCCACTACACCTCCAATGTTGGTGTCATCTGCAAACTTACTAACCATACCTTCTATGTTCAAATCCAAATCATTAATATAAATGATGAAAAGCATTGGACCCAGCATCCACTGTGATTTACACATGAAAGAAGTGAAACTATCACTGTATTCTAACAGATGAAAGGCTTAACAGACAATCAATTTTTCAATGTATAATTTCAATTTCATCACACTGTAAATTTTTGCTATAAATTCTGTGTTGGGATTGAGCCCTCCACTATTATCTGATGAAGGAGTGTTGCTCCGAAAGCTAGTGTGCTTCCAATTTAACCTGGTGTTGTGTGATTTTTAACTTTGTACACCCCAGTCCAACACCGGCATCTCCAAATCATTACCTTTATTGGTCAGTGCACTGAGTATAGGAGTTGGGATGTCCGAACAGAGGATAATCACATGACGACTGAGGTAGCATCTACATCTTGGGGACTTGCCACAGATACTCATATTCATTAGAATCTAAGTCCCTCCAGCCCCACTGTTTGGTCACTTGTGTGGTTTCCGGAATAGTTTATTCTATGTTTTGCTGCCCCACGCCCATCACATTTGGCAACTCTGGTGACCACCGAATTTGCTTACTGGTTGCACTGCCCCTGAAAAAGTCCAGGAGCTCAAGGCGAATTTCCTGGTTAAAACTGAGCAGAAAAAACATAAAACATATGGTGTTTTTCTTCCCCCTTAGTTTACGTGCACACCTTTTGTTTATTTGTTACAAAACACAGGGCTTGGGAGGACAAAAGAGGCATTTTATACACAAGAATCATCCAATCGCGGCCCAAGGAGCATGTTTACATTGCAGATGGCATGGGGACAGGCCTGTTGGATAGGTCAATGGCAGGAGTGTGAGATGTCATGTGATGAAACCCAAGGGAAGCAATAGCCTCATGGTGTTATTAATCCAGAGACCGAGGAAATGTTCTGGGGACAAGTGTTCAATTCCTGCCACGGCAGACAGTGGAGTTTGAATTCAATAAGAATCTGGAATTTAAGAGTCTAATGATGACCATTGTCGATTGTTGGGGAAGAGTCCTGTCTGCTTCACTCATGTCCTTTCGGTGAGGAAATCTGTCATCCTCACATGGTCTGGGCCTACATATGACTCCAGGCCCACAGCAATGCAGATGACTCTTAACCGCTCTATGGCAATTAGAGATGGGCATTAAAGGCTGGCCCAGCCAGCGATTCCCTCATCCCGTGAATGAATAAAAGAAAAGGAACTCAAGGAGCGCATCCAACTAAGTTTAGCCACCCTGCCCAGCACTGATCGAAGTCATGGCTTGTTACAAATACAAGCCTTCTAAGGAAATATAATCTCCCACACTATCACTGGCTTTCTGATGAAGGATTTGGGAGAAGATGGTGATGTACTGTTAATGTCATGGGCTAGTGATTCAGAGACCCCAGGTTAATGTGCTGCAGACAGTGGTTTCACTATTAATTATCCAATTAATAAAATGCGGAATTGAAAGATAGTCTCAATGGTGGCAATTATGACAATATAAAAAACAGGAGGAATTTTAGTTTTGCCCTTTTTAGGGACAAAAAACAGCGGGCTGCTGCACACCGTCCACCTCTTCTCCCTCATCCATTGGCGTGCCCATTTGCCACTGGGCAGTAGGGTTCCCCAGTGGAGGGAGTCCTCCCCCTTTCTCTCGGGGATTTCGGGTGGAGGGTGCGGTGGTTCACGGACTCCTAGCCCAACTGCTTGTTCTGTGGTGCTGTGGAGTCCGTGGACCATGTATATATTGGGTGTGGGCGTTTGCACTCCCTTTTTGATTTTCTAAAAAACCTTCTTCTCTGCTTTTGGTTGCACTTCAGTCCCACGCTCCTGATCTTCGGGCACCCGGTACGGAGGAGGGAGGGCAGGTCTGAAGACCTCCTCGTGGGTCTGCTCCTGGGCCTGGCCAAACTGGCCATCAACAGGTCCAGGCAGCGGGCCGTGGAGGGGGTCATTAGAGCCGACTGCCTGCCCCTCTTCCGCGGTTACGTTAGAGCCCGGGTGTCCTTGGAGAAGGAGCACGCGGTGTCCACCAACACCCTGGAGTTGTTCAGGGAGAGGTGGGCGCCGCAGGGAGTGGAATGTATCATTTCCCTGTCCAACTCCATTTTGATTTAATCCCTGTCCTCCCCTTCACTGTTTGATCACGCAGCATTGCCCTTTGATGTGAAGGGCACTGCTTATCATTGGCCACTTCGGTGTTTCCTTTCTGCCTGGTGGTGGGAATTGGATAAAAAGAAAAAAAGAAAAATCAGGAGGAGGCCATTCGGTCCTTCGAATCTGCTCCCTCATTCAATCTAATCATGGCTGATCATCCAACTTGGTCCCCTGTTCCTGCTTTCTCCCCCGTATCCTTTGATCCCTTTAGCCCTAAGAACAATATCTAACTCCTTCTTGAAAACATTCAATGTTTTGTCCTCACCTGCTTTCTGTGACAGAGAATTCCACAGGCTCCCCACTCTCTGGGTGAAGACACTTCTCCCCATCTCAATCCAAAATGGCCTACCTCATCTCCTTAGACTGTGACCTCCTGGTTCTGGACTCCCAAGTTGTCAGGAACATTCTTCCTGTGTTTACCCTGTCTCGTCCTGTTAGAATTTTATAGGTTTCTGTGAGATTCAACGCCCTGGCATCCACCGCACTGTGGGGAAGTGAATTCCACAGATTCATGACCCTTTGAGAGAATTTCTCCTCATCTCTGTTTTAAATCTGCTATCCCTTATCGTGCCCCACACGAGGAAACTTCCTCTGTACATCCACTTTATCAATCCCTTTTAAATTCTTATAAACCTCAATCTCCTCTCAGTCTTCTGAACTCCAAAGAGTATAGGCCTAAGCTGTTCAGTCTTTCCTCATCAGACAAACCCCTTATCGCTGGAATTAATCTCGTGAACCTGCTCACCTGAAAAGGTTTGATTTGCTGCCAGAATCTGTTGTTTCTCTGATGGTGTAGAAAAGAAACTGTCCAGTTTCTAAAGGGCAAAATATGTGAGTCCTCTGGGTCTTTGAAGATGTCAGAAGGTTGCCAATCGCCCAAGGAGCATCATTGCTCAATGGCACACCGGCCTGGCACTCAAGTATGGTGCACCTCATATGCCCAGATGGCTGTGGGAGACCCACCTCCTGGAATCATCGAATCCCTACCATGTGGAAACAGGCCCTTCGGCCCAACAGGTTCTCCCTGACCCTCCAAAACGTAACCCACCCAGACCTATTCCTTTACCCTTCGTGGGGAGTGGCAGAGTGGGATTTGCAAGTCTCCTGATTTCTCCAGACCCGGATTATTTTTCTCTGCATCAAGTGCTGCACTTGTTACAATTGGGCCAGAGGCTGCAGGACACTTCTGTAAAACCATCCCGCTTTTTCATCGTACATTCATTCCACCAATGACAGTAGTGCCTTCAGCTCCCTGAATCCTGGAATTCCCTCCCTCAACCTTCTTCCTTGCTCAAGCCATCATTAAAAAACCCACCTTCCAGTTGGCGTTGTGGTGACCTACGAGACTTGAAATGAATTCTCAGCTGATTCCACTCGGGACATTTCACGGCATTAATGTCGTTTCATCAAACATCCTGCCTTCAATCTGTTTTAACGACAGGTACCGAGATGGGCGAGGGGTCCCTGTGGTGCTGTGGTGGTGTCACTAGCTCTGGGCTAGATGTACTAGGTATAGGACCTGTTGGCTCAGGACTGTACATTCATAATGTGACCAAATAGATCAAATGCCAATCCTTCCAATAAATCATAAAGGACAAAAGAGCAACTAGAGAGCAAATAAGGCCCCTTAAACATCAGCGAGGATGTCCTTCAGGTGGCACAGTGGCTCAGTGGTTAGCACTGCTGCCTCACAGTGTCAGGGACCCGAGTTTGATTCCAGCCTCAGGCAACTGTCTGTGTTGAGTTTGCACATTCTCCCTGTGTCTGTGTGGGTTCCCTCCGGGTGCTCCAGTTTCCTCCCACAGTCCAAAGAGGTGCAGGTCAGGTGAATTGGCCATGCTGAAATTGCCCATAGTGTTAGGTGCATTAGTCAGAGGGAAATGAGTCTGGGTGGGTTACTCTGCTGAGGGTCGGTGTGGACTTGTTGGGCCAAAGGGCCTGTTCCACACTGTAGGGAATCTAACCTAATCTATGTGTGGAGCCACAGGAGATGGGTGAGGTTCTAAATGAATATTTCACGTCAGTATTTATTGTATGGAAAGACATGGAAACTAGGGAATTTGGGTAAATAAATAGTGATGTCTTGAAAATAGTCCACATTATAGAAGAGGGGCTGCTGGAGGTCTTAAAATCTATAAAGGTAAATAAATCCCTGGGACTTAGTCAAGCGTATCCCAGGACATTGTGGGAAGCTAGGGAAGAGATTGCAGGGCCTCTAGCTGAGAAACTTGTATCAGCCACAGGTAAGGTGCCAGAAGACTGGAGGGTGGCTAATATTATACCTTTATTTAAGAAAGACTGCAAGGAAAAGGCACCGGTGAGTTTGACATCAGTGTGTATAGTTGTTGGAGGGGATTCTGAGAGACAGGATCAACATGCATTTGGAGAGGCAAGGACTGCTTAGGCATAGTCAACATGGCTTTGTGCCTTCCACCAGGTCCCACATGGTAGATTCATTAGTAAAATTCGATCACATGGGATCCAGGGAGAGATAGCCAATTGGATACAAAATTGGCTGGATGGTAATAGACAGAGGGTGGTTGTAGAGGGGCGTTGTTTGGACTGGAGGCCTGTGACTCGTGGTGCTAGGTTCACTGGTGTTTCTCATTTCTCTGAATGATTAGGATGAGAATATACGAGGCATGGTTAGTAAGTTTGCAGATGAGACCAAAATTTGTGGCATAGTGGACAGTGAAGAAGGTTACCTCAGAGTACAACAGGGATCTTGATCAGATGGGCCAAGGAGTGGCAGATGGAGTTTAATTTAGATAAATGCAAGGTGTTGCATTTTGGGAAGGCAAGCCAGAGCAGGCCTTATACCGTTCATGGTAGGGTCCTGGGTAGTGTTGATGAGCAGAGGGACCTGGGGTTCAGGTACATAATTCTTTGAACGTGGCACCACAGGTAAACAGGATAATGAAGAAGGTGTTTGGCACGTTTGCTTTCATTGGTCAGAACATTGAATATTGGAGTTGGGATGTCGCGTTGCAGTTGTACAGGTTGTTGGTTAGGCCGCTTTTGAAATATTGTGTTTAATTCTGGTCGCCCTGCTAAAGGAAGGATATTATTAAATTGGAAAGGGTGCAGAAAAGATTTACAAGGATGTTACTGGAACTGGAGAGGAGGTTATAAGGAGAGACTGGATAGGCTGGGACTTTTTTCCCCGGACGGTTGAGGGGTGACCTTATAGAGGTTTATAAAATCATGAGGGGCATGGATAAGGTGAATAACAAAGTTCTTTACCCCAGAGTAGGAGAATTCAAAGTTTGTGGGCATAGTTTTAGGGTGTGAGGGGAAAGATTTAAAAGGAACCTGAGGGGGAATGTTTTCTCACAGAGGGTGGTTCGTGTATGAAATGCACTGACAGAGGAAGTAGTGGACACAGGTATGGTTACAACATTTAGAAGACATTTGACAGGTACATAAATAGGAACACTTTACAGGGATATGGTGTAAACACAGGCAACTGCATAGGGTGCACTACCAAGGTCTTTTCCCCAGGGTAGGAGAGTCCAAAACTCAAGGGCATAGCTTTAAAGTGAGATTTAAAAGGAACCAAAAGGGCGACTTTTTCACAGAGAGGGTGGTGCGTGTATGGAATGAGCTGCCAGAGGATGTGGTGGAGGCTGGTACAATGACAACATTTAAAAGGCATCTGGATGGGTATATGAATAGAAAGGGTTTAGAGGGATATGGGTCAAATACTGGCAAATGGGACTAGATGAATTTAGGATAGCTGGTCGGCATGGACGTGTTAGACCGAAGGGTCTGTTTCCATGATGTGTGACTCTATGACTTGCTAAACATGAATGGAAATACCACTATTGGCAGTTTTGGAAGTGGAGATTGGAGAAAAGACAGATAAATAGGGACAGAACACTGCAAACGCTTGGTGAATTCACGAGCACAAAATGTTGAAGTACTCCTGTGGCATTATCTCAGATAACTCATAGAATCCCTACAGTGTGGAAACAGGCCCTTCAGCCCAACAAGTCCACACTGACCCTCTGAAGAGTATCCCACACAGACCCATTCCCCTACCGTATTACTCTACATTTAACCCTGACTAAGGCACCTAACCTGCATATCTCTGAACACTATGGGGCAATTTAGCATGGCCAATCCACCTAACCTGCAATTCCTTGGACTGTGGGAGGAAACCGGAGCACCTGGAGGAAACCCACGCAGACACGAGGGAGAATGTGCAAACTCCACACAGTCAGTTACCCAAGGCTGAAATCAAACCAGGGTCCCTGGTGCTGTGAGGCAGCAGTGCTAACCACTGAGCCACTGTGCCACCCCAATAATGCTCATTGTCAGCCTTCATTAGACAGAAAACTAAAGGCCTGTGTGTCTATTCTGTCCGTTAGGTAATAAAAAAAACTGTTCTGAAGCAAGAGCAAATCAAAAAGGAAACAATTCAGCCTTGCCAGAGAGACTGTCCTCCTTCACACACTTTCCAACTGAGCACAGTTGGTTTTAATGGCAGGGCGAGCCTGAAATGTTGACCTATGACCGGAGACAGGAAGCCGGGCCTGCTCAAGTAACCAGTACAGATTCTGAAACCGAAGCAGAGGGTACACGAGGTCTGTCAGAACGATGATGAAAAATGTGACAGAAGAAGATTTTTTTTTAATATAAGGGGTTTGAGAGCGGGGTTGGGAAAATTAATTGGAAAGATCAGGTTAAGTCGGAATGACAAAGCATTTTACAAGTAGCTGAGTAAAAGGTAGCCATGATGTGGAGGTGCTAGTGTTGGACTGGGGGTGGACAAAGTCAGAGGTCACACGCCACCAGGTTATACTCCATTGGGCCGATTTGAAATCACAGGCTTTTGGAGCACTGCTCCTTCATCAGGCGAAGTGAAGAGGTATATAATGAGTATTTTGCATCCGTGGTTATTAAACAGAAGGGCGATTGAGGGGAGTTGGTTGCTGAAGTGGTTGTGACAGAGACGAGCAAGATTGTGATTGATAACAGGAACATCACGGCTCAGTTAGTTAGTCAAAAGGAAAATGACTTATCAGGCTCCTCCCCCCCCCCAAACCCCGCTACAGGATACACCTTGAATTCTGGGAGAGATGAGGAAGGAAATTACCAAGGTCCTTAGCGCTATTTCAGGAGTGTGAATATGTGTCAGCGGACTGGGGAAAAGCCAATGGAATGCCCATTTTTATGAAGGTAGGGAGGGTTGAATCAAGAATTTATGGGCCAGTTAGCTTAACATCTGTGCTCAGTGAAATGTTCGATCCTTTAATTAGGAATGAAATGAGCATGTATCTAAATAAAGAGAAAATAGTGAGCCTGCATGGATTTCAAAAGGATGCTTCTGCATGAATTCTTCAGGAGGCTTCAGCATGGGAGATGGGGAATTTGCAGTGAATAGAGTGGACAAAGGTCTCTGAAAATGTACCACCCAGGAGATTATCAGAGAAGATTCAGGGCTATGGATGAGGAAAAGGATAGCAAGTTGGATTGGAAATTGGTTCAAAGGGCAAAAGTGGGGATTAGGAGTCGCGGAGAGCTTTTCAGAGTATGACAAAACATTTACAGCACAAAAGAAGACAACTTAGCACGACAGATTCATGCTGCTGTCAAATGTTCCAAACTAGGACTGTGTAATGAGCTGATATAAAAGGCAGTGGTCTATACAGTGTTGGGTTTCATACTGTAGGAAGGACACTGAGGCTTCAGAGAGGGGACAACACTGGATTCACTGGAATGCTGCCCAGAAACATAACTACAAAGAAACATCAGCAACAGAAGTGAAATACAGGTCAGGCAGCATCTGTGGTGAGAAAAACAGTTAATGTTTCAGATGACTGACCTTTCGTTAAAACTGGGCAGTGTTGGGAATGAACAGCCTTTGAACAAATACAGGACCCTGGAAAAGAGCAAACATGGAAAATCTGCAACTGAGCTGAAGGCAGCAGTGACTAACTGCTTGAAAGGCTAATGGCGAGAGTATAGGAGCGGTAACTGGCTCCTAAGGAGATGGAAATGCTGAGAGCTGACCAGCAGAGAGGAAGGTGAGCGTGGAAAAGCTGCAAAGAGTTTTCAACGTCCCGGGAATGTGGCGGAAGGAAACGAGAGAGAGACATTCCCCACTCTGTAACAACAAGGGATTCCTACCCTAAATACTAGCTCTGCCCTCCCCCCCATTCCCAGTGACTGTTTTTTCAGCACAAGAATACTGAGTGATTATCATATCACTCAGAATTACGACACAGAGTGCTTGGAAACAGAGTGTTGCAGTAGTTGAAAGGCGTTGACTAGGAACCGTGGATACATGATCAAATGGAAGAGATTAAAATGTGAAAAACAAAATCCCTCTTCACACGAGACTGGAGATGACAGCGGGTCAGGCAGTACCCATCGTGCAAGCTAACGTTTCGAGTTTCAATGGCTCTTCATGGAGAGCTGGCTAAATGAGAGTGAACAAATTTGTGTCAAATCGGGTAGAGAAAAGGGAAATGAAGGCTGGATTAGGCGAAGTGCATAGAGGCAGGGAAACCGTACCACATAAACATTTCAACATTTCCAAAACCTGTAGGAACTATTTCCTACCGGCAGGAAGGAAACTCCACAGTTTCAACTTTTGCTTTTTCCGGAGCAGAGAGATTGGGCAGCACCGGAGGGAACTAAATCTCATCGTTAAAAGTGTCCTTGGAGCTTTAAGTACCAGATCGAAGGTTCTGTGCCATGCTGAATGAGCAATTACTATGAAGAGGCAGGGAGTTCTTAAACTTCAGGGGGAGCTTGAAGATGAACTGCCATTTTGATGAAGTGCTGATGTTCCTAGCCACAAACAGTTTTCACACAAATGATTAAACTAACCTCATCAAACATTTTGGATGACGGGCCTGTGCACTGCTTCTGTCACTATACTCCCCCTGACAACTGCATCAGAGGTACATGAGAAAGCTCATCTGCAAGTGGGACATTTGCTGTGAATTGATGATAGCAGAAAGTCCGAACAAATTCTGGGCTCCTGTTTACTTTCTTTTCCATCATAGTGTAGGCTATACCTCAGCTAGTTTGAGTAAATACTCAACTTCTCAGCTTGTGTTGGTACCATTCAGAAGAGTTTGACCTTCAGGCTAACTAATCTACAAAGACGTTCTCAAGAGGAAGTCATCATATAATTAATCTGGCTTCATTTGGCATCTTTTTTGTACTGGCAGGACTCAGATTAGGAACATGCTGCAATGCAAAATGAGATCCTACCATTCCCTGGCATCATTCCCAATTGGCATAGGCCACAGCAATAGATATCTGTGACTTGGCACTGGAATACTGTGTTCAATTCTGGTCTCCCTGCTATAGGAAGGATGTTATGAAACTTGAAAGAGTTCAGAAAAGATTTATAAGGATGATGCCAAGGCTGGAGGATTTGAGGTATAGGGAGAGGCTAAATAGGCTGGGGCTGTTTTCCCTGGAGTGTTGGAGGCTGAGGGGTGACCTGATAGAGGTTTATAAAATCATGAGGGGCATGGATAGGGTGAATAGCCAAGAACGTTTCCCTGGAGTGGGGGAGTCCAGAACTACAGGACATAGTTTAAGGTGAGAGGGGAAAGATTTAAAAGGAACTGAGGGGTATCCTTTTCACGCAGAAGGTGGTGCATGTATGGAATGAGCTGCCAGAGGAAGTGGGCTGGTACAACTGCAACATTTAAAAGGCATCTGGATGGGTACATGAATAGGAAGAGTTGAGAGGGATAAGGGCCAAATGCTGGCAAGTTAAAGTAGATTCATTTAGGATATCTGGTCGGCATGGACCGAGACAAGAAGGAATTTCTCTCACTCAGAGGGTTGTGACCCTTTGGAATTCTCTACCCCAGAGGCCTATGGAAACTCAGTCTTTGAGTCGGGTTAAGGCCTTCCCAAGTCTTCATGGCCTTCTTTTCGCTCAGTGCCCTGATCCCTCACTGCTTACTGTTCCCTGTGACAAGTGGGAGGAAGACCACGAGGGGTTGCTCCCTTGCTGGCATCAAGGGAGACAACAAAGTCAAGCAGGCCACTGAGTGGGGCAGCCAAACGAGGGTGGCAAGGGTCCTTCAAGTCCCCAGTGCCACGGATGGAGTGGGCGCTGACTTCAGGTTCCAGGCGTAGATTGATGACATCATCGGCGCCAGCTTCCAGTTCCAATGCAGTGCAGAAGGTACAGTGCTTTGAAATATGTTTTCACACTTACAGACGGGACTTCGAAAGTACAGTGTGCTCCTCAGCAGTTCAGGCAATATGTGTTTCCAGCAACATACTTCTTCAACATCCTTTGTCAATCTGGCCGCTCCTTTGTTCAACAATTCCCTGTAGGAATTCACGTAATTATAATAGGTGTCAGAAAGAATCATGGTCGGCATGGACTGGTTGGACCGAAGGGTCTGTTTCTGTGCTGTTGGACTCCCTGACGCTATAACTATTTCTCTCTACACACCGAAGTTTCCCCAGCATTTTCTGTGTTTGTTTCCGATTTCCAACATCTGCAAGAAGTTGCCTTTACTAAGGGCCTGAACAGCTCCCCATTTGCACTTCATCATTGGGAAGCAAAAACTGCCAAATGCATTTCTTAAACTCTTTGCCAGAAATTTTAGTGATTGGGTTATGCTGCATGGAGAGATGTCCCTCTTTATTGACATGGAGACAGTGAGGTCTGCTGATGCTGGAGACCAGAGTTGAGAGTGTGGTGCTGGAAAAACACAGCAGGTCAGGCAGCATCCGAGGAGCAGGAAAATCGACCTGATGAAGGGCTCTGGTCCAAAACGTCGATTTTCCTGCTGCTGGCATGCTGCGTGATCTGCTGTGCTTTTTCAGCAACACACTCTCAACTCCTTATTGACATGCCACATTTTCCATTCAAAAAAGCTGGAGTGTCGCTTTCTGGCATCGCATTGGGCGGCCGTGTCACTTTTAAGAGTGGGAATTAGTAGGCATCGAGAAGACAACAGCTGAGCAGCCCAAGTTGGACTTGATGTTCATTACAGAAGTGGAAATGTTCCACAAAGGCGGGCCAACTTTAGCAGTGACACTCCACTGGGGCCTTCCGTCAGTTTCCTGTGAGATTTGTGGGTTTTGCTTCCTTTATAGGATTCACTCGGTAGCGAAACTCGCGAGCAACCTTTGTGCAATTTGTGGTACCTGCCGAGCGGCAAATCAGGCCGGGGATGGGTCGTCAGAGAGGGAGATATCGGCTTGTCAGCCCACTTTCGCGCTGCTGCCCATTTCCGGTGTCCCAGTCGGTTTGGCCCAAAGCGAGCGGAGGCGCACACCATCCTTATCGGCTGTGCTCACACAGTGAAACAAACAAGGCTTTTGTGATCGCACGGGAATCAGTTTCGAGGAGAAATCAGATCCAGTTATTAGAAGCAGAAGAACAAAAGCATTCTTCAGATCCCGTGCCAGAATATTGGGATGTGGTGAAAGGAAAGTGTTTCCTTTTGTTTTTCCTGGAAAAGAGCTACTGGGGGAAGAGAGAGGGGAGAAAAAAAACCGCCTGTTTAGTGAGTTTCTTGCACAATCACCTCTGAGATTGATTTGAAGATAAATTATTTCCAGTCCCCAAAAAAGCAACGTGCTTGCATATATAGAGCCTCTGACTGCAGTGTCAAATGCTCCCCTTATTGGCGGACAAATATGGCAGCCATCCCATGGCAACACAGGCTGCTTATCGAAGACCAAGTAAATCTGGCTTTTGGGGGTCGGTCCAAGGACGAATCTTGGCTGGAACACTGAGAGACATCCTTTGCTTCCAGCCGGGCTGTAGTTGTTTTTTTAAAACAGAGGATATGATCTCTGTTTAACACCTCATCTGAATAAACAGGAGGTTTGGGTTACCCTGAATAGGTATGCCAACTTCATCTCGCTCTCCACCAAATGAATGCTCCGTTGACACAATTGAATTCAATGCCTTGATCTCTTTGGTTGAGTGCACGTAAAACGTCAAAGTGTTAAATAACATCAAGCAATAAGCTCTGTCCATCAGGAATCGTAGAGGTCTCCAGCACAGAAAAAGGCCCTTCAGTCCATCGAGTCTATGCCAGTCAAAAACAACCACCTGGCTATTCCACTCACAGGGAGTTCAAAATTAGAGGGCATAGGTTTAAGGTGAGAGGAGGAAGATTTAAAAGGGAACTGAGGGACAACTTTTTCACGCAGAGGCTGGTGCGTGTACGGAATGGGCTGCCAGCAGAGGTGGTGGAGGCTGGTACAATTACAACATTTGAAAGGCATTTGAACAGGTATATGAATAGGAAGGGTTTGGAGGGATATGGGCCGGGTGCTGGCAGGTGGGACGAGATGGGTTTGAGAAACTTGGTCAGCACGAGCGAGTTTCTGAACTGTATGACTCTGTGACTTGGCCCTTTTAGCCCTAATAGCCAAGGGCACATCGAAATCCTGCTTCAATGTGGTGAGGGTATCTGCTTCTCCCACCCTGACAGGAGACTGGTGCTGAGTTTAACCTGAGAGTCACCCACTCTTTAGGCGAGGGGAAGAGGTTGAGGAGACTCCTTCATAGTAACCCCAGCTGACAAAGGAGTTGGACCCATGCTGTTGGCATCATTCACCAGCTGTCCAGCTAATTGAGCACGCAGATGTAACGGAACTGGCTAATCATCATCATCATTTACGGTTCCTCACAGACCAGGATGACTCTCTCCCACTCTCAGGCTGTCGAGACCAGTGTGGCTACCACAGGCTCTGTTACACTTGGGGCATGGTTTTGGGAAGGGGGTGGGTGGGAAGTTGGTGTGGCAACACACTCCTTTCCCTCCCACCCACCCCCCCCCACCTCTTGCTTCCACTTTTCCCTGACAGCAGGTCTCGAGGTGCTTGACACCTTCCAGGGTGCTCCCCCTCCACTCCGGACAGTCTTGGCCCAGTGATTCCCAGGTGTCTGCGGGAATGCTGCCAGTGAGGCCTTGAGGGTCTCCCTGAAGCGCTTCCTCTGTCCGCCTGGGGATCAAGGAGTGGGGGTGGGGGGCAGTGGTCAGTGCTCCAATGCTGGAGATGTTGGCCTGGTCAAGGACACTGCTGTTGGTGCATCTGTCCTCCCAGCGGGTTGGCGGGATTTTGCGCAGGCAGTGTTGGTGGGACTACTCCAGCCCCTTGAGGTGTCCACGTCTTAGAGCCCTATAGGAGGGTCCGAACCACCACAGCTCTGTATACCATGATCTGATCTGATGTTGTTATCCTCCAACACCCTTTTCTTAAGCTTGAGCCTATCTTCTACTGAACACTTCCTTCGCTGATTGGTATCAGTAAATTCGACTAATGTCAATTAGACAGACTGGTGGAAGTGAATCTACCTTGGACATCTCAGCTGGTTCCAGTGGAAATGACCATAACGGATATCATTCTGACAGAGGGACCATATATGCCAGGGGCATGTCTTAGGGGTCAATTTTAACACTCAGAGACCAAATTGAATTTTTTAAAAAATCAGAAGCATGTCATTCTTGAGCCTGCATATTGTAGCACAATTCTCCAGTAAACCAACCAAAACATAGAATGTATGGAGCCAAACCAAAGGTCAATGCTGTGCCCAAAATTTTACTGTGGTGTATTGTGCTGTGGTGTGCTAGAAGCGAAGGGTTAACTGTACCACTATAATAACATACAGTACAAACCACAGTACATGATAGCTACTGCACATATATTGCGTGCAGTTCTGGTCTCCTTCCTATCGGAAAGATGTTGTGAAACTTGAAAGGGTTCAGAAAAGATTTACAAGGATGTTGCCAGGGTTGGACGATTTGAGCTACAGGGAGAGGCTGAACAGGCTGGGGCTGTTTTCCCTGGAGCGTCAGAGGCTGAGGGGTGACCTTATAGAGGTTTACAAAATTAAGAGGGGCATGGATAGGATAAATAGACAAAGTCTTTTCCGGAACTAGAGGGCATAGGTTTAGGGTGAGAGGGAAAAGATATAAAAGAGACCTAAGGGGCAACTTTTTCACACAGACGGTGGTACGTGTATGGGATGAGCTGCCAGAGGATGTGGTGGAGGCTGGTACAATTGCAACATTTAAGAGGCATTTGGATGGGTATATGAATAGGAAGGGTTTGGAGGGATATGGGCCGGGTGCTGGCAGGTGGGACTAGATTGAGTTGGGATATCTGGTCGGCATGGACGGGTTGGACCGAAGGGTCTGTTTCCGTGCTGTACATCTCTATGACTCTATGTGCACAAAAAGCTATCCCAGAGAGAGAAAGAAAAGATGGTAAATCTTGGGAACAAGTGTGAAGTAAACACAGAGAATGCTGGAGAAACTTAGCAAGTCTGTGGAGAGAAACAGAGTTAATGTTTAAGTTTATTAAGACTCAAAAGGTTTTCTCTCTCCACAGAGGCAGCCAGCTCTGCTGAGTTTCTCCAGCAATTCTCTGTTTGTTTCAGATTTCTAGTAATTTGCCTCTATCCTTCCATACGATGCTTCTGTACATCATTATAAATGTCAATGATTTGCACTAGCCTTGTGTTCAGCCCTCCTATATCTCAAAATCCAAGAAGCTCCCAACTATATTCCTGTGACTTGCGTTCAGAGTGCATTTGTAGTCAGATCCCACTGTCTGCTACACAACCAGCAAGTGGCTTTTCCCAAGGGTACGAAATGGGTACGAAAGGCACTTTCAGCCCACTTGGCAGCCAAAGAGAATCGAGACCACAACGTTGTCTTTAATTTGGCACGAACCACGACTGAACTCCCTCAGGAAGGGTCACGTAAGCTGCCAGTGTGGGAACAGAGACATTTTAGCTGGTACAACAGGCTGACATTGGAGGTCAGGTTGCACTGGGGCAGAGAACAGAGTGAGATTTAATCTGTTTCTGATCGACAATTGCTCAGTGTTTCCAATGTTGAGGAGCTCACCATTGTCATTTTGAGAGTTATACTGATAGGACAGTACTGTTCGTTTAAACCCATGCTACAGAATATTTTGACATTAAATGCCGTTAGTCAGGCAGTCAATACACAGGGCAATTTGGCAATGTTCCATTGTATATTTGAAACGCATTTTTCTCAAGGTTATGTATTATGGCACAGATTTAACAGAATGTGTGGAATGAGAGTCAAGCAGAGGGATATTGCTGTTTTCTGTTGCCTTGCGTTTGACATTGGAGATCCTGAATTCCAAGAGACCAACCGGATCGCTCAGTGATCCCAGCCCTCCTGGTTTGAGACTCAAAGTTGAAGAATGTTCTTTTTTCCCAAGAAAAAGCAAACAGGTTTAAAATGTTAACTGCTAAAGCCGACTGATCTCTGTCAAGGATACACTGAGACGTATCGCTATAGAGCCTACACTGCTGCTGTTAAAGAAGGCAGGCAACACAATGGGTGGAATTTTATTTCTTAAGGCAAAGTGTGGAAGGGGGCTTAAATGCAAGTGGTACTGATCCACTGGAACATTCCAGGCTCCAACCAGCCCCTGGACAGTGCTCTCTCTCTCTCTCTCTCTCTGCAACCCAGTAGCATCCATCATTCTCTGCCCGTCTCTCACCATCCATCCCTGGAGATGGCAGAGACTGGGCACCATCCTTCAGTGATACCTCTCAAGAGGTTTTCCTGTAGGCTGCCCAGGAGAGAAGGGAAGTTCTTTTCCCTGTGGCCATCCTGACTGATGGGAGGCAGCCTGGACAGAGGTAGCTGTGGAGGTCTGCCCCCCGCCCCCCAAAGAGTGGCAGTGACAGCAAGCCAGGCTGCGTATGACTGAGACAGGGAATGAACTGATCAACATGGAGAGGCATCACCCCTAACACTATGAGGGTTCAATGACAACAAGCCAGGCAGTGTATGACAGAGACTGCACGTGAGCTGATCCACATGGAGAGGCATCACCCCTAACACTGTAAGTTTGTGTGGAGGAACACCTTGGTTATAAAGCAGCCAAGTATCTACCCAACTAGGATTCTGAGAATGAATTAGCAAAACTTTGACCTACCACCAGAAAAGTGTTTTCTGGCATTTATTTTGTCCGACACTGTTAAAATGAGCAACCATAGGCCAAGTGGGAGCCATTTAAATTCAGAATGTTTGGAGAACAGAAAGGTGGTACGAATGGATGAAGAGTTGCCTTTCAGAAAGTTTTCTCATTCATACATGGGATGTGGGCGTCACTGGCTGGGCCCAGCGTTTATTGTCCCATCCATGGTTGCCCTGGAGAAGGTTTTGGGGGTGAGCGGGCTTCTTGAACCGCTGTAGTCCATGTGCTGGAGGTAGACCCACAATGCTGTTGAAGTGGATGGATAGGAGCGTTCAACTTTCTGATTGTTTCACAGACAAAGGAGCAAGATCTAAGAAACTGGTGGACATGTTGGAAAAAGGACACTTGGCATGTTAATGTGCAAAGAAAAAGAACTGGGAATGTAACGTTGTTATTGTGTACTTTTAAAATTATATTTACAGATTTATTTAAAAGGAAAAAGGGATTCTGTTATCATCTATTAAAGCTTGAAGGAATGTCTGAAAACAAATGAAATGAGAGAACGTTTCGAACTCTTGCCTTGATTGCTCGGTCTTTTGAGTTTCGGAGTTGAGACGTCATATTGGGGTTGTACAGGATGTTGGTGAGGCCTCTTCTGGAATACTGTGTCCAGTTCTGGTCGCCCTGTTATAGGAAGGATATTATTAACCTGGAGAGGGTTCAGAAGAGATTTACCAGGGTGTTGTCGAGTATGGAAGGTTTCAGTTATAAAGAAAGGCTGGAAC
This sequence comes from Chiloscyllium punctatum, assembly GCF_047496795.1. Taxonomy (NCBI): domain Eukaryota; kingdom Metazoa; phylum Chordata; class Chondrichthyes; order Orectolobiformes; family Hemiscylliidae; genus Chiloscyllium; species Chiloscyllium punctatum. Next base: position 28,692,845 of record NC_092791.1, on the reverse strand, counting down.
ATTTTTCACTGGAGTGTAGGAAGTTGAGAGGTGACCTTATAGAGATTTATAAAATCATGACAGGCATATATAGGGTTAATGGTAGGTGTCTTTTCCCCAGGATGGGGGATTTCAAGACTGGGGGCACATTTTAAGGTGAGTGGAGAGAGATTTTAAAAAAGACATAAGAGGTAACTTTTTTACATAGCAGGTGGTTCGCATGTGGAATGAACTTCCTGAGGATGAACCTCTTGGATATGGGTACAGATACAACATGTAAAAGATATTTGGATAAGTACATGACTAGGAAAGGTTTGGAAGGATACGGGCCGGGGGCAGGCAGCTGGGACTAGTTTAGTTTGGGATTATGGTCGGCATGGACTGGTTGGTCTGAAGAGTCTGTTTCCGTACTTTAGGTCTCCATGATGAATATATTAGTAAATGTTGATTGTCTAAATATGGATATCTGAGGGGTAATGGGTCCTGGACCATTGATGGTGCAATTTGAATGCCAGTGTCAGATTTCCGCATCATTTATCAGCTGTTTGCCCTGAGGCCATTAGTAATGGTGAGAGCCACAGATCATGAGGTGGGTGGAAGTTTGGGGGTCATGGGAGATTATTCTTCCCAGAATAAGTTGCATCTAAGGTTGCCTTCAGAATTCTCAGCCATGATTCCAGTCCAAGTTGCCCTGTGGAGTGCACATCCACTTGTACATCCAGGCATATTTCCTGCTCATCTCTGTCTTCAGTTGGTGATCTCTTATTCCGATTCCCTTTGGTCGTGGACTCTCCCACAACCTTTCAGCATCTCCCCTGTCAAGTCCCTGAAGAAAACTCTGTTTCACTAAGGTTGTGTCTCATTCTTCTAAACTCCAGTGAGTACAGGCCCAACCCACTCAACATCTTCTCATAAGACAGTCCCTCCATACCTAGGATGTTCTGTGCACCTTTTCTGGACTGCCTCCAATTTCAGGATATCTTTCCTTAGTTAAGGGGCCCCAAAACCGTTCACAGATTTCCAGCTGTGCTCCAACTAGTGCCTTGTATAGACTTAGCAAAACCTCCCTCCTTTTATGCAGCGTTGTGTGAAAGAGTTGCAGAGATGTGAGTCTGTGATTTTTCCCAACAACTCTGGTGACTTCCTCGGTAGACTCCTCATCAATAATCCTCATCACTTTATTTCTCTCGTTTTGACTTTGTGTGCCCTGTCATATTTCCTGCCTGAACATGTCCTTTATTTAAAAAAAAAGTTCTCAAGATGGTTTGAAATGTAAAATTATAGCTTTGGTAAAACGATCCTTTCCTGTAATCTGGAACTACTCTGGCTGCCGGGAATGTGTCAGGTTAACTTGCAGCAGAGGGCTTGCATACCACAATGCAATAAACAATAATTAGTGCAATATAATAGAACAGAAAGAAGACAACCCATCCTTAACTTAATCAGCAGATCGTAAAATAATCATAGTTTTTACTTGCTGCTGTGAAAGATTGCTGATATTGCAAAATAATATGCAGCATATAATTTACAGGAACAATTCATTGAGGTAGAAGCACAGGAATTTCATGATTCGCACATTCTCTGTTGCATTCCTGAGTGAGTAGGCCCCGAATTTAACTCCAGGCCTGTTTTTGGGGTGCAGGTTTTGATGTCTGTTCACAGCTCACCAAATGCAGGACGTAAAAATGTGTCATTTCACATCTCAGGACTCATTTGAATGGGACACCTTTTGACCCGCAGGGCAAGTGGGTGAATGGCACCCGCAGCTGGTTGGGCTGGCAGAAGGAGAGGAACTCCCTCACTATCGGGAGGAACCAATGTATATTTTGTGGAGCCTGTAGGTTCTGGTCCACTTCCACACTGAGGGGGACGGCTTGTGACACACCTCCCCCCCCCCCTCCCCCCCACCTCCTTTCAGGTCCTCTGTCCAATGACATCATGGTAACGCAAAATGCCTATGTGAGAGAAGACTTTTTTTTAAGATTCACTCGTGGGCATTATGTTGTGTGAGTGTTGCTGGCTGGGCCAGCCTTTAATGCTCTGTCCCTAGTTGCCCCTTGAGAGGGTGGGGGTGAGCTGCCTCCTTGAACCACTGCAATCCATGTGCTGTGGGTTGACCCAGTGACGCTGAAGGAACGATGATATATTTCCAAGTCAGGATGGTGTGAGGCTTGGAGGGGAACTTGAAGGGGGTGGTGTTCCCATGTATCTGCTGCCCTTGTCCTTCTAGATGGAAGTGGTCATGGGTTTAGAAGGTGCAGTTTGACGATCTTTGGTGAATGTCTGTACAGTACATCTTATAGATGGTACACACTGCTGCTACTGAATGTTGGTGGTGGAGGGAGTGGATGCTTGTGGATGTGGTGCCAATCAAGGGCTGCTTTGTCCTGGATGGTGTTGAGTTTTTTGAGTGTTGTTGGGGCTGCACTCATTCGATCTTCAGTTTTGGGTGGGTGTCCTTTTCTGCCTGCTCAGTCAAGGAGCTGAAAGTTTGAGCAGGTCAGTGACCTGGAGGATTTTTAGTTATATGTTTGTTTGGAGACACTCATGAGACTTCACACATGATTATCCTGCAGAGGACATTTCCATCTTAAGCATCTCTTGCTGTGACCTTATAGCAGAGTCTCTGTCACATGACCCGGATGTTCTGTCACAGTACACCTCGGAGGCTTGTCTGCGTGTTCCTCTAACCCGCTCCATCCAATTGACCTCGTCTTCCTCGTTCCCTCAGACACCCTGCACCACTCCCTCTGGCACAGACCGTTAGAATCACTGCCTCAGACTTGACCTATTATGCTACAATTTCACTCTCGTGTACCCCAGACGGCATCGTTACAACTCACTGGGGAAACATGCTGGAAATCAAGCCCTAACTTCCCAGAGTCATCATAAAAGTTGAAGATTTTAAAATGAACAAAATTCCCCAGTTCACCTGTTTTTCAGACATAGGTTGCCACAAATCATGGACATGGTTTCTGTACTTAACAAGAATCACTGTTCATGATAAAACTGCAGGTAAGCAATTTTACACACACACACTCTCTCACAGACTCTCTCACACACAACACATGCAGACACAAATACTCTCACACACACAGCACACACAACTCACACACACTGTGTCACACGCACAACACAGACACAAACACACACACACAAATGCTCTCTAACATACATACACAACACACACACACACATACATGCACTCTCTCTCAAACACACATGCAACACACATTCACACTCTCACACATACTCTCTTACACACACACACATATAGTACAGTGGTTTTTATTCATGGGTTGCTGAGACTGTGATTCTTAAGACATTGTTTTACAATCCTCTTTCTCAGGTTGCATCCACTGATTTGCAGAAGGCACAAGGTGGCTTAAAGAAGGTCTCTGACTTATCAGTCAGCTTATCAGCTTACAACAACTGCTGAAGGAAAGATGAATTGGTTTTCTTCATGTTTAAAAATGGGCTTTTGACTGCAGAGAACAGAGAGACCGCTCCTAAGCTGATGGAGATCAAAACAATGCTCCCTACCTCTTCCCAGTCCAAGCTGTTCAGTTACATGGCCACTATTCATGTAGTTGTTTAGGGCAAAGGGCTCTTGTCATTGATAACTCATCACTCCTCTGTGCTTCTTGTTATCAAATAGTTGCATATGTGCACAGACGCCCTCAGCTCCAGGTCATCTGCAACCACTTTAGCTTACCCCATTTGATGGTTGTTTACATGATGCCAGCCATAAGTATTGGGTTATTTGCTTTTAAAAACATGCAGTAACTCTTTAAAACGTTCATTTTAGATCAGTGCTTTCTCATTTCAGTCCACAATTTTCAAAAGTGCAAAAATAAGAAGATGCAGCTATTACAGTATGTATGTCCAAAAATTCTCCCTGAATGTTATTCTGAAAGAACATTAACAATCAACATAACTGGGACAGTCTTCCTGCTTTAGAATGCAGCTTCTATCTCTTCATCTCTGTTCTGTTCTCTCATTACTTTTGTCCTCCTATCCCTCTCAGTCTCTCACTCTCAAACAGGAGATCAGGGGAGAGAAGGTGCAAAGATACAAATTAGCAATGACCTATCGGTTTTCTTTTCCTGGGTGACGATTGTACGCAGTTGATGCTTTAAAAAGCCACAAGGTGATGACTGTGGTGTCAGTCAATTGGCACACTTCAGGCAGTCTCCATTAGTGCTGATTGATCTGACACCTGATGTGAGCAGGAATCGATATGTGGCACTTCCAGTAAGTCCTGGGAGTTTGTAATGGAAAAACACTGAACTGCGCAACAGGTGAGCCAGCACCAAAATGTGAAATGCAATTTGTATTTATCTGCATTTCTTATGGGACAGAATTCAGTGCCAGTTTTCACGTTGACATAGGAAGGGCCCTTGCTGAATATGGTGCAGAGCAGAGCATTGGTGGCTGTTGTTGATAGCAACAGCTTTTCAATTGAGACAAGAAGCCATCAATTCATGCCTGGTTGTGTACAATATTGGTCCCCTGACCCAAGGGTAAATACACCTGCCATTGAGGTAATATAATGGAGGTTCAGCAGATAAATCCCTAAGATGGCAGGATTTTCCTTTGAGGACAGACTGAGGAGATGGAGGTTTGTATTCTCTAGAGTTTAGGAGAATGGGAGATGACCTCACTCAAGTACAGGAAACCTTTTAGTAACCAGCATCTACAGGACCAGGGGTGTACCAGCTGATCAAATATTCCAGATAATCAAGGGGGCCACATAATCAATGTAAAAACACCCAGTAAGTAATAGAAACAGAAAGCAGAGGGGATCTACATCGCTATTAGACTTTATTTACAGCATGAATTACTTAAATAATGATGCAACTTTATAAAACTTACGGGCAGAGAGCCTTCTGACTCACACCCTCAACTGACCTCTCGTATTTGAGGAGAAATTGACTCATGAATCAACTGTTGATATTTCGTTTGGCCATTCGATTGAACAAGTACATTTACAATGAGGTAAATAAATTTTTAAATGATAAGAATTGGACAAAATAACACAGTAAACGTTCTGGTATATAATTTTTGCTGGTTTATCAAGAGTGCCAATTCATAAGATGCTCATTAAAACGTTTTCTGTATATAACATTCAGAACAGGACAGATGCACAAAGGGTGCAGTCTAACACCAGAGAACACAGGCTCGGGAATGAGGGGCAGGCCATTTCAGTCTGAGATGAGGAGAGTTCTCTTCACTCCGAGGGGGGTGAATCTCGAAAATTCTCTACCCCAGAGGACAGTGGAGGCTCACTCACTGAGTATGTTCAGGACTGAGATCAATAGGTTTCTAGAGGTTAAAGATCTCATGAAATGGCGATTGAGTAGGAAAATGGTGCAAAGGCAGAAGATCAGCCACGGTCTGTTTGGATGGCAAGGCAGGCTAAATGGGCTGATTGGCCTACTCTTGCTCCACTTTCCTGGCTTCCAATGTTAGTACCTCATACTAACCTGAATACTAACACTACCCAGGTACTTCTGGGTACTTAAGTTCAAATTCCGTCCATGGCAAATCCACCTGGTTCAAAAGGCATTTGGATGGGTATACGAATAGGAAGGGTTTGAAGGGATATGGGCCAAGTGCTGGCAGGTGGGACTAGATTGGGTTGGGATATCTGGTCGGCATAAACGGGTTGGACCGAAGGGTCTGTTTCCATGCTGTACATCTCTATGACTCTATGACTAATGTCCTGCAGGAAAGGAAATCTGCCATTCTCACCTGGTCTGGTCTAGTGTGACTCCAGACCCACAGCAATGTGGTTGACTCTCAACTGCCCTCTGAAATAGTCACTCAGTGGTACCAATCGCTACAAAGTCTCAAAAGAAATGAAATTGGAGGATCACCTGGCATCAACCTTGGCACCGGGATAGCCCTGTCAACCCTGCAAAGTCCTCCTCACCAACAGCTGGGGGCTGGTGCCAAAATTAGGAGAGCTGTCTCATAACCTGCTCAGTGATGCCCAATTTGGGTTCTGCCAGGGCCACTGAGCTCCTGACCTCATTACAGCCAATTTTCAAACATGGTTAAAGACAAAAAAAATTGCAGATTCTGGAATCCAAGGTAGACTTATTCTTCCAGCCTCCTACCTTGGCTCAAAGATGGACTAAAGATCTGATTTCCAGTGGGGTTAGCTGAATACAGGGAGACAGTCCGACCTAGTTGGTCAACGGGAGGAATGAATCTAATTGGTAGCAGGGAGGGCAATGGCCCTGGGAAGGGAGTTGGGGATGGGAAGGGAGGATATTTGAAATCTGACTCCCTTCCCAGCCCCTCCCCCTTCCTGCCACCAACCGGATTCATTCCTCCCACTGACCAACCAGGTCGTACCCTCTGCCTGTCTTCACCTATCCCCATTTCTCCACCTTGCCCCTGCCACCCCCTTTATCTGCAGTTCCCCCCACACCCACCCCCAGACATCTCCACTTCCTGATGCTGCCTGACTTGCTGTGTTCTTCCAGCCTCCTGCCTGCCTTGTAGTCTGAGGCTCACTATTTAGTAGAATTACCTCACATAAAGTGCTGAAATCAGACACTTTCCCAATCTATCTGTGATTAAAAACCTATACCAGAGAGAAACGATTTATCATTTCTCAGTTTAGCCATGGGAAACATAGAGTTACAGGGATAGGGTAGAGGGGGTGGTGAGTCCAAGTGGGATATTCTTCAGAGGGCCGGTGTGGACTTGTTGGACTGAATGGCCTGTTTCCACACTATGGGGATTCTGTGAAAATAAGGATTTTAAACAAATGTTTATAATGGGACTATCTGAAGGTGAAGAACTGAGAGAATTTCATTGGGCTGGTCTATGTTGAGAGCATCCCACCCCCGTTTCTCCATTGACGGTGGCAGGACAGGTGGAGAGAGCAGTTAATAAAGCACACAGTGTCCTCAGCTTTATTAATAGGGACATAGAGAACAAGAGCTGGGAGGTGATGTTGAACTTGTACAAGACCCTTGTTAGACCTCAGCTGGAGGATTGTGTCCAGTTGTGGGCCCCACACTATAGGAACGATGTGAACACATTGGAGAGAGAGAGGGCAGAAGGGATTTACCAGAATGGTTCCAGGGATGAGAAACTTCAGTGAGGAGGGGAGATTGAAGACATTGGGACTGTTCTCCTTGGAGAGAAGGAGGCGGAGAGGGAGATCTGAGAGAGGGTTTCAACATCATGGGGGGAGGGGGGGCGGGCTAGATAGAGTAGATCGGGAGAAGCTGTTCCCACATGGAAAAGGAACAGGAACGAGAGGGACAGAGATTGAAGGGGATAAAGTGTGGGGGAGGTGAGGTAAACCTTTCCCCCCCAGCGAGTAGTTAGGGTCTGGAATGTACTGTCTGGGAATGTGGGGGAAGCAGGTTCCATTGAGGCATTCAAGAGGGGCATTGGATGGTTATTGGGATAGAAATGGGGTACAGGGTTACGGCACTAGGCAACAATGGTCATTTGAAGAGCTGAAGCAGTCACAATGGGCTGAATGGTCTCCTGTGTTGTGACAATCCTGTGATTCTGTCTCCACCTCATTATCCCTCTCACCTCTTTTAAAGACGTTCCTTATGATCTACCTCTTTGACTGTCCTTTTACCCAGCTGTCCCTACTACCTCTTGATTTTTCCATTGACTCAGTGTTAAATATTGATTGTTAATCCCTTGGGTGAAGGCTTTTGGGATGTTCTGCCATGCTCTGGGAGCTGTCAGTTGTTGCTGGAAGCTTGGTTTGAATCCAGACCACACCAAAAGCAGGCAAGTGCACATTCACATCCAGCATTGCAAACCTGTTGTGAACTATTCCATAGGAGTCTTTCCCCACATTCCAGGGAGTGCAAATCCACGCACGTTGGCATAATGTTGGCTGGCATTCCTCGTCTGAGGGGCCACGGATTTGGCTGGGGCAGTAAGTGGAAATATTGCACGTGGATTCAGCAGAGACACTGAAGTACAGTAGAGAGAGCTTTACTCTGCTTCTCATCTGTGTCAGACCTGACCGCAGCTCTGTTAGTCTTCTGTTCCCTCACACTGAAACCCCACACCTGGATGGGTGCACAACTTCAATTCAGATTATAAAGAAACAGCAAGACGTGGTGCAAATCCAGCTGCTACCAGCAGGGGGTTAAAAACAAAACTTGTAAAATTCAATGAACACCTGAAAGCTTGACTGAAGCTATGTAAAAGTCAATAGCTCCAACTCATTTGCAGGCTGTGCTTTTAGTTTGGGTTCAGGCGGCATTTAGGAAGTGGGAAAGTGAAACCTGGCTGTCCTTCTCATAGCTTGTGAATGCTGGATCGCTTGCTGTTTGGATATCTTTCCCAGCACATCAATTTAATTCACTTCACAATGTTTCTTGGGAACTTCATGCAGGCATTCTGGTGGCAACTTGGGAACTTCATGCAGGCAAATTCTTGAGAAACATAGAAGCTGCAATGAAACAGACATATTTCTGACACGACTTGCCTTTCTTTTACTACCTCCACTTTCATTAGGTAATGTGTTATTCACACTGTAATGTGTGAGAGTCCTTACTGTACAATCGTGACCGCTAAACATCAAGGGCTTTGAAACTGCACTCTAACTTACACACTTAATGGTCAGGTTCTGGGGAGTGTTGCTGAGTTCACCAAAGATCCTCAGACAGCACCTTCCAAACCCAAGGCCACTTCCATCTAGAAGGATAAGGGCAACAGGTACTTGAGTACACCACCCCCTGCAAGTTCCCCTCCAAGCCATTCCTCATCCTGACTTGGAAATATATCGCCATTCCTTCACGGTTGCTGGGTCAAAATCCTGGAATTCACTCCCTAAGGGCATTGTGGGTCACCCCAGAGCAGGTGGACTGCAGTGGTTCAAGAAGGCAGCTCATCCCCACCTTCTCAAGGGGCAACTAGGAATGAGTAATAAATGCTGGGCCCAGCCAGTGACGCCCACATCCCATGGACGAATAAAAGTACAGGCTGGATGGGCACATTGGCACTAACCTCAGGAACTGTACACTGTTGTAGATACCACTGTATTTTGCAAATAAGTGGGTCAACATGCAGGTAACTCCACAAACATTCAAAGATGTAAATCGCACCTGAACTCAGCACTCTAAATTCCTGCTTTGTTCTTCCTGCAAAGCTGTTATCTGAAGGGAGTGTTAATGTGTGACTGACTCACCAATAAGTTCGAAACACCATTGGAAGCAACAATTGCACAGCAAATGGTACAATCCCATTGTCTGGCGCACTGTCTCCACACGAACCAATGGCTTGTCATCCTTTACTGAGCTCAGTGGTTTGCCTTACGGTGCCATTTTCACAGAGAAAAGGATCGAGTCACAAATAGAATTCCCTGTATGTTGATGAAATATACTGGAAACGGAATTTGACTTGTTGTGTTCGCTTCAGGCACTGATGGGCCTAATTAGAAACAGAATGTGGTCCCCAGTACTCTCTGCTGAAAATCCCAGTGAATTAAAAATGGAAGTTGACTTCTCCACTCACGTGAAAACCATGACCCTGTTTGTCACAGATCTTGCTGCAGAATATTTCACCTGACAGCTCCTTGCAGCTTTCCTGTATTCAGGCAGAAGGTCCCTGTCCTTTGCAATCCAAAAGGACACATCCTTACCTTGCACTTTTTCAGCTTGGGGGGGGAGGGGTGCTTGGACATTTTGGCACATTCCGTATGGCAAAGCCTTGACCAATCAGAGTCGACTTGCCAATTTAAGCAAATGCTTGGCACTTAACAGTTCCCTACTGCATTCTCGACAGCAACACTACTCCCAATTAGAGTCTTCTTGTCAGCCAATCAGCACTCAGGCAGTATAACTCATTGGTCCCATTGGTTTTTGGCATTCTTGCGATTCTGTCCTGATGGCTGCAGGAATAAAATCTTTGACAGCTCTTTATTTCAGCGGCATGGGTGATCCACGTCACCCCTACATCCCACAAATTGTGCCTTTGGGCTTTTACAATGGTCATTCCCACTTGTAAAAGGAACAAGAACAAGAGGGCCATAGATTGCAAATGAAGCAAGGGTGAAGTGAGGAAAAATATATTCATCCAGTGGGCAGTTAGGATCTGGATTGCACGGCCTGGAATACACTGATTGGCTCAGTGGTCAGCACTGCTACCTCACAGTGCCAGGGACTCAGGTTCGATTCCAGCCACGGGTGACTGCCTGTGTGTGGAGTTTGCACATTCTCCACGTGTCTGTATGGGTTTGCTCTAGTTTCCTCCCACAGTCGAGGGATGTGCAGGTTAGGGCAGATTGGCCATGCTAAATTGCCCCATAGTGCCCAGGGATGTGAAGCTTAGGGTGGATTGGCCATGCTAAATTGTCCCATAGTGCCCAGGGATGTGCAGGTTAGGGTGGATTGGCCATGCTAAATTGTCCCATAGTGCCCAGGGATGTGTAGGTTAGGGTGGATTTGCCATGCTAAATTGCCCCATAGTGTCCAGGGATGTGCGGGTTAGGGTGGATTGGCCATGCTAAATTGCCCCATAGTGCCCAGGGATGTGCAGGGTAGGGTGGATTGGCCATGCTAAATTGTCCCATAGTGCCCAGGGATGTGCAGGTTAGGGTGGATTGGCCATGCTAAATTGCCCCATAGTGCCCAGGGATGTGCAGGTTAGGGTGGATTGGCCATGCTAAATTGCCCCATAGTGCCCAGGGATGTGCAGGGTAGGGTGGATTGGCCTTGCTAAATTGCCCCATAATGCCCAGGGATGTGCAGGGTAGGGTGGATTGGCCATGCTAAATTGTCGCATCGTGCCCAGGGATGTGTAGGTTAGAATCGATTGGCCATGCTAAATTTCCCCATACTGCCCAGGGATGTGCAGGTCAGGGTAGATTGGCCTTGCTAAATTGCCCCATAATGCCCAGGGATGTGCAGGGTAGGGTGGATTGGCCATGCTAAATTGTCGCATCGTGCCCAGGGATGTGTAGGTTAGAATCGATTGGCCATGCTAAATTTCCCCATACTGCCCAGGGATGTGCAGGTCAGGGTAGATTGGCCATGCTAAATTGCCCCATAGTGCCCAGGGATGTGTAGGTTAGGGTGGATGGGCCATGCTAAATTGCCCCATAGTGCCCAGGGTGTGCAGGTTAGAATGGATTGGCCATGCTAAATTGCCCATAGTGTCCAGGGATGTGCAAGTTAGGGTGGAGTGGCCATGCTAAATTACCCCATAGTGCCCAGGGATGTGCAGGTTAGGGTGGATTGGCCATGCTAAATTGCCCCATAGTGCCCAGGGATGTGAAGCTTAGGGTGGATTGGCCATGCTAAATTGCCCATAGTGACCAGGGATGTGCAGGTTAGGGTGGATTGGCCATGCTAAATTGCCCCACTTGTCCAGTGATGTGCAGGTTAGGCTGGATTGGTCATGCTAAATTGCTCATTGTGTCCAGGGATGTGCAGGTTAGGGTGGATTGGCCATGCTAAATTGCCCCATAGTGCCCAGGGATGTGCAGGGTAGGGTGGATTGGCCTTGCTAAATTGCCCCATAATGCCCAGGGATGTGCAGGGTAGGGTGGATTGGCCATGCTAAATTGTCGCTTCGTGCCCAGGGATGTGTAGGTTAGAATCGATTGGCCATGCTAAATTTCCCCATACTGCCCAGGGATGTGCAGGTCAGGGTAGATTGGCCATGCTAAATTGCCCCATAGTGCCCAGGGATGTGTAGGTTAGGGTGGATGGGCCATGCTAAATTGCCCCATAGTGCCCAGGGTGTGCAGGTTAGAATGGATTGGCCATGCTAAATTGCCCATAGTGTCCAGGGATGTGCAAGTTAGGGTGGAGTGGCCATGCTAAATTGCCCATAGTGTCCAGGGATGTGCAAGTTAGGGTGGAGTGGCCATGCTAATTTGCACCATAGTGCCCAGGGATGTGTAGGTTTGGGGTGGATTGGCCATGCTAAATTGTCCCATAGTGCCCAGGGATATGCAGGTTAGGGTGGGTTAGCACTGGGCAAAGTAGGGTTACAGGTGCAAGGTGGAGGATTAGTTGCTCTCTGGTGGGCCAGTATGGGCTTCCTTCCTCACTCTAGAGATTCATTGGAAATGTGGGGGTGGCAAGTTCAATTGAGGCATTCAAGAGGGGCATTGGATGGTGAATTGGATGGGGATGAAGTGCAGGGATCTGGGGGAAAGGTAGGAGATCGGCACTCGGTTAATGATGCTTGTTTCAGAAGCTGGTATGATCGGCCAAATGGCTGCATTCTGTCATTTGCTGTGAGTTTGGTTGGGCACAGCAGTGGGCAGATTTCACCCTGCCCCATCGAGTGAGAATCTAACTACCCCTGTGCAGCATCAAGGTCAGTCCCCAGGAATGCAATCCAACTTGCGGTGTATCTGACAGCAGCAGCCAACCGCCTTTACACTGGCTGTGGCTCAGGCTTTACACCAACAGGCAAACCTGTTGGACACGACCATCAAAGTCAAGAGCATTGAACATAACGGAGAAGATTTGCAGGTAACACAGACTCTCTCATTCTTCTCTGGATCGGCAGCACACTCAATGTTGCGTCTTTCGTTCGGAAGTGCAATCATGGATGTCCTGACCTTGCCTGGGATGGCTTCAGACTGACGGATGAACTAATCCCTTTCAGTGCATGATGTGGCTGGAAAATTAATTTGTAAATGGGAACACAACACATTGAAAACTGCATTACTCACGATTACAGCTGCTGGTGAGACTTCCAAATACCAAAGATGTTTGCAAGGCACTGTTTAACACCCTTCAAAGCTCAAACACTGGAATTGAATTTTTCAATGTTTCTGGATAGTTATGAAGGACACTGCTGAAGCAAACAATGCTCACGATTCTGCACTCGACAGATGTGAACATATTAAACCATGTCTCTGCTCCCCCAGGGACTGTTTCCAGATGCATCTTCCCATTTTCGATATGCCTGATGGCAATGCATATTCTCAGCAGTTCAGACAAACCAACTAACGGGAATGTGCAGTGTGACCACAACAAGGAAGAAGAGATTGGAGACCAAAGTGTTCTGTGCTTATCACTGGTCCCACTCCAGTCTCTGGTCAGGTCTGAAGATAGGAGCAGGCAGAGGCTTTTCTGCCCCTTGTACGTCTTCTGCCATTCAATTGGATCATGAAAAGCAATTTGTCTCTCAATGCATATAGAGTCTCAGAGTTATAGAGTCATACAGCACGGAAACAGACCCTGCAGTCCAACTCGTCCATGCTGACCAGATATCCTAAATTAATCTAGTCCCAGTTGTCAGCATTTGGCCCATATACCTCTAAACCCTTCCTATTCATAGACCCATCCAGATGCCTTTGAAGTGTTGTAGTTGTACCAGCCTCCACCACTTCCTCTGGCAGCTCATTCCATACACACGCCACACTCTGCGTGAAAACATTGCCCCTCAGGTCCCTTTTACATTGTTGCCCTCTCGTTCTGGACTCCCCCAACTCTTGGGAAAAAGATCTTCCCTATTTATTCTATCCATGCCCCTGATGATTTTATAAACCTCTATAAGTTCACCCCTCAGCCTCCGATGCTCCAGGGAAAACAGCCCCAGCCTGTTCAGCCTCTCCCAATAGCTCAAATCCTCCAACCCTGGAAACATCCTTGTAAATCTTTTCTGAACTCTTTCAAGTTTAACAACATCCTTCCTATAGCAAGGAGACCAGAATTGCATGCAGTGGTCCAAAAGTGGCCTTACCAATGTCCTATACAGCTGCAACTTGACCTCCTAACTCCTGTACTCAATGCTCTGACCAATAAAGGCAAGCATACCATGCCCGATATTACTCCTTTTTATAGCTTTCATCAGATGTGGGTGTCACTGGAGCTCGTCATTGACTTCTGGAAGCAAGGAGTAGAGCACGCCCCAGTCTGCATCAGTGGAGTTGAGGTGGAGAGGGTCGAGAGCATCAAGTTTCTGGGAGTGACGATCACCAACAATCTCTCCCGGTCCACTCACATTGATATGATGGTCAATAAAGTACAACAACGTCTCTACTCCCTCAGGAGGCTATGGAAATTCAACATGTCCATAAGGACTCTCCCCAACTTTTACAGATGCACCACAGAAAGCATTCCAGAGGCGTCACGGCTTGCTACGGCAACTGCTCTGCCCAGGACTGTAGCAAACTACAGAGAGTTGTGAACACAGCCCAGTCCATCACCCAAACCAACCTTCCATCTATTGGCTCCATCTACACTTCTCACTGCCTCGGGAAGGCAGTCAACATCATCAATGACCCCTCTCACCCCGGTTACAATCTCTTCCAACCTCTTCGATCAGGCAGAAGAAATGAAAGTTTAAACACACATACCAACAGATTGAAGGACAGCTTCTTCCCCGCTGTTATTAGACTTCTGAATGGACCTCTCAAATTTAATGTTGACTTCACTCTTTCTGTACGTCCTCTGCAGCCGTAACATTGTATTCCTCACTCTGTTCTATTACCCTAATGCACTTTGTATGGTATGATCTGCCTATCCTGCAAGCAAAACAAAACTTTTCACTGTACCTAGGTACATGTGACAATAATAAATCAACACAAATCAAAATTAATTGCCACTTAAACCAAGAGGCTTGCTCAACCATCTTAAACGGTGCATCGACCTTATTGCTGTGGGTCTGGAGGTAAAGAGTCTGGAGTCACATGTAGGCCAGACCGGGTAAGGACGGCAGATTTCCTTCTCTAAAGGACATTAGTGAACCAGATGGGGTTTTACAACAATCGATGATTGTTGTCATGGTTACCATCACCAACATGGTTGTGTACTGGCCTTACATTCCAGTATTGCATTTAAATTCCACCGGATACCTCGGTGGGATTTGAACCCATGTGCCTGAAGCATTAGCCAGTCAGGTGAGAATGGGTGGAATTTTCCCATTTTCAGTTACCATGTTTATTTTGTGTGATTTATGGCTGGTTCTGCCTTGACTTGGAGCATGTTCTCTCTCTGAATCTCCCATTCTTCACCGCATTCGTTCTGCAAGCCGGGTCTTTCCTGGGGAATGGTGCAGTCAGAGAGGCGGAAGTAGTCATTCCTTCCAGAATCTTCTGTTTAAGGTCCAGCTTCCGAAGCTGCGAGCCAGGAACTGAGTCCCTTAACATTCGGCACAAAGCCCAGAGCAAAGGAAAGCTCGCTCTGTGCTTCATATTCCCTCCACCACCGACGCTCAGTAGCAGCAGTGTGTACTATCTACAAGATGCCCTGCAGAAATTCACCAAAGATCCTCAGACAGCACCTTCCAAACCCACGATCACTCCCACCTAGAAGGACAAGGGCAGCAGATGCATGGGAATACCACCCCCTGCAAGTTCCTTTCCAAACCACTCACCATCCTGACTTGGAAATATATCGCTGTTCCTTCACTGTCGCTGGGTCAGAATCGTGGAATTCTCTTCCTAAGGGCATTGTGGGTCTACATACAGTACATGAACTGCAGCAGTTCAGGAGGCAGTTCACCCCCACCTTCTCAAGGGGCAACTAGGGACGGGGCAATAAATGCTGGGCCCAGCCAGCGATTCTCATATCCCGTGAGTGAATTTAATAGGTGCACCTCCTCCCAAAGCCAATGGACCCTTCCTGAGGCAGAGTGCTCAAAAATTAACACAACATTCCCACTCGGAACTAGACCAAAGCCCCGTGCACAAAATAAAACCCAAAATCGTTACAATCTCTATCAGCAACAACACCTTGAGTTAAAATGGACTTGCTCCAGTTGCAAGGAATGGCTCCAAGCCGGCAATTGGCAGCTTGCCAACAAGCCTCATTGCATCAACAAGAGACTGCAAGTCCTTTCGGAAACAATTCCAAGCAATTAAGGGATTCCTGCAGAAACTGTCGGACAAGCTCGCCATGGAGCATCCGAAAATTCAAATGCAATTTTCTTTCTTAAACTCCCACAGATGGGTCAAAGGGTCTGAATGCGTTCAGGCCGTATTTTGGCCCCCAGAGCTGCAGGAGACCGAATTGTTAGCTGTTTCATAAGGGGATGGTTCTGAAAGGGTTAACCTTGGAGATTGTATCAGTCGGAAGATTTTTGTTAATTCATGCATGGGGCGTGGGTGACACTGAACGAGCCTCCATCTTAAATCGGTTGGTGCAGGGGAGGTGATGGCTGAGTGGTATTATTGCTGGATTGTTAATGCTGGGACCCAAGTTCAAATTTGGCCATGGTAGATGGTGAAATTTAAATACCAGAAATATCTGGAATTCAGACTCTAATGGTGACGGTGAATCTATTGTTGGGGAAAACCCCATCTGCTTCACTGATGTCCTTTAGGGAAGGAAACTGCCGTCTTCACCTGGTCTGGCCTACATGTGACTTTAGACCCACAGCAATGTGGTTGACACTTAAATGGCCTCTGGGCAATAAATAAAGGAAAACAAAAAGCACGGTGCTATTACACAGGGAATTTCAGGATTTTGACCCAGCCACACAGAAGGAACGGCGTTATATTTCCAAGTCAGGAGATTTCGGAAGGGATCTGGCAGGAGGGTGGTGTTTCCGTATGTTCGGTGCTGTCACACGGTCCACAGGGTGGAGAGGAGGCGTTCAGCATTCCAAATGGAGATAAATGTGTCTTTTCTGGTCCCTGTGGTCTTCATCGAGCCAAAGTAGTCCGATTAACTTGCACCCATCGCTGTCGTGCAACAAATGACATTAAATGTTGAGGCAAGTATCTGTTCTCATTAAGAGCCAATGATAGTCCAACCCCCTAATGCTGTCAATCAGACAGGACCACATAGTCAGCACAAAAAAAAGGTGCTCTGGTGGTGCAGTGATAGTGTCCCTAGCTCTGAGCTAGAAGCTCTGGGCTCAAATCTCAGCTACCCCAGAGGAGTATGATGACATGTCTGAATGGCTTCCAGAATTTTTACAGCACAGAAGAAGGCCCATTCAGCCCCTTGTGTCTGCATTGATTCTATTTCCTTGTGCCAATCTCCTGCCTTTTCCCCATAATCCCCGCACCGCATTTCTATCCAAATTACTGTCCAAAGCCCAAGGTAAGCTGGGTGCTGACCTTGCTCCGAGTCTGAGCGAGTGTGATTATTAACAAGTGACTAGCTCCCTGCTCCCATGTCTGTGACACTTCAGCCTGTCTGAGCTGTTTACAGAGCACACAACGAGTGTCACCGTGACAAAAGCAGGAGTGATTTGTTCCTGCTATATTTTTACACCATTACTCTATTTACAAGTTATAAATAGGTCCCTTGAGATGTAGTGCATTCACCCCAGAAGGTGCGCATTCATTAAGTCACATCAGTTGTCAGAAAAATCCTGAAAACTATTATTATCAAAGTTTTAAGAATAGACTCCAAAAATTGTACTGTGACTGTGCAAAGTCAGCCTGGTTTGATGAAAGGGAAAATGGCATTTGGCGAATTTGTTAAGAGGCTTTCTAACAAGGGTAAATGAAGAGGGGGGAATGTAGTTTACATGTATTTCCAAAAGGCATTCAATAAAACATGCCTCACAAAATGTTAACACACAAGACAAAGGATTGGGTAATGGGCAGGAAGCAGCAAATTGAATAAATGTGGCATTGTCAAATTGGTAATCTAAGATTACAAAGAGATCTTGATCAATTGGGTCAATGGGCTGAGGAGTGGCAGGTGGAGTTTAATTTGGATAAATGCGAGGTGTTGTATTTTGGTACAACATACAAAGGCAAGACTTATATAATTAAAAGTAGGGCCTTGGGTTGCAGAACAGAAAGACCAAGGTACATAATTCTTTGACGTTTGTATCACGTTTGACAGGGTGGCTAAGAAGGCATTTACCACACTTGCCTTCATTACTCGGTATCGGAGTTGGGACGTCATGCTGAGATTGTACAGGATGTTGGTGAGGCCTCTTCTGGGGTACTGTGTCCAGTTCTGGTCGCCCTGTTATAGGAAGGATATTATTAAGCTAGAGAGGATTCAGAAGAGATTTACCAGGATGTTGCCGGGAATGAAGAGTTTGAGTGATAAGGAGAGGCTGGATAGGCTGGGACCTTTTTCCCTGGAGTGTTGGAGGTTAAGGGGTGACCTTAGAGAGGTTTATAAAATCATGAGGGGTATAGATAAAGTGAATGGCAGGTGCCTTTTCCCTGGGGTGGGGGATTTCAAGACTAGGGGGCATAGTTTTAAGGTGAGAGGAGAAAGATTTTAAAAAGACATGAGGGGCATTTTGTTTACACAGAGAGTGGTTTGTGTGTGGAATGAACTTCCAGAGGAAGTGGTGAATGTGGGTACAGTTACAATGTTTAAAAGACATTTGGATAAGGACATGAAGAGGAAAGGTTTGGAGGGACATGGGCCAGGAGCAGGCAGGTGGGACTAGTTCAGTTTGGGATTATGTTCGGCATGGACTGGTTGGACCCAAAGGTCTGTATCCGTGCTGAATGACTGTATGACTCTGGTGGAGAGTGTGGCAAGGATCACTGCTGGGTTTTAGATACTTACAACCGATATGAAGAACTTTGATGAGGAGTCAGAAAGGAATGTACCAAAGTTTGCAGATGGTGGAAAACTGGGTGGGAATGTAAGCTGGACACAGGAATGGCAAAGTGAGATCCAGCCAGGTGAAAGTGAGTGGGCAGCAAGGGAGTATAATGTGGGGAAGTGTGAGGTTATTCAGTTTGCTTGTGAGAATGGAATAACAGAATATTTTTGAAAAGGCATGCAAGTTGTAAAAGAGGGACTTGTGCAAGGGCTACAAAGTTAGCACGCAGGTGCAGCAAGCAATGAGGCAGGCTGGCCTTGATTATAGGGATCGGAGGAACGGAATAACGGAGTTTAGCTACACATGTAAAGGGCTTTGGTTATTGTGTGTGTGCCTAGGCTACTGTGCACAGTTTTAATCTCATATTTAAGGAAGGATGTACTTACATCGGAGATGGTAAAGCAAAGGGTCACCAGATTGATCCCTGGGTGAGTAGCTTATCCTTTGATGAGAGACCGAGTAAATCGGGGTGACATTCCCTGGAGTTTAGAAGAATGAGAGGAAATCTCATTGAGACAGACACAGTTCTGAAGGGTTTCTTGACAGGGGTCAATGCTGAGAGATTGTTTCCCCCTCTGACTGCAAGAAGAGTGGCACAGTCTGAGGATAAAAGGCTGATCATTTGGGACTGAGATGACTAGATATTGCTTCCCTTTGGGTGGGGGGAGTGAATCTTTGGAATTCTCTCCCCCAGAGGACTGTGAATGATCACACATTGAATATATTTAAGGCTGGGGAGAGACAGCTTTTTGGTCTCTTGAGGAATAGTAGGCTATGGGGAGTGGAAGGGAAAATGGAGGCCAAGGTCAGCCATGATTATATGGAATGGGGGAGCAGGCTTGATGGGCCGAATGTCCCACCCTTCCTATTTCCTCTCGTGCTTTACGTTCTTAAGCCACTATCTAGTGGCAAAACAGTGAGTGGAATGGGATCCTAAATGTGCTCATTTTTAATTGTGAAGTCAACAAGAGCCCATAACACCCACTGAAGGTGATGGCCTTAACTTTGCTTGCACATATCAGACACCACAGGGAGTGATTGCCATTCCGGTGTGTGTGCTGGCTGGAGTTTGCTGTTGAGGGTTCAAGTGAAGTACATCCAATCTTGCAGAATGGTTTCTTCAAAATGTTTTCTACTTTCAGGATTGGACAGGTATAAAATATCAGTGTGTTGCGGTTTTGATCTTTTCAACTCGATGGGGAGAATAGTTCTGCAGATCCAAGTAAGTCAGTATGCATTGGGATTCGGAGGAATGCTTAATCCCAAAGTGAGTATTGATAGCACCGTGATGAGTTGGTAAAGGCCAAACGTTATAGCAAACCTCAGAGCCATCACGAAACAAAGTCTACTTAGCCAAAGTCGACACAAACGCCAGTAAACTGAGTTCGTTACCGGGACAACAGCAGCATTTTCCTGATTAAAAGCAGCATTCTTCCTGAAGTGGAGAACAATTGTATTCGACAAGATGTCACTCAGGAAACCAATCCCTGCTGCCTAATGGACAGCAGAATGAACCAATCGTCTCCATTCCAGCCAGGATTGCAATGTCACTGTCTGTAACCTTCATTTGTTTTGTTTCCAGAGGGAAAGTGACCAAAGATTTCAGCTCCCTGATCCATCGGGCCAACCCTTTCATGTGCTGGTTTCAAAGCTATTGGAAATGATTCCAAGAACCGGCTATTTACGGCGGAAGATTCTATCAATGAATGAACCCATTTGTTGGTTCAACCTCTTCTCTGAGTAGTAAGCATGACTACTTGGTTGTAATTGCTGTCTCGGTGTAAAATTTGAATTGTCCATGTAATCCTAAAGGCCTATTGTCTGGCCAGGACATGCTGTCCCAGATTATTGTGCACACCAAAGTCCTCTTTCAGTTCAGTCAAGATCTAAGTCCGATTTTCTGGCCTGGGATGTCTTATCGTCGAGGAACTGAATAGAGACATCATCGCAGAAAAATGCCTCAATTCAAGAGACGTAACAAATGAAAGCTCTTGTCTTCCTACTTTCTTACATCGCTTCCCCTCCCCCCCCCAAAAGGCTCAGGGAGACACCAAAAGCATTGAGCCACAGCAAAAATGGACACTGACTTTCATCCTGCAAACCCACATCCTTAACTACACCCCCCCGCCCTCCCTACAAGACCCCTGTTCCCGATTGAACAATGCCTCAATTTTAAATTCTCAGCCGTGCTTTCAAACCCTTTCAGGGCCTCTCGACCCTCCCCTGATTTCAATTGGCCTGCAACGAGGTGACTGGGCCTTCAGCTGACAAGGCCCAAAGTCAGAGCTTCTCTGTCTGTCCACCTCTTCTCTCACAATATTCATTAAGAACTCACCTCTTTGACCAAGTGTTTGCAGCTGGTGCAAGTTGAATCCAGTGATTAAATCTGGATTATAAAAGAAAAGGCTCCTCTCAGTGATGGTGACCATGGCAACTATCATCGATTGTCATACAAACCTATCCGGTTCAGTAATGTCCTTTCAAGAGGAAAATCCAACTGTCCTTACCTGGTCTGGCCTACACGTGACTCCAGACCCACAACAATATGGATGACTCTCAACTGCCCTCTGAAATGGCCTAGAAGGGCACTCGGCTCAAAGGGCAATTTAAGATGGGCAACAAATGCTGGTGTTGGCAGCAATGCCCATGGAGAAAATGGGGCAAACACCTGGCAGGTACAACACAACATGGTGAGATGGGAAGTTATACACATCAGTGTGAAAAACAGAAAGCCACAGTATTATTTAAACGGTGATCTACTGGGAAGTGTGGGTGTACAGAGAGATCTGGGTATCCTTGTGTAGCAGACAATTAAAATAGAAAGGCAGCTGCAGTCAGCAATTAAAAATGTAAATCGTATATTGGCCTTCATTGTAAGAGGATTTGAGTTCAGACGTAAGGATGCCTTACTGCAGTTATGCAGGGCCTCAGTGAGACTACACACGGGTCATTAGTTTGGGGCTCCCTACCTACGAAAGGATATCCTTGCCATAAAGGGAGTGCATTGGAGAACCACTAGGCTGGTACCGCAGGACTGACCTATGAGGAGAGATTGGTTTGACTGGGCCTATATTCCCTCGAGTTTAGAAGGATGAGGGGGGGCTCTGATTGAAATGTGTAAAATTCTAACAGGGTCTGGAAAGACCAGATGGAACGAGGATGTTTCTCCTCCTTAGAGAGTCTAGAACCAGGGTCATAGTGTCAGGAAACAGGATCGTCCTTTAGGATGGAGGTGAGGAAACATTTCTTCACTCAGAGGGTGATCTCCATGTGACATTCTCCAACAAAAGCCTGTGGAGGCCAAGTCACTGAATATATTCAGGAACGAGGTAGATACATTTTTAGATTTAAAAGACATCCAAGGGGTATGGGGAGAAAGTGGGAATGTGGTGTGGAGATACAGGATCAGTCATTAATCCTGTTGAATGGTGGAATAGACTTGAGGGGCAGAATAGATGAGAGTGATGCTGGAAAAGTACAGCAGGTCAGGCAGCATCCGAGGAGCAGGAAAATCGATGTTTCGGGCAAAAATCCCGAAACATCGATTTTCCTGCTCCTCGGATGCTGCCTGACCTGCTGTGCTTTTCCAGCACCACTCTCATCTTGACTCTAACCTTCAGCATCTGTAGTACCCACCTCCGCCTAGTTGAGGGGCAGCATAGCCAACTGTTCATTTCTATGTTTCAAATATCACCAGCATCATTTGGATGCAAAGCAAAAGTGGGAGAATTGATATTCCTTTGTTTGCTTCTGTAAGTGGCAGCTCCTAATCCTGAAGGAGGTTTTGCAACGGACAACTTGCAGTTATCTTGCCTCCATCCCCCTCCCCGCCCCTGCCCCTTCCCCTTCCCCACATGGCGCAATATCTTGGAGCAGTTTATAAAGCAGGAGGTTCTAACTGTACAGAAGACAGTAACGTTGCCAGGGAAGGGGTTTGAAGACACAGTTGAATAAAGAGGTATTTTAGGAGCCTGTTGGAGAATTGGGAAAAGATATCGAAGCAAAGTGTTCCTGAGAACGAGAGAGAGCAAGAAAACCAAAGAGTGGGATCATAATGATCGAAGCATTGACCGTTTGACTCTAAAATCCAATGGGACTGGTGAAGATTCGCGGGAATAGTGGCCTTTTACTTAATTACAAGGAAGCTCCTCAATAAATGGCTGCTCACTTGGGACTGATTACAGGTTGTCTTGGAGAAGGAATATTAATGCTGCGTAAGAATTTCTCCTAATTAGCCACTGCAGACCCGTTCCCTCTCTGTAGAAGTCACAAAGACATGCCACATGAAAGTTACATTTGCAGCAAGTTTTTGGAAAGTTTGAGAGAGTGCAATTAGTGTTTGTTTGAAAAGACTCTCAATGAATATTGGAGCGCAGGTCTGTCATTTTTGCACTTGCAGCTTTTTTAATTCCTTCAGAAAGACAGACTCACTCGATCCTTCTAGTGAAAGGTTACCGTTTGCATATTTGGGGAAGTTTAAATTTGCTTAACTGATAAATAATGAAAATGCCAGCTTTTCAGAAAACAAAATCTGGTTTACTAATGTCCTTTAAGGAAGGAAATCTGCTATTCTCACCTGGTCTGGCCTACATATGACTCCAGCTGAAAATGTGTTGCTGGAAAAGCGCAGCAGGTCAGGCAGCATCCAAGGAGCAGGAGAATCGACGTTTCGGGCATCAGCCCTTCTTCGGGAATGAGGAAAGTGTGTCCAGCAGGTTAAGATAAAAGGTAGGGAGGAGGGACTTGGGGGAGGGGGGTTGGGAATGCGATAGGTGGAAGGAGGTCAAGGTGAGGGTGATAGGCCGGAGTGGGGTGGGGGCGGAGAGGTCAGGAAGAAGATTGCAGGTTAGGAAGGCGGTGCTGAGTTCGAGGGATTTGACTGAGACAAGGTGGGGGGAGGGGAAATGAGGAAACTGGAGACATCTGAGTTCATCCCTAGTGGTTGGAGGGTTCCTAGGCGGAAGATGAGATGCTCTTCCTCCAACCGTCGTGTTGCCATGGTCTGGCGATGGAGGAGTCCAAGGACCTGCATGTCCTTGGTGGAGTGGGAGAGGGAGTTGAAGTGTTGGGCTACGGGGTGGTTGAGTTGGTTGGTCCGGGTGTCCCAGAGTTGTTCTCTGAAACGTTCCGCAAGTAGGCGGCCCGTCTCCCCAATATCGAGGAGGCCACATCGGGTGCAGCGGATGCAATAGATGATGTGTGTGGAGGTGCAGGTGAATTTGTGGCGGATATGGAAGTGTCCCTTGGGGCCTTGGAGGGAGGTAAGGGGGGGAGGTGTGGGCGCAAGGTTCCTCCCCTCCCCTATTAGCGTTCCGAAAAGACCACTCCCTCCGTGACTCCCTCGTCAGGTCCACACCCCCCACCAACTCAACCTCCACTCCCGGCACCTTCCCCTGCAACCGCAAGAAATGCAAACCTTGCGCCCACACCTCCCCCCTTACCTCCCTCCAAGGCCCCAAGGGACACTTCCATATCCGCCACAAATTCACCTGCACCTCCACACACATCATCTATTGCATCTGCTGCACCCGATGTGGCCTCCTCGATATTGGGGAGACAGGCCGCCTACTTGCGGAACGTTTCAGAGAACACCTCTGGGACACCCGGACCAACCAACTCAACCACCCCGTAGCCCAACACTTCAACTCCCCCTCCCACTCCACCAAGGACTTGCAGGTCCTTGGACTCCTCCATCGCCAGACCATAGCAACACGACGGTTGGAGGAAGAGCGCCTCATCTTCCGCCTGGGAACCCTCCAACCACAAGGGATGAACTCAGATTTCTCCAGTTTCCTCATTTCCCCTCCCCCCACCTTGTCTCAGTCAAATCCCTCGAACTCAGCACCGCCTTCCTAACCTGCAATCTTCTTCCTGACCTCTCCGCCCCCACCCCACTCCGGCCTATCACCCTCACCTTGACCTCCCTCCACCTATCGCATTCCCAACACCCCTCCCCTAAGTCCCTCCTCCCTACCTTTTATATTAGCCTGCTGGACACACTTTCCTCATTCCTGAAGAAGGGCTGATGCCCGAAACGTCGATTCTCCTGTTCCTTGGATGCTGCCTGACCTGCTGCGCTTTTCCAGCAACACATTTTCAGCTCTGATCTCCAGCATCTGCAGTCCTCACTTTCTCCTCTACATATGACTCCAGACCCATACTCAACATGGTTGACTCTTAACTGCCCTCTAGAGGCCCAACGAGACAGTGGCAGAGAAAGGCACTGTCGGAGGAGGAAGCTCCGCCACATTTTCTTCAGCATTTCAAGAAAGCAACTTAGCACCGCGCTGTCAAGGCGATTAATGATGAGCAGTGAATGCTAGCCTTTCCAGCAAAGGATAACTCAAAACAGACTGGGACGGCTGTGCCCTCATTAGGCTGCACTCTGAACTCCTGAGTGAGAGAGCTGAGGTCCCATCCAGGCTGAGACCTCAGGGCAGTACTGAGAGAGTGCTACACCCCACTATGACTAGAAAAGGAGCCCACAACACTATTTGAGGAAGAACAGAGAGCTCTGCCCAGTGTTCTGGCTAATATGTATCCCCCAATCAACTTCACAAGAATAAACAATCTCACGATGCTGTTGTTTGGAGCTTACTGTGCACAGATCGGCCTCCATGTTTCTGACCGTGACGAGAGCACTTCAAGGGAAAGCACTTTGCAGGCAATGAACTGAGTTTCTGAAAGCACCACATTTTTCCAATTCTTTTTTTCACTGCAGTATGTTGGACCATATTTGCCTCTGTGTATCTTTTTTGTTGAGAAAGGATTATCTAAGTGGCCCCCATGTCAGGACATCCTGATGTATTTTATAGCCAGCTCATTAATTGTCATCATTTTGCTTCTTTTTTTCTCATAGACACAACACAGCAGCCCATTTGTACACAGCAAGCTCCACGAGAAAGCAATGAGATCGAGAATCAGATAGTCAGCTTTCTGCTGCTTTTGGTTAAGGACTCACTGGGAGAATCCAAGGAGAGAAAATGCTGGAAATATAAAAATGTTGCAGGTCAAGCAACAACTATCGAGAGAAACAGAGTTAACTGGTCAGATAATTGCTTTTGTGGTGCATAGCCTATGTAGGGAAATTTCACAAGTAGTTAATCTATTATAGAAACAAATAAAGCTGTATTCAGGTTCCATGCCAGTTAATTCTTTGATAGCTCTTTAAACCATTAAACTGTGAATGGTGAGATAATTGTAGGTGTTGAGACTCAGCCAAGCATTCATAATGACAATTAGAGTCATAGAGGTGTACAGCATGGAAACAGACCCTTCGGTCCAACCCGTCCATGCCAACCAGATATCCCAACCCAATCTAGTCCCACCTGCCAACACCTGGCCCATATCCCTCCAAACCCTTCCTATTCATATACCCATCCAAATGCCTCTTAAATGTTGCAATTGTACCAGCCTCCACCACTTCCTCTGGCAGCTCATTCCATACACGTACCACCCTCTGTGTGAAAAAGTTACCCCTTAGGTCTCTTTTATATCTTTCCCCTCTCACCTTAAACCTATGCCCTCCAGTTCAGGATTCCCCCACCCCAGGGAAAAGATTTTGTCTATTTATCCTATCCAAGTCCTTTGGGAAACATTAACAAAGAGCTGTATTGAATTGTTAATTTGATGCTAATGTTTCTTTCCTCACTTACAGCAGATGGCCTGTCAATCAAAGCAGTTGGGAAGAGGGCATTTCCTCAACTCTGAGTGGTAAGTGCAGCCTGTGTGCTCCAAGTTAAAGAGCAAGGAACATTTCCAAAAATCTTCAGGTCATGACAGATATAGAGAACGTATCCACTCTTCAAGAGCATTTACATCTGGAAAAATGCAAGATGTTGCATTTTGGTACAGCAAACACGGACAGGATTTATACAGTTAATGGTAGGGCCTTGGGTAGTGTTGTAGAACAGAGGGACCGAGGGGTGCAGGTACATAATTCATTGAAGTTTGCCTCACATATCAACAGGATGGTTAAGAAGGCATTTAGCACGCCTGCCTTCATTGCTCAGACCTTTGAGTATAGGAGTTGGGACGTCATGTTGGGGTTGTACAGGATGTTGGTGAGGCCTCTTCTGGAATACTGTGTCCAATTCTGGTCGCCCTGTTATAGGAAGGATATTATTCAGCTGGAGTGGATTCAGAAGAGATTTACCAGGATGTTGCCGGGAATGGAAGGTTTGAGTTATAAAGAGAGGTTGGACAGGCTGGGACTTCTTTCACTGGAGCTTAGGAGGTTGAGAGGTGACCTTATAAAGGTTCATAAAACCATGAGGGGTATAGATAGGGTTAATGGTAGGTTTCTTTTCCCTAGGATGGGGGATTTCAAAGCTAAGAGGTACATTGTTAAGGTGAGGAGAGAGGAGAGAGTTTTAAAAAGACATGAGGGGCATTTTTTACACAGACAGTGGTTCATGTGTGGAATGAACTGCCAGAGGAAGTGGTGGATGCAGATACAGTTACAACATTTAAAAGGCACTTAGATAAATACATGAATAGGAAAGGTTTGGAGGGATATGGGCCAGGAGCAGGCAGGTGGGGCTAGTTTACTTTGGGATTATGGACTGGTTGGACCGAAGGGTCTGTTTCCATACTGTATGACTCTATGACCCATTTGATTAACCCTGATCATATTGAATGATTGGACAGGCTAAAAGGGCTGAATTGCCGACTGCTGTTTTTCCTTCCCTAATTCATGACTCCCATAACATGGGTTAAGGTCCTTGCTGCACAGTTCGAATGGCCCAGCTAAAGTTTAGTTTTCTACCCTATGTGAATCACAACCCTTCCTCTTTCCAGCAGAAATTGGAACTGGGATGGGTCCTTCCATATCTGGATCCTAGCCACCATTTGTAAAGATCCAGGCTTCCTGCTGCACTAAAATCTGGCCCAGTATTTCAACTCAATTGTTTATCAAAGCTGGGGGGGGGGGTGTTAGTGATGTGAGAGATGGTAAGCAAATACAGAAATGGAGGGAGGAAAGGACGAAAGGAAGGTTTTGTGATCGGGTGGAGGAGAGGAGAGATGAAATGACTCCAGGAATGGTGGCGCAAGGCCAAATGGGATGGTCAAGGGGCAAACGGCACAGTACAAGATGGGGCTAGAGGAGGCAAAGCTGTCTGAAACAAATGGAAATTCAGGTCATGGTCTGAAATTATTGGGCTTAACTTAGGGCAGAAACGTGCGAAATCAGAAGGTGATGTGATGCTCCCTAAACTTGCATTGAGAATTGTTGGAAGGCTGCTACTGGCCAAAGACAGAGAGGTCAGTGTGTGAACAATACTTCAGTCAGTTGGTTGAAGATCTCAGCAGCACTGTCGTGGACCTTAAAAAACCCAGCACAAAGCAGTGGTATCACCAATGGCAAACATCGAGATTTTCGATGCAAATTGTTGTTGGCAGGCAGTATTTTGCAATACTTTGTACCATTTATCTAAAGCTACTTTAAGCTTTTATAGATATATTGCAGGTTAATAGAAATCCTTCAGAAGGTAGGTTCCACCTCAGGTTGAGGAATACCTTGCAACATTGAAACATTTTCTTGTTTTCTTTGCGTTGATATGTCAGTGACACCATTTATTTTGGCAGTGAATGGCCGCCACATAAAACATTATTTCCCAATCTCAAAAGGCAGTCTGAAAAGACAGCAACCAAGATACCCTGGGCATTGAGCACCTGCAGCGAGGGTGGTCAGTATCCATGGCAACTACCTTGTATTCTGGCACTCAAGAAAAGTTGCGCCACTCCAGAAGGACTAACGATCTGTGTTTATGAAGTTTGCCTCGAACGAAACACTGCATCTTTCCTCCCTGTTTCCTGGCTCAATGTCATTTTCTCAGCGTTCTTGGCAGGAGAGAGAGAGTGACACTCTTAATCCTTTGCAGAGATCGTTAGCAAGCTGGAACTGGGATGGGATAAGGTACGTGAGCAGGTAAGAACGATGTTTATGAGGCCATTCTTTCAGGTTCGCAGTGAGCAGTCCAGGTCACTAGTTCAAAAGTCAAATACGACTTCCTCACAATGGCGCAGAGTCAGCACAGACAAGCCTTCCTGCTGGATACACACTGATGCCTAACATATTGGTAAGAGCAACCACTGTACAGTTCTTGTGGAGACAAAGTCCCGCCTTCACATTGAGAATACCCTCCATCCTGTTGTGTGGCACTATCACCATGCAAAATGGGACAGACTTCAAACAGATCTAGCAACTCAAGACTGGACGTCCATGATGCACTGTGGGCCACCAACAGCAGCACAATTGTACTCCAGTACAATCTATACCCTCACATTCTGGTATATCCCCCACTCAACCATTACCATCAAGCCAGGGGATCAACCCTGGTTCAATGGAGAGTGCGGGAGGGCATGCCAGGAGCAGCACCAGGTGTACCTGAGGTTGAGCTGTCAACCTTGGTGAAGCTACCAAACAGGACTACTTGCAAGCCAAACAGCATAAGCAGCAAGTGATGGACAGAGCTAAGCAATCCCACAACCAATGGATCAGATCCAAACTCTGCAGTCCTGCCACATCCAGTGGTGAATGGTGGTGAATGATTAAACAACTCACTGGAGGAGGTGGCTCCACAAATATCCCCACCCTCAATGATGGAAGAGCCCAACACAGCAGTGCAAACGATAAGGCTGAGACTTTCACAGCAATCTTCAGCCAGAAGTACTGAGTGGATGATCCATCTCAGCCCCCTCCAGTGGTCCCCAACATCACAGAAACCAATCTTCAGCCAATCGGATTCACTCCACATGATACCAAGAAACAGTTGGAGACACTGGATACTGCAAAGGCTAAGGGCCCTGACCACATTCCAGCAAGTGTACTGAAGGCTTGTGCTCCCAACCTTGCCGCTCCCCTCGCCAAGCTGGTCCAGTACAGTTACAACACTGACATCCAACCGACAATGTGGGAAATTACCCAGGTATGTCCTGTACACAAACCCAACCTGATCAATTACCACCACATCAGTCTACTCTCGATCATCAGTAAAGTGATGGAAGGTGTCATCCACTGTGCTATCAAGCAGCACCTGCTCAGCAATAACCTGTTCAGTGACGCCCAGTTTGGGTTCCACCAGGGTCACTCAGCTCCTGACCTCATTACAGCCTTGGTTCAAACATGGCCAAAAGAGCTGAATTCCAGAGGGGAGGGGAGAGTGACAGCCCTTGACATCAAGGCTGCATTCGACCAAGTGTGGCATCAAGGAGCCCGAGCAAAACTGGCATCAATGGGTAATGGGGGGGGGGGGTGCAAACTCTCCAGTGGGTGGAGTCATACCTGACACATCATTGTGTCTTCCATCATTGAGGATGGGGATATTTGTGGAGCCACCTCCTCCAGTGAGTTGTTTAATCATTCACCACCATTCACCACTGGATGTGGCAGGACTGCAGAGTTTGGATCTGATCCATTGGTTGTGGGATTGCTTAGCTCTGTCCATCACTTCCTGCTTATGCTGTTTGGCTTGTAAGTAGTCCTGTTTGGTAGCTTCACCAGGTTGACAGCTCAACCTCAGGTACACCTGGTACTGCTCCTGGCATGCCCTCCTGCACTCTCCATTGAACCAGGGTTGATCCCCTGGCTTGATGGTAATGGTTGGGTGGGGGATATACCAGAATGTGAGGGTATAGATTATGCTGGAGTTATGGTTGTTGGAGGTCAGTCATCTCAGCTCCAGGACATCTCTGCAGGAGTTCCTCAGGGTAATGTCCTAGACCCAATCATCTTCAACTGCTTCGTCAATGACCTTCCCTCCATCATAAGGTCAGAAATGGGGATGTTCACCAAAGATTGCACAATGTTCAGCACCATTCGTGACTCCTCCATCAGTGAAGCAGTCCATGCCCATCTACAGTAACACCTGGACAATATTCAGGTTTGGGCTGATGAGTGGCAAGTACCATTCATGCCTCACAAATGCCAGGCTATGACCTTCTCCAGTAAGAGACAATCTAACCACCACCTCTTGACAGTCAATAGTGTTACCATCACTGAATCTCCTACTATCAACATCCTGGGGTTACCATTGACCAGAACTGAACTGGACTCACCACATAAACCCAGTGGCTACAAGAGCAGGTCAGAGGCTAGAAATACTGCAGTGAGTAACTCCCCTCCTCACTCCCCAAAGTCTGTCCACCATCTACAAAGCACAAGTCAGGCGTGTGATGGAATACTACATCTCGAAGGACAAGGGCAGCAGATACATGGGAACACCACCCCCTTGCGAGTTCCCATCCAAGCCTCACACCATCCTGACTTGGAAATATATCGCCGTTTCTTCACTGGTTCAAAAAGCTGGAATTCCCTCCCTCAGGGCATTGTGGGTTAACCTACAGGTTAACCTATAGACTGCAGCGGTTCAAGAAGGCAACTGACCTCCACTTTCTCAAGGGGGGCAACTAAGGACAGGGCAATAAATCCTGGGCCCAGCCAGCGACATCCACATCCCATGAACAAACATATTTTTAAAAAGGTTGTTTACTTCTCGAGACGTCAGTGCACCACTGCCTGATTTTGAACATCAGTGAAGCCCTGACCAATCTTTGCTTTGCGTTACATAATTTATTTTTAAAAAGTGTCTTGAAATTAAGATTAATTTATTTTTCCATTCGGTCTGCTGCATCACCTTGAGACTTTTTAAATGTTTCACTGAAGCTGAACAAAACTTTTCCACTTTAGATAGAAGAAGTCACTTGAGAGAGTTTACGTGGGTGGATCAGCTGTAAGCCAAGAAACTGAGAGAGATTTATGACATTGTGATAAATGGAGCAGGCACGCCATTTCAATTGATAGTGTGGATACATTCAAGGGGAAGCTAGGAAAACACACAAGGGGGAACGGGATGGATGCGAACGCTGCCAGACTTTCAGATTTTCAACACACGGCCTGACAGCTCACGCACATGAATTCCAGGTCCCAACAACAACGTCACATTGTTCTGTATTTCATGATGCAAGTCTGTTTACTGTTGATACTGACTGCGCTTGCTATTGGCTAAGCTCTGAGAAAAGTCTCTCTTTTGACTTTTGACTTTTGACTTGTGTTTGTTTTCGGGTTGGTGCCCCAGGGAGAGGGAAGTCTTATTTTACCTTTGTTTCAATTTTGACCCCACCCCGGGGAAGAGCCATGGGGACAGTTACTTTGTTGAGAAATGTTTGTTCCACATTTTAACCCCTCGATGTCCCTATCCCAAGAGTGCTTTTTCTCCTTTATTCATTCATTTGGAAATGAAACCATCAGAGGTTCAGGGACATAATTCTTTGAGGTTTGCATCACAGGGTGGTTAAGAAGGTGTTTAGCACACTTCTCTTCATCACTCAGCCCTTTGAGTATAGGGGTTGGGATGTGTTGTTGAGGTTGTACAGGACATTGGTGAGGCCTCTTCTGGAATACTGTGTCCAGTTCTGGTCGCCCTGTTACAGGAAGGATATTATGAAGTGGATTCAGAAGACATTTACCAGGATGTTGTCAGGAATGAAGGATTTGAGTTATAAGCAGAGGCTTGATAGGCTGGGACTTTTTTCACTGGAGTGTTGAAGGCCGAGGGGTGACCTTATAGAGGTTTATAAAATCATAAGGGGCATAGATAAAGTGAATGGCAGGTGTCTTTTCCCTAGGGTGGGGGATTTCAGTTCTAGGGGGCATACTTTTTAAGGTGAGAGGAGAAAGATTTAAAAAAGACAGGAGGGGCAATTTCTTTACACAGAGAGTGGTTTGTGTGTGGAATGAACTTCCTGAGGAAGTGGTGAATGTGGGTACAGTTACAATATTTAAAGACATTTGGATAAGTACATGAAGGGGAAAGGTTTGGAGGGATGTGGGCTAGGAGTAGGCCGGTAGGACTAGTTTAGTTTGGGATTACGGTTGACATGGACTGGTTGAACCGAAGGGTCTGTTTCCATGCTATATGACTCTATCACCTTTTTTTAAACACTGTGCCTATTATAAATTCTGAATTCTCTTCACCCCAAAAGGCTGTTGAAGGTGAATTGGGGATTTAAAGACAAAGACAAATTGATTTCTATTAGATTAATGTATTGAGGGAGATTGAACAAAGTCAGGTAAATTGGGATCGGATCGAATTAGATTGGGCTGAATAGGCCCCTTGACAAAAATAGAGTATACGAATGCAAAAAAGCAGGGATCTGATGCTGAATCTTTCTGAAGATCTGGTTAGACCATACTAGAATATCGCAGTCACCACATTTCAGGAAGGCTCCTCAGGAGGAGATTAACCAGCATGATTTGCGGGATGAGGGATTTTAGCAACAAGTTGAAGGTTGGATGCACCTTTGCACACCAGTCCATCAGGAAGTGGTCAACACACAGTGTCCTCAAGACCCTGCAGGAAAAGGAGAGGGTGGACCCTGTCATGTAGTTCCCTGAGCAGACGGTCAAAGTCATTTCGCAGAATGTTTTCTCACCAAAACTTTCCAACAAGCACCAAGACATCGTTTGGCTGGTGGCAAGACGGGCACTACCTGTGAGATCCTTCCTGAACACCTGGTTTGTCTGCATGCTGCCCTCGAAACGGCTGCGGGGAGGGCAGAGACTGCTGGAATGTGCTTTTACAAAAGAAGTTGAGAGAAAGATGCAGTGGTTTATGTCGAGGTTTATCTCGAGCAGCCCCGTGACTCAGGACTCTGTGCTCTACAGTCTGTTCCCCAGGTAGCACACCAAGAAAAACATCGTCTGCGCCTGGAGGACCATCAACTCAGTGAAAGACTCTCTGATCTGCCTGAAACTTGTTGGCCTTCCAGAACAAGGAGTTGACCCTTGACCGGGTGTTGCAGACTGGCACATTCCAAGGTCCAGGCCTATGTGCTGAGGGACGCACTAAAGCCTGGGCCAGCTACCGCCATGGCACACCGGGGAAAGTCCATTGGACTTAAATATATGTAAATATTGCTTTGTACGAGTAAGAGTTGCCTTTGGTTTGCTTGTTGGACAGAGTCAACCTCCAATGTTTGTTTGTTTCTTCGTACACTACTGTGCTGAACAGAACTGCTTTAGTGACTATGTATGTATATAAAGATATATTTAGGAATAAAGTATGTTTTTCAAACAAAATGAAAGAAGGTTGGAGAACCTGGGTTTGTTCTTCTTGAAGCAAAGCAGATCGAGGGGAGATTTGATAGTGGTGCACCAGATTATAACAAGACAAGGGAGACAAAACTGCATTTGGTGGATGGTACAGGGACTAGGAGACACAGACTGAAAACAAGAGATGGAGGAGAGATGTGAGGAAGAATTATTTCACCCAAAGAGCAGGAACAGCCCCAAGGGTGGTGGAAGCAGAGATGGCGAATTTAACCGGCATAGAGATAGACACAGGAATAAGAAACCTGCGGGGCTATAGGAATGGAGCAACGGAATGGACAAACTGGATTGCCAACAGAGGGCCAGCATGATCTCGAGGGGCCACACAGAATCCGTCTGTACCATAAATGACTCCATTCCTATGTTTTCAGCCGGTTCAGTCAACAGCATTGTTGAAAACATTCCTGGCAGTGCAAAGATTGCTGAGAATGTGATGAGCACTCAATGGATTTAATTGGTGTAAAGTAGAATCGCAGAGCCAAAAAAATTGTTTCCAGTGCAGAAGGATGCCAATCAGCCCATTATGTCTGCACTGGTTCCCCAATCAAGCATTACAGAGTTATACAGATGTACAGCATGGAAACAGACCCTTCGGTCCAACCCATCCATGCCGACCAGATATCCCAACCCAATCTAGTCCCATTTCCCAGCACTTGGCCCATATCCCTCTAAACCCTTCCTATTCATATACCCATCCAAATGCCTTTTAAATGTTATAATTGTACCAGCCTCCACCACTTCCTCTGGCAGCTCATTCCATACACGTACCACTCTCTGTGTGAAAAAGGTGCCCCTTACGTCTCTTTTATATCTTTCCCCTCTCACCCTAAACCTATGCCCTCTAGTTTGGACTCCCCCACCCCAGGGAAAAGACCTTGTCTATTTACCCTATCCATGCCCCTCATGATTATATAAACCTCCATAAGGTCACCCCTCAGCCTCTGACGCTCCAGGGAAAACAGCCCCAGCCTGTTCAGCCTCTCCCTATAGCTCAAATCCTCCAACCCTGGCAACACCCTTGTAAATGTTTTCTGAATCCTTTCATGTTTTACAACATCCTTGAGACCAGAATTGCATGCAATATTCCAACAGTGGCCTAACCAATGTCCTGTACAGCCGCAACATGACCTCCCAACCCCTGTACTCAATACTCTGACCAATAAAGGAAAGCATACCAAACGCCTTCTTCACTATCCTATCTACCTGTGACTCTACTTTCAAGGAACTATGCACCTGCACTCCAAGGTCTCTTCGTTCAGCAACACTCCCCAAGATGTTATCATTAACTGTATAAGTCCTGTTCTGATTTGTTTTCCCAAAATGCAGCACCTCACATTTATCTGAATTAAACTCCATCTGTCACTCCTTGGCCCATTGGCCCATCTGATCAAGATCCTGTTGTACTCTGAGGTAACCTTCTTTGCTGTCCATCACACCTCCAAGTTTGGTGTCATCTGCAAACTTACTAACTGTACCTCTTATGCTCACACCCAA
Organism: Chiloscyllium punctatum; assembly: GCF_047496795.1. Lineage (NCBI taxonomy): Eukaryota > Metazoa > Chordata > Chondrichthyes > Orectolobiformes > Hemiscylliidae > Chiloscyllium > Chiloscyllium punctatum. The sequence goes on along the minus strand of NC_092791.1, from coordinate 28,657,768 downwards.
ATATTTATATAAATGACAAAAAGTAGTGGATCCAGCACCGATCCTTGTGGCACACCATTGGTTACACATCGTGCCACTGTCCCCGCTGTTCCCCAGCCTGAACCTTTCTTCATTTAAAAATAATCATCAAAGCGAGGTTTATGGAGATCTAATGGAGGTCTGTAAGATGCTCGAGGGAGATTGACAAAGTATATGTCACAAGGACGTTTCCTCGTGGGGCAGTTTACAACGAGAGGTCATAGCTTTCAGATAAAGTGTAGCAGATTCAAAACAGAGATGAAGAGAAATGACTGATTGCAAAGGATCATGAATCTGTGGAATTCACTCCCCCCCCCCAGAGTGCAGTGGATGCTGGCGCTCTGAATAAATATAAAGAGGAGATAGACGGATTTGAATTAGTCATGGACTGAAAGGTTATGGAGAGTGGGCACGAAAGTGGAGTTGAGGACAAAGTGAATTCAGCCATGATCGTATTAAATGGTGAAGCAGGCTCCAGGGTCGGAATGGCCTATTCCTTTGGAGTTGAGGATGTCGGAAAATAGAATCCCGACAGTGTGGAAACAGGCCCTTCAGCCCAACAAGTCTACACCGATCCTCTGAAGAGTAACCCATTCAGACCCATTCCCCGACACTATTATTCTATATTTGCCTCTGACGAATGCACCTAACCTACACATCTCTGAGTACTATGGGCAATTTAGCATGTCCAATTCACATCTTTGGATTGTGGGAGGAAACCAGAGCAACCAGAGGAAACCCACGCAGACAGGGGAAGAATGTGCAAACTCCACACAGACATTCGCCTGAGCTTGGAATTCACCCCGGGTCCCTAGCACTGTGAAGCAGCAGTGCCAAACACTGAGCCACCGTGCCACCCTAGAATGTAGGGTTGAGGATGTAGGGCTGAGGATGTAGAGTTGAGATTGTGGGGTTCAGGATGTGGGGTTCAGGATGTAGGGTTGAGAATGTAGGGTTCAAGATGTAGGGTTGAGAATGTAGGGTTGAGGATGTAGGGCTGAGGATGTAGGGTTGAGGATGTAGGGCTGAGGATGTAGGGTTGAGGATGTAGGGTTGAGAATGTAGGGCTGAGGATGTAGGGTTGAGAATGTAGGGCTGAGGGTGTAGGGTTGAGGATGTAGGGTTGAGGATGTAGGGCTGAGGATGTAGGGTTGAGAATGTAGGGTTGAGGATGTAGGGTTGAGGATGTAGGGTTGAGGATGTAGAGTTGAGAATGTCGGGTTGAGAATGTAGGGTTGAGAATGTAGGGCTGAGGATGTAGGGTTGAGAATGTAGAGTTGAGGATGTAGGGTTGAGAATGTAGGGTTGAGGATGTAGGGCTGAGGATGTAGGGTTGAGGATGTAGAGTTGAGAATGTAGGGTTGAGAATGTAGGGTTGAGAATGTAGAGTTGGGGATGTAGGGTTGAGAACGTAGGGTTGAGAATGTAGAGTTGAGGATGTAGGGTTGAGAATGTAGGGTTGAGAATGTAGAGTTGAGGATGTAGGGTTGAGAATGTAGAGTTGAGGATGTAGGGTTGAGAATGTAGGGTTGAGGATGTAGGGTTGAGGATGTAGGGTTGAGAAAGTAGGGTTGAGGATGTAGGGTTGAGAATGTAGGGTTGAGGATGTAGCGTTGAGGATGTAGGGTTGAGAAAGTAGGGTTGAGGATGTAGGGTTGAGGATGTAGGGTTGAGGAATTTGGGGCCAGTGTGCAGAATTGTTACCTAATTTGGAAGTGTTTCCATTACTTGGACTTCTGGTTAAATAAGAGGCGTTTTAGCAATTTGTCAGAAATTCAGCAATTGGTTATAAAACTGAGAGGAAATGTGAATGGAGCTCAGTCCCATCATAAACTGTGTACAGGTCACAAGGACCATGCCCATCGCAAGCCTTGGGTGAAATTTTGGTTTGAGTTCCCTATAATTGTAGAGCCGCGATGTGTTCCCACATGATCACAATCCAGTCCTGTGTTAGAAATAGGACCAGGAGGTCATTCAGTCCATCAAGACTGTTCTGTCATTCGACTGGACTGTTCTGTTCAAGACTGTTCTGTCATTCCATGGCCTCAACTGTTTTCCATTCTGTCGTTAGAACCCTTGCTGATTTTTCAGTATTTAATTTTATTCTGTTCTCAACGTTGCTTTGGAGCTGCGAGCCGAGAGCTAGCAGCTAAAGATGACCTGTGGATTGTGGGCAGCAACTTGTGTTAAATAAAAGTTTTTTGCTAACGAGGCCAGGTCTGAAAGTTCATTGCAAGTTGGTTCTGGATCAAAGTGCTTCAAAGATGTTTCACCGCCTGGGAAAGTGGTTGTTTGGCCACTAACAAGGTCAGTACCTGGCACTTGATGTCAGTGAGTCTGGGAAGGGACCATAATCATCAAACAGAGGCAGGAGCTTGTTCTTTGGACTGTGTTTCAGGGAGAAGGAGTTTGACTATTGATGCTACAGCATGAAGGTTTGAAAGCTCCCTGCCTAACCTCCCACTAACAACCATTGGAAATTCAGAGCATAGAAACTAAGGTACAAGTATTGCTGAAACTTCCTCAGAGTGAACTGGAAAGGTGGTCCTGTTCAATATCTTCAGAAAATCAACCAAGGAACAATCACCCGTACCTGTGGGACAACAGATCGTGAAAACCGTTTCAGTAATCTGGCCAGTTTTCTTCAGCCCTTAACTGTGTTGGTCTGTCTGTCTTTTGTGTGAATAGAGCTGTAAACAAAGATTATTGGGTTTAAATCATTGACATCAATTAGCTGGCTTTGTTGTTTAATTTTGCTCTGCTAAAATTACCGTACACAACTACAGTTTCTAGAACTGATTATTCACAGAGTCAGGATTGGTCATTCAAAATGTCTGGTTTGGCACAATTGAGGTCAATTTTGAGGGTCTTTGACAGTTTTAACTTTACTCCGTTGCAAATACAGAGGTAGGAAGGCTGATTTGATTCAAATACCCTTCTCCGCGTCGTAACACCGTGCACTCATAGAAAATTATTTTAATGCCCAAGCCTTGTTTGAAGTTTGGTGACTTGAGCCACATCGTAACTTGAATCCTATGCCCAACAGCCCAGCTTCCAGTCCTCGGGACACACTCCCGCACATTCACGGACCCACAAGCTGGTTGAAGCAATCCAAGTTGCGCCTCTCCCACCACTCCAGACCTTGTGTTACCCTGCCCTCCCTGCCAACTGTCCACCATCCAGCAGAGGGCAGGCTTCCTGAGAAGGTCCAAGGCAAGTATTCTCTGGATTAAGCAATGGGAAACATGGAGGTGGCAAACAGATCAATTGACCTGTTCCATACAGGCTTCTATGAGCACGTTGAGTGAGTGATTGGCCACTACACAGTATACTGTGAATAAATGTGAGGTGATCCACTTTGTGGCAAAATCAGGAAGGCAGATTATTATCTGACTGGTGATAGATTGGGAAAGCGGGCAGTGCAATGAGACTTGTACACCAGTCACTGAAATTAAACGTTGCAGGTACAGCAAGCAATGAAGAAGGCAAATGGTATGTTGATGTTGGAGAAAGTCTTTTGAATAAATCTCATACACAGACCTTGAGTATTGACAAATTTATTTCATGATATATATCATGGGGACAGAGAAGGAGACCAACATGAATGAATGATCCCGAATCACTCCAACAGGTTACAGAGTTCCACGGGTCTTTATAGTCTTACAATTAGCTGACTGTTAACTATAGGATAATAGGCAGGCCTTAGGGCAACTTGTGCAGCTTTAGCCCCGTGTACGAGATTTATTCAAAAGATTTTCTCCAATAGTTGGTCTTCATAGTGAGAGGATTCGAGCATAGGAGCAGGGATGTCTTGCTGCTATTGGACAGAGTGAGACCACCCCTGAAGTATTGTGTGCAGTCTGGGTCTCTTTACCTGAAGAAGGATGTTCTGGCAATAGAGGGAATGCAACAAAGGTTGACCAGACTCATTCCTGGGATGGCAGGGCTAACGTATGAAGAGAGAATGGATCAGTTAGGAATATATTCACTGGACTTTGAAGAATTGAGTGGGGGGTGGGAGGGGAATCTCATAGAAACCTATAAAATTCCAACAGGACGAGACAAGGTCAATGCAGGAAGGATGTTCCCAATGACTGGGGAGTCCAGAACCAGGGGCTCATAGGCTAAAAAGATACAGGGTAGGCCATTTAGGACTGAGATGAGGAGAAATGTCTTCGCTCAGAGATTGGGGAGCCTGTGGAATTCTTTGCCACTGAAAGCGTTTGAGGACAAAACATTGAATGTTTTCAAGAAGGGGTTAGAGATAGTTCTTAGAGTCAAAGGGGTCAAAGGGTATGTGGGAGAAAGCTGAGTTGGATGATCAGCCATGATCAGATTGAATGGTTACAACAGACCCAAATGGCCGAATGGCCTGCGCCTGCTTCGATTTTGTTTTGAAATGTGATGGCACACCACTGGAGCCTTACAAAGTGGGCTGTATATTAGCAAGGAGGGCCACCTCTTACACATTAAACTGTGGCCTCATCACCTTGCATGCCGTATATAAGGGGCTGTCCCTGCAAACTGTGGCTCTAAGACTGAACCTGAACTTTGTTTTGCAATCACAGAGCCGAAATCTGGTGAACTGCTGACTTTCAAAAGGCATTTTTGATAAGATAGCTCACAAGAGACTGGTTACTGGTAAATGCTGTCGTGATCAAAAGCTGGCTAGGCAATAGGAAACAGAGGGTAATTATAAATGAGTGTTATTTGAGTAGGGGAGAAGCAATTAGTGGTGTTCCCCAGGGGTCAGTCCTTGGACAGATACTTTCATAATCTGCGGAAATGATCTGGGTGAATGGGTCAAAAAAAAAGAGACAAAATTCTGTGCAGTGGCAAAGTTCATGGGCAGGCTCTGTTCAAAGGGATGTGAAAGGCTCTCAACATTATCGCTAATGGTTGTCAAATGTTGTTTAGCATGACTGAGTCGGAGGTAATGCACGTCTGCGTGGAAAATATTAACTTTGATTGCGAGCTGCACCGCTCATCAAAGACAGGGAGAGGAGTGTGTGTGATGTGGAGGTGCTTGGGAGCGAGTCTGAGTGTGAATGTGTGTGTGGGTGAGAATGTGTGACAATGTGAGATTGTGTGCTCGAAGACTGTGTGACAGTGTGTGTGTGAGTGAGTCGGGGAAGTATTAGATTTGCAGCACACTTCAGAAACAGCTTCAACATACCAAGGAATGGCAGCTCCAATCCATAATCCAGTCACATGCAAAACAGTGCATCTGATCTCAGCTCCTTCACAGCCTGTTTACCCTGCACTTTGATTAAGTCTTCGCATTCTTCTAGTACCATAAACACACTCAAACTCGTTCACACACACACACACACACACACACTAACTCACACACCCACACACTAACTCACACCCACTAACTCACTCACATTCACTCACTCACACTCTCAGAGCATACTCACTCACACACACAATCACACTCACTCACACACACAATCACACTCACACCCACTCACTCACACATCCACTAACTCACATTCACTTACACACTCACTCACACACTCACACTTCACACACTCGCAGAGCACACATACTCACACACACACCGTCACACACTCTCAGAGCACACACACTCAGACTCGCTCACACATATTCACACACGGTCTCTCTCACACACACACATACACACACACTCACTCTCTCACACACACATACTCACACACTCACGCAATTTTTCCACTTGCCCTTTTACTCCTCAAACTCAGCACTGGCCAGTTTGGTGCCTGTACTCTGTCTGGTGAAACTGCTCCTGCTCCTTTCAGCCACAGAGGAGACTGTGCTGTACTGCTACTTTTATCAAATTCCTAAGTCTGGAGAGCTGGCCTCTAGTCCAACCATTCAATTAATAAATCTGGAATATAAGATTTGTCTCAATGATGCTGACTCTTACGGGTCGTTGTAAGTATCTATCTGGCTCATGAATATCCTTTCAGGGAGAGCAAGTCTGCCAGTTTGACCTGGTCTGGCCTACATGTTAGTGACTCCAAGACCCCCAGCTGTGTAGCTAACTCGTAACCAGCCTCTGAAATGGCTGCTTTCATTCAACGTCACTGAGAAGCAGATAATAAATGTTGCCCTTAACAATGATCCCCATATAGTACAAAGGAATTTGTGTTTTTAAATCTCACCCTCCTTATCTGTGCGTAGTGCTCCTTCACTTTTAATACGTCTTCATCGATAACCAGTGGCACAGAGGGAAGGGAAGGGAAGGGGCAGGAGCTTTAGTGGGGATTTGAAGAGATTTCATACATCCAGAGGGTTGTAGGAGTCTGGACCTTGTTGCCTGAAAGGGTGGTAGAGGTGGAAACCCTGAAGATATTTAAGAAGGGTGGCTCAGTGGTTAGCACTGCAGCCTCATAGTGCCAGGGACCTGAGTTCAATTCCACCCTTGGGCAACTGCCTGTGTGCAGTTTCTCCCTGTGTTTGCGTGGGTTTCCTCCCACAGTCCAAAGAGGTGCAGGTTGGGTGGGTTGGCTGTGCTAAATTATCCATAGTGTCCAGGGATGTGTGAGTTGGCCAGTGTTACAGGGATGGGGTGAGTCTGGGTGGGATATTCTTTGGACGGTTGGTGTAGACTCAATGTGCCAAATGGCTTGCTTCCACACTGTAGGGATTCGAAAGTATTTAGACGGGCATTTGAAATGTGACAACATACAAAGCTATGGGCCAAGGGATTAGAACAGAGGGATGTTACCTGGGCTGAAAGGCCTCTTTCCAGGCAGTAAAATTCTCCGATGCTGCTTTTTATCCTGAACTCAGTTTGGAAGACATAGTGAGGGAAGCAAAACTGGCCTGCCATTTTACGAGAGCAGAACCAGAGATTCTAGTGGCTCTCACTGTGGGGTTATTTGGAACCTGTTGGCACTCTTTGCTCTGGAAGAGAGCAAGCTGAGGGATCATCCAGAAGGGGCCTTTAAAATTAAGACAGGGTTTGATATTCTGGACGTGCGAAAAATGTTTCCATTTACGGAGAGAGGAGCACTCACTCTCAGAAAGTCAAGATTGATACGTCTGGGGGGTTCGCAAAAGATTGACAAGGATGTTGCCAAGGTTGGAGGGTTTGAGCTACAGGGAGAGGCTGAACAGGCTGGGGCTGTTTTCCCTGGAGCGTCAGAGACTGAGGGGTGACCTTATAGAGGTTTATAAAATCATGAGGGACATGGCTAGGATAAACAGACAAAATATCGTCCCTGGGATGGGGGAGTCCAAACTAGAGGGCATAGGTTTAGGGTGAGAGGGGAAAGATATAAAAGAGACCTAAGGGGCAACTTTTTCACACAGAGGGTGGTATGTGTATGGAATTAGCTGCCAGAGGAAGTGGTGGACGCTGGTACAATTATAACATTTAAAAGGCATTTGGATGGGTATATGAATAGGAAGGGTTTGGAGGCATATGGGCTGGGTGCTGGCAAGTGGGACTAGATTGGGTTGGGATATCTGGTCGGCATGGACGGGTTGGAACGAAGGGTCTGTTTCCGTGCTGTACATCTCTATGACTATATTCTATGATCTGTATCCAAAGAGCTGGGAGAATGTGGGACTCACTACCTCAGCAAGTTTTCTTTTTATTTATTCACGGGATGAAGGTATCGCTGCCTGGGCCAGCATTTATTGTTCAGAGGGTGGTTAAGAGTCAACCACATCACTGTGGGTCTGGGATCACACTTAGGCCAGACCAGGTAACAATGGCAGATTTCCTTCCCTAAAAGGTATTAGTGAACTAGATGGGTTTTTCAACAAGGTAAAAGCAATGACTGCAGATGGGGAGAAAGTAGCATAGAGTGCAATAGGTGAGTGGGGGAGGGGATGAAGGTGATAGGTCAGGGAGGAGAGGGTGGAGTGGATAGGTGGAAAAGGAGATAGGCAGGTCCGGACAAGTCATGGGGAAAGTGCTGAGCTGGAAGTTTGGAACTAGGGTGAGGCAGAGGAAGGGGAAAAGAGGAAACTGTTGAAGTCCACATTAATGCCCTGGGGTTGAAGTGTTCCGAGGCGGAAGATGAGGCGTTCTTCCTCCAGGCGTCTAGTGGTGAGGGAGCGGCGGTGAAGGAGGCCCAGGACCTCCATGTCCTCAGCAGAGTGGGAGGGGGAGTTGAAATGTTGGGCCACGGGGAGGTTTGGTTGATTAGTGCGGGTGTCTCGGAGATGTTCCCTAAAGCGCTCTGCTAGGAGGCGCCCAGTCTCCCCAATGTAGAGGAGACCGCATCGGGAGCAACGGATACAATAAATGATATTGGTGGATGTGCAGGTAAAACTTTGATGGATGTGGAAGGCTCCTTTAGGGCCTTGGAAGGAGATGAGGGAGGAGGTGTGGGCACAGGTTTTACAGTTCCTGCGGTGGCAGGGGAAAGTGCCAGAATGGGAGGGTGGGTTGTAGGGGGGTGTGGACCTAACCAGGTAGTCACGGAGGGAACTGTCCCCATGACCTGTCCTACCTATCACCTTCATCCCCTCCCCCACTCACCCATTGTACTCTATGCTACTCTCTCCCCACTCCCACCCTCCTCTAGCTTATCTCTCCACGCTTCAGGCTCTCTGCCTTTATTCCTGATGAAGGGCTTTTGCCCGAAACGTTGATTTTACTGCTCCTTGAACTGCTGTGCTCTTCCAGCACCAGTGATCCAGATGGGTTTTTCCCCAACAATTGACAATGGATTCATCATTAGACTCCTAATTCCACCATCTACTATGGCAGGATTCAAACTCAGGTCCCCAGACATTATCTGGGTCAGCAGTCCATACCACTAGGCCATCGTCTGCCCAGCTATTGGTGCAGTTAAGGGGAAGCTCATTGAGCATATCAGGGAGAAAGGCTCTGCTGATGGGATCAGATGAAGAAGGGTGGAAAGGAGAGCTGTGTGGAACAGAAACGCTGGCAGAGTGTAGTTGGGCCGAATGGCCTGTTTCTGTGCTGTATGATGTCTTCTGATGGGGAGTTTAGTGACAATCAGTGGAACTGATTCTCTGCTGTCAACTTTAAATCATTTGTTTTCTGAAATATTTGTTTAGAATGTAAATTGGTGGGGAGACTGATGATTTTGATTGGCCAAAAGCTCACCATTGTAATGCCATTAGAACAGGCTAAGCACCTCTTACTGAAGCAGCACCTACCTTAGGTTTCAACTGGGCTTCAAATGGGGCGAGCTTGGAATCCAAGGATTAAATCTGCTCCATCATTCAGTTCGATCAGAACTGATCTGTTCCTTAATGCTACCTACCCATCTGGTTTTCAATATCCCTTACCAAGAACTGATAACCTTTGAAATATTCCATATTCCCCGAGATACAACAGTGTTTTGGCGGAGGGGGGGGGGGGGGGGGGAGGTGGAATCAGCACTGGTTTTTCATTTTATTGTCTCTTGTTCCAGATTCTTCCCAAAGAAAATAGCTTCTCTCTGTCTCTAGTTCACATTGAATGATTCCCTCGTGCATAGGAGGGACAGCACAGTGCCTCAGTGGTTAGCACTGCTACCCCACAGCCCAAGGGACCCAGGTTCAATTCCAGCTTCAGCCATCTGTCTGTGTGGAGTTTGCACATCCTCCCTGTGTCTGTGTGGGTTTCCTCTGGGTATTCTAGTTTCTCCCCACAGTCCAAAGATATGCAGGTTAGGAAGGAGTGGCCAGGAACATGCAGGTTAGGTTTCAGTGCTGTGCTTGAAGTCACGATAAGCACATCTGCTATGATTCAGGCTTGTTTTTTAAATCCTTTCATGGGGATTTGGGCACCACTGGCTGGGCCCAGCATTTATTGCCCCATCCCTAGTTGCCCCCCCTTGAGAAGGTGCGGGTGAGCTGCCTTCTTGAACCGCTGCAGTCTGTGTGCTGTAAGTAGACCCACAATGCCCTTAGGGAGGGAATTCCAGGATTGTAACCCAGCGACACTGAGGGAACAGTGATGTATTTCCAGGATGGCGAGTGGCTTGGAGGGGGGGAACTTGCAGGGGGTGGTGTTCCCCTGTATCTGCTGCCCTTGTCCTTCCAGATGGAAGTGATTGTGGGTTTGGAAGGTGCTGTCTGAGGATCTTTGAATTTCTGCAGGGCATCTTGTAGATAGTACACACTGCTGCTACTGAATGTCCGGATTGAATGTGTGTAGATGTGGTGCCAATGAAGCGGGGGCTGCTTTGTCCTGGATGGTGTCAAGCTTCTTGAGTTTTTTCGGAGCTGCCCCCATCCAGGCAAGTGGGGACTATTCCCCACTGCATTAACACTGCATTTCCCATGGCCAATCTACATAACATGTTCATCTTTGCAGTCTGGGAGGAAACCGGAGAATCCCCAAGGAAACCCACACAGACACAGACAGTAGTCCAAGGCTGGAATCGAACCCGGGACCCTTGGTGCTGTGAGGCATCAGTGCTAACCACGGAGCCACCGTACCACCCTCAGAGCCAGATGTTACAGTTTTGACTTCTGGACATTGTGAGGTGTTGTACAGCCACTGAACTGTAGTTACTGTTACAATGTAGAAAACACTGTGGTTTGGTTTGGTATTGAAGCATACTTGTTTTCAATAATGACTTCATCTGACTTGGCTCAATTAACTGTTCATATTTTCTCTGTTGCCGTGTTTAAGTTTTCCCTGAAGACCAAAATTGCGGCTGTCTGATTCTTTACTAAATTGCAGTTGAGGGAATATTTGCGTGTGAAAACGAAGTGGGAAATGTGGTTGGGTTTGCAGGGTGAACTTCAATAGATGACTTACCTTCCCCAATAGTTTGGGACAAAGGCCTCCCTTTAATGCTGGAGGGATTTCAAGACAAACACCTCGAAGCGGTCAGTCATACAGAACTTGAACCTTGCTGATGCCTTTCATCCTGTCACCCCATCAGGATCTATGCAAGAATGTCAAATTTCAAATGGTCACGACAATTTTAATGACAAGAGGACAGTATGCTGACTGGTTGGCGAATAGATTCTGATTGTTGATGGGGGGGAGGGGAGGGTTGCCATGGAGAAAGCAATGGGGGAAGGGATCTATGAGCTCCCCAAACTCCTCAGTAACTCAAAAAGAATACAGGGCCTGGACATATTTCTTTTGTTTCCAGAGACGATGTCACTTCTAGTGAGCATAATTGATCCAGATTTGGAGCTTGGCTGGTCATCTTAAATGAATTCCATGAATGTGGGTGAGAAGGGGAGTTGGGATTGGGCAGGACCAGAGGTAGGGAGGTGTGACTAAAGCAACCAATTCCACCTCATTGGCCTTCTTGGTTAATAGGTACAAGTGCAAGAGCCACTTGAGGACAAAGATCCCAAACATATACCACCATACCTGAAACGATTTCTGGGAAAAGACAAACGAGGGAGAACTGAATGAATATGGACATAAATGACTCCCAAAGGCAGGAAGTGTTCATTGAGGCTTGACTGGGAGCTGCTTGGTCTCACTTCAAACTTGTCAAAAGGTTCTGCGGCAAACATTCCGACCAGGCCAGTGTCACCGATCCAAAGGGAAGCCAAGCTGTGTTCTCGGATTCTGAAGTGAGGGTCATGCTAAGAAACTGGCCGTTCTTGTGTGCTGACACGCAGCAGGCTCACTGCCAACAATCTCAACGCCTGCGTTCCCGAATTGCTATCTCACACGACTCGTGACTTGCAGTTGTGAATCATTTAAAACTGGCTCCTCTGATATAAATGAAGCATTCTGCTTTGGAACAGACTACGTATTGGATTCTTTCTTTGCCCTTGCCCGTGGGCAGAGGGTTACATTCGGCTCCTGTTAACAGTTTGCACCTATTGCAGATACATGTGTGTGTATAAATTGTGTTTAAGATACACAAAACAGTCAATTGCATGGAGGCCATCTCTGCTCTCCTTTCCCAGCCTCTTGCAGCTCCCTGGTTTTAATCCCATCACCATGGATAGCCATGCCTTCAGCTGCCCCGAGCCCTAATCTCAGCAATTCATCCCCTCTACCTCTCAGCCTTGAAGGCATCCTTCAAACTTATTGCCTCGACCAAGCTGTTGGTCCCCTCGCCTCGTATCTCCTCATGTGGCTCACTGTCAAACTTTGCACGATAATCTTTCCTGTGAGATACCTTGGGACATTTTACTGTGTTCAAGGTGTTTAATACGTCGGTGCTGCTCCGATTATGTTGAAGGCTTTGATATAAATGTCTTGATTACTGCTGCTAGCCTTGAACGGCGCATTTCACAGGCTGGTGGATGCGTTTAAAGCAGATTAATGGGTCAAATCAGTCATTCCATTCTAGACCACCCATGAGGCTGATTGCATTACCTGGGTTTGTGTGGGGGGTGGGGGGGAGCGCGGGTAAATACTTTGTGACTGTCTAACTATTGTTAACCTGTTCTATGCCATTTATTCTAAAGGATTAGGCTTTATCTTGGGTGTTATTGCATGAAAATGTGGAAGTATAAGATTAAGCTGAGGAATTTGTATAGATGGATAGCCATTGAAGACATTTCTTTGTTTATTCGACATTCTGAGGTAAGATTAATGGCTGATGTAAGAGTATTGTTTGGACTGACTGTTGTTCGCTTACCTGTTAAATCTTTAATAGGTTTGCCTGTCCGATTCTACCAAAGGTGCGATTGTAGGGTGGAAGGTGATAAAGTTTGGGAAGAGTGCACCGTCTTCCTTCAATATTGGAGACACTGATTTTCTCAGGGACTGGGATGTCCCATTACAAAAAGGGTCATTGATCTGGAACAGAGGGTAAAGACCGGTGGGGAAAACCAGCCAGCTTTAAAAAGAGGAAGCTTTTTATTATGCTGTGCGAATATTTCACAGTCAGGCACTTTGCAAGTTTGTACAAAATCCTTCGCCACTACCTCCCCCTCTGTTCACTGTTTTACAAGAAGTGTTAACGCTAATATCTTTGACAAAGTTAACAATCACATGACACCAGGTTACAGTCCAACAGTTAAAAATCTCACAGCACCAGGTTATAGTCCAACAGGTTTAATTGGAAGCGCTAGCTTTCAGAGCACTGCTCCTTCATCAGGTGGTTGTATCTTTGACAAAGTAGCAATCAAATTTCAAAGGAGCACATAAGGATTTCTTACACGAGTAATTGCATCAATACTGATCCATTTCCCAGTTTGTATAGAGGCAGGATAATCCTGCTATAGGAGAAGCTGTGACTGCAAGCAAAATTGTTACAACTCGCATTGCCTTCAGGTTATTCAAAAAAAAGTCTTGAGCCATTCTTGAAGCAAAGATTCATGAGGACATTAAGCCAAGCCAGGGGGAGTGCTCCGAAGTGAATCAGGGATTATTCCAAAAAAGTTGTTGGAGAAGGGGATGCAGAGCTCATAACATAAGAAGCAGGAGAGTGATTACAGTCTTAAATATACTCAGTGAGTGAACATCCACTGCTCCCTGGGGATGGGGGAGGGGACTGGAGAAGTCCAAGGATGAAAGGGACGAATGCTCTCTTTATCTCGTGCCGAATTGGCCAAACCCTTATCCTGAGATTATTCTCCCTTGTTCCAGCCTCCCCAGCCGAAAGGAAGCAATCTCTCAGCATCTAACTTCTCAAGTCCCCCGCAAGAACTTAATACTTTCCACTGAGCTCTTGTCTTAATCTTTTAAATTCCAGACTGTATAGGGGATGTTCTACTCAGTCTCCTTTAATCGGACAACCTAGGAATCAACCCAGTCAAACTCTCTCAAAGGCAAGTGTATTTTCCCTTGGGTACAGAGACCAAAACTTAACACAGAACTGCAGTTTGCTCTTTAGCTATATTTAATTGCCAGAAGATTTTATCTCTGTTCTCATACTTCGCAATAAGGGCCAGTGCACAATATTCCCTCCTAATTCCTTGCTGTACCTGCATGCTACATTTCTCTCATCCGTGTGGATAAAAAACCAAATCCTTCTCCCCTTGAAATAATCTGGAAAGATATTTGTCACCAATCTGCTCTGAGGTAATGAGGTGAAGCTTTATTTTAGTTGATGTTTGACAAATAGTGTAGCTGCAGGAAGGTTGTGTGAAGTCATTTTAATGATCAGAACACTGGCTGTAACCCTGTCGAGAGTCAATGGATATAAATTGGGTCAAGGAGTGAGCGTTACACTGAATATTACAGACGGGTCCGTTTCACTTCAGTAGTGGGCAAATGGTTGAAATTAATTTTGAGGGGGGGGAATTAGCTTTAGAATTAGGTTTGTTGTCACATGTTATTCACATGAGTACAGTGAAAAGCTTACAAGCTGCCACTTATGGCACCATCTTAGGTACAAAGGTACCCAGATACAGATTCTTAAGTACAAATTCTTGGGGAAAAACATTACGAAAACAAAGAAATTTTAAAATCTAGCAATAAATTAGGAAAATAAAGAAGAGTTCAGAATAACAGACCTTCCAACCCTGGGCATCACCTTGAGGCCGGGAGTTCCAGTCCAAACTGAGGCCGGGAGTTCCAGTCCAAACTGAGGCTGGGGGTTCGAGTCCACACTGAGGCCGGGAGTTCGAGTCCCACACTGAGGCCGGGAGGTTGAGTCTACACTGAGACCGGGAGTTCCAGTCCCACACTGAGGCTGGGAGTTTGAGTCTACACTGAGACTGGGAGTTCCAGTCCCACAGTGAGGCCGGGAGTTTCAGTCCCACACTGAGGGCGGGAGTTCCAGTCCCACACTGAGGCCGGGGGTTCCAGTTCCACAGTGAGGCTGGGAGTTCGAGTCCCACACTGAGGCCGGGAGTTCGAGTCCCACACTGAGGGCGGGAGTTCCAGTCCCACACTGAGGCCGGGAGTTCCAGTCCCACACTGAGGCCGGGAGTTCCAGTCCCACAGTGAGACCAGGAGTTCCAGTCTCACACTGAGGCCGGGAGTTCCAGTCCCACACTGAGGCCGGGAGTTCCAGTCCCACACTGAGGCTGGAGTTCCAGTCCCACACTGAGGCCGGGAGTTCCAGTCCCACACTGAGGACGGGACTTCGAGTCCCACACTGAGGGCGGGGGTTCCAGTCCCACACTGAGGCCGGGAGTTCCAGTCCCACACTGAGACCGGGAGTTCGAGTCCCACACTGAGGCCGGGAGTTCGAGACCCACACTGAGGCCAGGAGTTCGAGTCCCACAGTGAGGCCGGGAGTTCGAGACCCACACTGAGACCGGGAGTTCGAGTCCCACACTGAGGCCAGGAGTTCGAGTCCCACACTGAGACCGGGAGTTCGAGTCCCACACTGAGGCCGGGAGTTCGAGTCCCACACTGAGGCCAGGAGTTCGAGTCCCACACTGAGGATGGGAGTTCGAGTCCCACACTGAGGATGGGAGTTCGAGTCCCACACTGAGACCGGGAGTTTGAGTCCCACACTGAGGCCGGGAGTTCCAGTCCCACAGTGAGGCCGGGAGTTCCAGTCCCACAGTGAGGCCGGGAGTTCGAGTCCCACACTGAGACCGGGAGTTCGAGTCCCACACTGAGGCCGGGAGTTCGAGTCCCACACTGAGGCCAGGAGTTCGAGTCCCACACTGAGGCCAGGAGTTCGAGTCCCACACTGAGGCCAGGAGTTCCAGTCCCACAGTGAGGCCGGGAGTTCCAGTCCCACAGTGAGGCCGGGAGTTCCAGTCCCACAGTGAGGCCGGAAGTTCCAGTCCCACAGTGAGGCCGGAAGGTCCAGTCCCACACTGAGGCCGGGAGTTCGAGTCCCACACTGAGGCCGGGAGTTCGAGGGAGGTGCTGGTGTACTGGTCATGTCCAAAAGTAAGAACCCAGAATCTCAGGTCAGGTTTTGGAGAATGAGCCAATAAAAACTGCAGATGCTGGACATCTGAAACAAAAAAAAACAAGACCGCTGGAGAAGCTCGGCTGGTCTAGAAACACCCATACAGAGAAAAACCAAGTTGACGAGTCCCTTCAGGAGTGAAATTAGGAAACACTGCGCACACAAAATATAATAGGAATTTGGAACTCTCTCCCACAATTTGATGTTTGATTAAATTTGAGTTTAAAGGATTTTTGGTTCACGCGAAGAATGATGTGATATGGGGCAAAAGCAGCAGAATGGAGTTGGGTTGCAGATCAGCCATGTTCCTATTGATGGCAGAGCAAGCTCAGTGGACAGAATGGCCCACTACTGCTTTGCTTTCCTCTGATCTCTGAGTCAGAGAGCTATACAGTGCAGCAGAGACCCTTTGGCCCATTCATGTTTGCACAGACAAAAAAACCTTCCAGTCACTTTGGCTTCAGCTTGCAATCCGCCAGATGGATTGGCACATCACATACACCAAGAGATTGAGGTGCATGCCTCAAACTTGCTGACGGTCAAATAAAGTGCTTTGTACAATAGCGTTGCCATCTCGAGGGCAAAAGGGAAGATCTCCCCTCATCTAAAGTAAAGCCCTCATCTAATCGATGCCCTGTCCAGTTGCAACATGACCTCCCAACTCCTATACTCAATACTCTGACCAAAAAAGGAAAGCATACCAAACGCCTTCTTCACTATCCTATCTACCTGTGACTCCACTTTCAAGGAGTTATGAACCTGCACTCCAAGGTCTCTTTGTTCAGCAACACTCCCTCGGACCTTACCATTAAGTGTATTAGTCCTGCTAAGATTTGCTTTCCCAAAATGCAGCACCTCACATTTATCTAAATTAAACTCCATCTGCCACTTCTCAGCCCATTGGCCCATCTGATCAAGATCCCGTTGTAATCTAAGGTTACCTTTTTCACTGTCCACTACACCTCCAATTTTGGTGTCATCTGCAAACTTACTAACGATACCTCTTATGCTCACATCCAAATCATTTATGTAAATGACAAAAAGTAGAGGGCCCAGCACCGATCCTTGTGGCACTCCACTGGTCACAGGCCTCCAGTCTGAAAAACAACCCTCCACCACCACCCTCTGTCTTCTACCTTTGAGCCAGTTCTTTATCCAAATGGCTAGTTCTCCCTGTATTCCATGAGATCTAACCTTGCTAATCAGTCTCCCATGGGAACCTTGTCAAATACCTTACTGAAGTCCATATAGATCACATCTACCGCTCTGCCCTCATCAATCTTCTTTGTTACTTCTTCAAAAACCTCAATCAAGTTTGTGAGACATGATTTCCCACACACAAAGCCATGTTGATTATCCCTAGTCAGTCCTTGCCTTTCCAAATACACGTACATCCTGTCCCTCAGGATTCCCTCCAACAACTTGCCCACCACCGAGGTCAGGCTCACCGGTCTATAGTTCCCTGGCTTGTCCTTACCACCCTTCTTAAAATAGTAGCACCATGTTAACCAACCTCCAGTCTTCCGGCACCTCACCTGTGACTATCAATGATACAAATATCTCAGCAAGAGGCCCCGCAATCACTTCTCTAGCTTCCCACAGAGTTCTCGGGTACACCTGATCAGGTCCTGGGGATATATCCACTTTAATGCGTTTCAAGACATCCAGCACTTTCTCCTCTGTAATCTGGACATTTTTCAAGATGTCACCATCTATTTCCCGACAGTCTATATCTTCCATGTCCTTTTCCACAGTAAATACTGATGTAAAATACTCACTTAGTATCTCCCCCATCTCCTGCAGCTCCACACAAAGGCCGCCTTGCTGATCTTTGAGGGGCCCTATTCTCTCCCTCGTTACCCTTTGGTCCTTAATGTATTTGTAAAACCCCTTTGGATTCTCCTTAATTCTATTTGCCAAAGCTATTTCATGTCCCCTTTTTGCCCTCCTCATTTCCTTCTTAAGTATACTCCTGATGCCTTTATACTCTTCTCAGGAGTCACTCGATCTATCCTGTCTGTACCTGACATAAGCTTCCTTCTTTATTTAACCAAACCCTCAATTTCTTTAGTCATCCAGCATTCCCTATACCTACCAGCCTTTCCTTTCACTTTGACAGGAATATACTTTCTCTGGAATCTCGTTAACTCATTTCTGAAGGCTTCCCATTTTCGAGCTGTCCCTTTACTTGCAAACATTTGCCCCAATCAGTTTTTGAAAGTTCTTGTATAATACCGTCAAAATTAGCCTTCCTCCAATTGAGAACTTAAATTTTTAGATCTGGTCTATCCTTTTTCATCACTATTTTCAAACTAACAGAACTATGGTTGCTGGCCCCAAAGTGCTCCCCCACTGACACCACAGTCACCTGCCCTGCCTTATTTCCCAAGAGTAGATCAAGTTTTGCACCTTCTCTAGTAGGTACATCCACATACTGAATCAGAAAATTGTCTTGTACACACTTAACAAATTCCTCTCCATCTAAACCTTTAACACTATGGCAGTCCCAGTCTATGTTTGGAAAGTTAAAATCCCCTATCATAACAGCCCTATTATTCTTAAAGATAACTGAGATCTCCTTACAAGTTTGTTTCTCAATTCCCCTCTGACTATTAGGGGGTCTATAATACAATCCCAATAAGGTGATCATCCCTTTCTTATTTCTCAGTTCTATCCAAATAACTTCCCTGGATGTATTTCTGGGAATATCCTCCCTCAGTACAGCTGTAATGCTCTCCCTTATCAAAAACACCACTCTCCCTCCTCTCTTGCCTCCCTTTCTATCCTTCCTGTAGCATTTGTATCCTGGAACATTAAACTGCCAGTCCTGCCCATCCCTGAGCCACGTTTCTGTAATTGCTATGATATCCCAGTCCCATGTTCCTAACCACGCCCTGAGTTCATCTGCCTTCCCTGATGGGCCTCTTGCATTGAAATAAATGCAGTTTAATTTATTAGTCCTACCTTGTCCCTGCCTGCCCTGACTGTTTGACTCACTTCTGTTCTCAGCTGTACCCGTCTCAGATCGATCTCTTTCCTCACTATCTCCCTGGGTCCTACCCCCCCACCTTACTCGTTTAAATCCTCCCACGCAGTTCTAGCAAATTTCCCTGCCAGTGTATTAGTCCCCTTCCAAATTAGGTGCAATCCAGTCTTCTTGTACAGGTCACTTCTACCCCAGAAGAGATTCCAATGATCCAAAAATGTGAACCCTTCTCCCATACACCAGCTCCTCAGCCATGCATTCATCTGCTCTATCCTTCTATTCCTGCCCTCACTAGCTCGTAGCACCAGGACTAATCCAGATATTACTATTCTCGAGGACCTCCTTTTTAAATCCCTGCCTAACTCTCTGTAATCTCCCTTCAGAATCTCAACCTTTTCCCTTCCTATGTCATTGGTTCCAGTGTGGACAATGAGCTCCTGCTGGCCCCTCTCGCCCTTAAGAACATTCTGCACCCTCTCTGATCCCTTGATCCTGGCACCAGGGAAAAGGTCATTATCATTGTTGTTGTGGGAGTTAGCTATGCACTATGACAACACTTCAAAAAAGCTGAGTGTAATCGTCTTTGAAACATCCCATGGTTGCAAAAAGAAACTAAGTCTTTTTTAAGAACTTGCAGCCACCGTTACAATGTGAATATCCTATGTAAACATGTCACGCTGCTATTACAGCCTCTTGCCAGGGGTGATGCTGTAGTGCCTCCACTGCAGTCACCCTCCTGTGCTGCGTAAACCAGCTCCAACCTGCCTCCCAGACTGTTGTGTGTTCTGCTACTTCATGGTGTATATTTTATAGAGTTGCCTCTAACTATCCAGTGTCTGCTCAAATCACATTCCAGCAGCTCAGTGCTGGAAAGAGTTTGGTCCCCAGGACAGAGGAGTGTGTCAGTAATTACAGGTGCTCCCTAGTTGGGGGGACCGGGGAGTGTGTCAGTATTTAAAGGGGAACCCCGGGGGGAGTGTGTCAGTATTTACAGGGGGGTCCCTGGGGGGAGTGTGTCAGTATTTACAGGGGGGTCCGAGGGGGGAGTTTGTCAGTATTTATAATGGGGGTCCCGAGGGGTGGGGGAGGGGTGAGTGTGTCAGTATTTAAAGGGGAACCCCGGGGAGAGTGTGTCAGTATTTACAGGGGGGTCCCCAGGGGGAGTGTGTCAGTATTTAAAGGGGGGGTCCCCAGGGGGAGTGTGTCAGTATTTACAGGGGGGTCCCCGGGGGGAGTGTGTCAGTATTTACAGGGGGGGTCCCCAGGGGGAATGTGTCAGTATTTACAGGGGGGGTCCCCAGGGGGAATGTGTCAGTATTTACAGGGGGGGTCCCCAGGGGGAGTGTGTCAGTATTTAAAGGGGGGGTCCCCAGGGGGAGTGTGTCAGTATTTAAAGGGGGGGTCCCCAGGGGGAGTGTGTCAGTATTTACAGGGGGGGTCCCCAGGGGGAATGTGTCAGTATTTACAGGGGGGGTCCCCAGGGGGAATGTGTCAGTATTTACAGGGGGGGTCCCCAGGGGGAATGTGTCAGTATTTACAGGGGGGGTCCCCAGGGGGAGTGTGTCAGTATTTAAAGGGGGGGTCCCCAGGGGGAGTGTGTCAGTATTTACAGGGGGGGTCCCCAGGGGGAATGTGTCAGTATTTACAGGGGGGGTCCCCAGGGGGAATGTGTCAGTATTTACAGGGGGGGTCCCCAGGGGGAGTGTGTCAGTATTTACAGGGGGGGTCCCCAGGGGGAGTGTGTCAGTATTTACAGGGGGGTCCCCAGGGGGAATGTGTCAGTATTTACAGGGGGGGTCCCCAGGGGGACTGTGTCAGTATTTACAGGGGGGTGCCAGGGGGGAGTGTGTCAGTATTTACAGGGGGGGTCCCCAGGGGGACTGTGTCAGTATTTACAGGGGGGTGCCAGGGGGGAGTGTGTCAGTATTTACAGGGGGGCTCCCCAGGGGGAGTGTGTCAGTATTTACAGGGGGGTCCCCAGGGGGAATGTGTCAGTATTTACAGGGGGGTGCCAGGGGGGAGTGTGTCAGTATTTACAGGGGGGGTCCCCAGGGGGAGGGAGGGGTGTGTCAGTATTTACAGGGGGGTCCCCAGGGGGAATGTGTCAGTATTTACAGGGGGGGTCCCCAGGGGGAGGGAGGGGTGTGTCAGTATTTACAGGGGGGTCCTGGGGGGAGTGTGTCAGTATTCACAGGGTAGTCCCTGGGCGGAGGGCGGAGTGTGTCAGTATTTACAAGGTGGTCCTCGGGGGGAGGTGGGAGTGTGTCAGTATTTATAGTGAAGTCCCCAGGGGGAGGAATGTGTCAGTACTTACAGGGGGGGTCCCTAGGGGGAGTCTCTGAGTATTCTCTCAGTATTTACAGTATTTACAGGGGTTGTCCTTGAGGGTAGGGGGGAGTGTGTCAGTATTTACAGGGGGGCCCCCGGGGGTAGGGGGGAGTGTGTCAGTATTTACAGGGGGGGTGCCCGGGAGGGGGCGTGTGTCAGTATTTACAAGGGGCATCCCCAGGGGGAGGGGTGAGTGTGTCAGCATTTACAAGGGGGAGTCCCCAGTGGGAGGGGGGAGTGTGTCCGTACATACAGGGGGTCGCTGGGGGGGAGGGGGGAGTGTGTCAGTATTTACAGTGGGGGTCCCCGGGGGGTGTGAGTCAGTATTTAGAAGGGGTGTCCCTGGGGGGAGGGGAGAGTGTGTCAGTATTTACAGGGGGAGTCCCCGGGGGGGGGGGGGGGGGGGGGGGGGAGTGTGTCAGTATTTACAGGGGGTGTCCTCGGGGGGAGGGGAGAGTGTGTCAGTATGTACAGGGGGGTCCCCGGGGGAAGGGGGTGTGTGTCAGTATATACAGGGGGAGTCCCGAGGGGGGTGTGTGTCAGTATTTACAGGGGGTGGGGGGGAGAGTGTGTCAGTATATACAGGGGGAGTCCCCGGGGGGGCATGTGTCAGTATTTACAGGGGGTGTCCCCACGGGGAGGGGAGAATGTGTCAGTATGTACAGGGGTGACCCCGGGGGAAGGGGGGGTGTGTCAGTATCTACGGGGGGAGTCCCGAGGGGGAGGGGGGAGTCTGTCCATACTTACAGGGGGTCTCCAGGGGGGAGGGGGGAGTATGACAGTATTTTCAGGAGGGTCCCTGGGGGGAGTGTGTCAGTATTTACAGGGGGGGGTCCCCAAGGGGCAGGGGGGAGTGTGTGTATTTACAGGGGGGGGTCCTCGTAGGGAGGGGGGAGTGTATCAGTGTTTCCAGGGAGGTTCCCAGGGGGAGTGTGTCAGTATTTACAGGGGGGTCCTTGGGGGGGCGTGTGTCAGTAATTATGGGAGGGGGTCCCCGGGGGGAGGGGGGAGTGTGTCAGTATTTACAGGGGGGTTATCCGGGGGGAGTGTGTCAGTATCTACAGAGGATATCCCCGGGGGGAGGGGTGAGTGTGTCAGTATTTACAGGGGCTGTCACAGGGGGGAGTGTGTCAGTATTTACAGGGGGTACCCGGGGGAAGTGTGTCAGTATTTACAGGGGGTGTCCCCGGGGGGACTGTGTCAGTATTCACGGGGGGGGGGGGTGGTCCCTCCCTCAGGGCATTGTGGGTCACCCCACAGTAGATGGGCTGCAGTGGTTCAATATGGCAGTTCACCCCCACCTTCTCAAGAAACAACTAGGGATGGGGCAATAAACGTTGGACTCAGCCTGGGTCGCCCACATTCTCCTGAAAGAGTTAAAAAAAATTTCACTGATAGCAAATGCTCTCACCGTGACTTCAAGCACAGCACTGAAACCTTCTGACATTCATGTTCAAGCTTGGCTCAGAGCCAGGGCTCCCAAACAGTTCTTCTCCCAATTAAAATTTAACATCTATTGTCACCAAACCCTGAATGATCCTCAGAGTCATTAAAAGGAAAACATTAAATTGCTCGAGATAGCTGGAGAGGTACGAGGCATGAGGGCCTGTTCACACATTCCACCCTGGGCTACAGTGAACCAGACTGGTTGAGGAGACCATTGGAGTGGCTTCCAATCTTTCTTCTGTGGTAATCAATTCGAAGTGAGTTCTTCGTACAAGAATGCCGCACTCATGCAAGGCATGTGACTCTGAGCATCCGAAAATTCCATCAGGAGATAACAGCGGTCTCTGCAACCAGAGTCCAGGCATGCTCAGGTTGAATACTGAAGCCCCACGCAGTCGAACAGCCTGCCAGAACTCACTGGCCATAAAATTATTATACGGTGCAGTTTGGGCATTAAAGCTCTCCGTCTGTGAATAAATAAAAGGGCTGCTGCTTGGATGTGGGCCCAGAGACATCACCTGAAGATACCCTACCAATACTCTTGCCCACTCCACCTCTATTTCATCCCCCCCCAGCTCACCAGTCTTCAAACCGCCACCCACTTCTGCTCCTATCATTGCTGTCCCCAAGACCCCCATCCACCTGGCAGAGCCTCCAGTCTCTGTGCATGTATAGAGAGAAATTGAAAACAAAAAATGAGTCATTGCTGGAATCACTGGGTCACTGTTGCAGTCACTGTGTCCCTGCCGGAGTCACTAGGTCCCTGCTGGTGTCACTGGGTCCCTGATGGAATCACTGGGTCCCTGCTGCAGTCACTGGGTCCCTGCTGGTGTCACTGGGTCCCTGATGGAATCACTGGGTCACTATTGGAGTCACTGTGTCCCTGCTGGAGTCACTAGGTCCCTGCTGGAATCAGTGGGTCACTGTTGCAGTCACTGTATCCCTGCTGCAGTCACTGGGTCCCTGCTGCAGTCACTGGGTCCCTGCTGGTGTCACTGGGTCCCTGCTGGTTTCACTGGGTCCCTGCTGGTATCACTGGGTCACTATTGGAGTCACTGTGTTCCTGCTGGAGTCACTAGGTCCCTGCTGGAATCAGTGGGTCACTGTTGCAGTCACTGTATCCCTGCTGCAGTCACTGGGTCCCTGCTGCAGTCAGTGGGTCCCTGCTGGTGTCACTGGGTCCCTGCTGGTTTCACGGGGTCCCTGCTGGTATCACTGTGTCACTATTGGAGTCACTGTGTTCCTGTTGGAATCACTGGGTCATTGCTGGATTCACTAGGTCACTATTGGAGTCATTGTGTTCCTGCTGGAATCACTGGGTCATTGCTGGAGTCACTGGGTCACTATAGGTGTCACTATGTTCCTGCTGGAATCATTGGGTCATTGCTGGAATCACTGGGACACTGTTGGAGTCACTGTGTCGCTGCTGGAGTCACTGGGTCCCTGCTGGAATCATGGCTCCCTGTTGGAATCAGTGGGTCACTGTTGCAGTCACTGTATCCCTGCTGGAGTCACTGGGTCCCTGCTGGTGTCACTGGCGTCCCTGCTGGATTCACTGTATCATTGGTAAAATCACTGGGTTACAGCTGGAGTCACTGGATCATTGCTGGAATCCCTGGCTCGATGTGGTCCATTTGGGATGATTAGAATACACATTTGATTCACAGACGTATAGAGAAGTCGTAAGATAACCATGATTTGGGGCATTTACTGGTGCGATTCACATGATTCACATTTTCAAAATCTGCTTTCCATTCTCTCTATGAGGTCACTTCAAGTAAAGTGCTTGTGTTGCAAGCTGAATGTGTGCCCCGTTAGTTAGGCCACGTGGGCTGTGTTAGATGTCCGAACTTTCCAGTCTCCTGGATGAAGCTGACTATTGCTATTTACCGGTCTGTGGAACCAATTCACAGTTAGAAATAATTTAGTGGGCCCCTCAGATATCCAACTCTAAATTGGCTGCAAATTCACATCCTGTTTTGGGGGGAAAGGTCAGCAGCGAAACAGCTTTGTTGTGACGGTCAGCTGTGATTCCAGCCATCCTGCATTTGCATATAAATTAGACAAATGGCATCCTTTGCATGACATTTAACAGCGATGCCTGCAGGCAGGTCAGGCGAGGTTCATAGGTGTTTCACAAAGGAATCAAAGAAAATAATGAGGAAAGCGCCTTCAATGGCAGCTGTTGCCATTGGCAACAGTCATCGGCGGCCATTTTTATTTCAAAAATGTTGGCCTCCTCCTCTGGCAGGATGCTTTCATTTTCGAAAATTAAAATGACAGGCTCATAACTACACCAGGATAAAGACAAGAGGAGGCACGGCAGTTAGGGGAACCCTTGATTTTCACAGGCCTCTGCTCTTCATCGACGGGTGGGGAAATGGAAGAGGTCGGAATGTTTCAGTGAACCACAAAGGTTGATCGAACCTCAGTGGTGTACCACTGAACCACACAGACCAGAAGGTTTCAGGCCTGAATCACAATTAGATTGAACTCACTCCGCGAAAGCAGTACTGGATAGAGACATCAGAACAGGAAGAGGCCATTCCGCTGTGTCAGCCCCTTCCAAAGAGGCACTCAATTCAACCTACTCCCCTCTCTTTTCCCAATCCACAAAATATTTTCACATCTGAGCGCTTATTAAGATCCCCCTCAGAGACGCGTTTCCTTCATTTAAATCAGAAGAGGTGGCAAAATGAACCAGGGTTCCTGAATTTTGTTACTATCCTTGGACTGTGAAAAGCCAGCCCAAAACCCACCTCACAGTACTACGCCCCCACCCCAACAACAACCCAGGCCCCCTTTCTCCTCAGCATCCCCTTCACTAGAAGGTGAGCACACCTTGGTGACCGAATTGGGCTTGGTACCAAAGCCCTCTGAGGTGCCACCATTCACTTTGGAGACCAAGAAGAGTGATTGGTGGAGAGGAACTGTTGCCGGGAGGCACGGAGCCATTCCTCTCCCAATGTGGAGCATCCTGGTCAGGACAGTTTGACATTCTGAGGTTGGTAAGATCGTTACATTTTGGGACCATCTCTTTAAAATAGGGAGTAAGTGGCAAGGGGGAGGTCACATGACCTGTTCAGTAGTCTGCTTCAGTTGTGTCACATCACAGATAAACCTTCATTTTTCAATAACATTTTGTTTTTAATCATCATCAATGTGGTTTGCAACATGGTAACAACCAGATAATCTGTCTTCACAACAGCCTCAGACCATGGAGGGCAGCAGGAGCAGTCGAATGGACTCTCACTGGGGAAGAAAATGCCTTTGGTTGAAAGAAAAGACAGAGAGAGACCAACAAAGGAATTCCTGATTTCAATGTAACCCACAAAATGCAGACAGTGTATATATATTCCTTAATTCCCCTCTGTGTTTGCAATGACCTGATGCCAGTGGAATAAAGCATCCCTACTTCACGGCTTCTGGGCCATATGTGTTTTCAAATCTCACTTTACAAATATGATACTTCTTCAGCGCTGGCCAGTAAGGGGTGGCTTATCTTCGTGCGCTACCATTGCCACATACAGGACAGAGACAGCCTCCCGTTGACCGCACACATCTCCTTCTGGAGTCATAGAGACATAGAGATGTACAGCACGGAAACAGACCTTTCTGCTGACCAGATATCCCAACCCAATCTAGTCCCACCTGCCAGCACCCAGCCCATATCCATCTAAACCCTTCCTATTCAGATACCCACTCAGATGCATTTTCAATGTTGCAATTGTACCAGCCTCCACCACTTCCTCTGGCAGCTCATTCCATACTCGTACCACCCTCTGTGTGAAAATGTTGCCCCTTAGGTCTCTTTTATATCTTTCCCCTCTCACCCTAAACCTATGCCCTCTAGTTCTGGACTCCCCGACCCCAGGGAAAAGACTTTGCCTATTTACCCTCTCCATGCCCCTCATAGTTTTGTAAACCTCTATAAGGTCACCCCTCAGCCACCGACGCTCCAGGGAAAACAGCCCCAGCCTGTTCAGCTTCTTCCTAGAGCTCAAACCCTCCAACCCTGGCAGCATCCTTGCAAATCTTTTCTGACCCCTTTCAAGTTTCACAACATCTTTCCGATAGGCAGGAGACCAGAATTGCACGCAATATTCCAACAGTGGTCTAACCAATGTCCTGTACAGCTGCAACATGACCTCCCAACTCTTGTACTCAATGCTCTGGGAGATATTTTCTGACTTGGCCAACGGCAAGAGGAATCGTTGGAACAAGCTTTCGGAGCGCTGCCAAGGACTTCACCCGATGAAAGAGCAGCGCTCTGAAAGCTTGTGATTTCAAATGAACCTGTCGGACTATAACCTGGTGGCATGTGACTTCTGATTTTGTCCACCCCAGTCCAACATTGGTACCTTCACACAATGTCTAGTTATACATTGGTGAAGTCTTCCTGCCACAGCCAAATATAACTCAATCATACGATGACTAGTCCAATTTAGCAATCAGATCACACTATATTCACCCATATTACCATCGCCGGGTAGTTCTTCTATAACATGATGGTTGTGTTCTTGTGCAACCATGTGTTATAGAAAAATCGCACTTTAGACACAGCACTCAAAGTGTTGGCAGTATCATCGCGTTACAACCAACACACGTTTTAAAAGTTTGCCCTTGAGTAACAGTGCCCCCAATTTGTCAACTGTGTTACAACAAAATCATGTTAACGCAACAGGCGTTATAGCAGAATTCTCAACAGCTTGTCTTTAGTAGTTCATTTTCTGGGCACTCCTCAGTTCCGCTAACTGGCCTCACAGGCTCGACTTTCTTCATATTCAGAACGAGTCTGATTCCTACGTGTTCCCATGTTTATGTTCTGGGAGGGCACTGAGGCCTGAATACAAGGTCATACCTATCTCCCCAGCTTCCGCCAGGAAACAGGATGCTCTGAGGCTACAGTGGAAACTCAGGCACAATGTTGCGATGTTCAGTGACCGACACAAGCAAACACGGCTGCAGGAAGTTCAACAAACTAGGCCCGTAACCTCCAGCAGCAACCAATGGCTGGCTTAATCTCAGACTGTCATGTTTTAAAAGATTAGCAGAAAGCAGCACATTTTTGGAATGTTGCTTCCAATTTGCCTGAAGAAAATTACGACCTACTTGGCAGTGAGTATAAGCTTGGGACATTGCCTGTGAACTCCCTTCCTTCAATCTGAGAGGCCTCTGCTGCATCTCTTCAATATGTTTTGATGCACTTATGCAGACAGGATGTTTTGATCTTTGCCCATAGCCCTGAGTTCTGTAAACGTTCTGGGCCCATAAAGACCTGCTAGGAGGTGAACCTTAAGGATTCAGATGATTCAGGCCAAAGCCTTACAATGGGGTAAATGAGGACTGCAGATGCTGGAGATCAGAGTCGAGAGTGTGTTGCTGGAAAAGCACAGCAGGTCAGGCAGCATCTGAGGAGCAGGAGAGTCGATGTTTCGGGCAGAAGCCCTTCATCAGGAATGAGGGCCAGATGCAGGGCCTATGCCCGAAACGTCGATTCTCGGATGCTGCCTGACCTGCTGGACTTTTCCAGCACGCCACTCACGACCCAAAGCCTTACAATGTCAAGTTCTACATGCTTATACATCAGGTAGAGGCTGGAGTAGGCAGTTGGAAGCTTTACACAAGAAGAGATTCATTTCTTTGTGAGTCCTACATTAGGGTTCATAGAATCCCTACAGTGCAGAAGCAGGCTGTTCAGCCCATCAAGTCCTCACTAACCCTCCAAAGAGCATCCTACCTAGACCCACCCCATCCATGTAATCCTACATTTCCTGTGGCTCATCTATTTAACCTATGTATCCCTGGACACTATCGGCAATTTAGCTTGGACAATCCACCTAACCTGCACATCTTTGGGCTGTGGGAGGAAATCGGAGCACCCGACGGAAACCCACACAGACAAAGGGAGAACGTGCAAACACTACACAGACAGCCACCCAAGGATAGAATTGAACCTGGGTGCCTGGTGCTGTGAGGCAGCAGTGCTAACCACTGAGCCACCGTGTTGCCCCATAAGGTTTCTGAGGAATTCTGAGGTTTATACATTGGGATTTTAGTAAATGGGAGAACATTATTTTGTTTCGGGTGGGTATCTTCTGTTCTGAGTGTGGAAGGGCTCAAATTTTTTAAGGGGCATTGGATTTTTCTTTGATGGGATGTCTGGATGAATTTGGGGTTCGGTTTCTCCATTGAAGCTACTTGACCCATTGACTCTGTGCCACCTCTTTCAAAGAGAGAGTGCATCTACAACAGATGGCCTGCAGTGATTCCCGAAAGCAGTTCACCATCATCTTCTCTGGGGCAATTAGGGATGAGCAATCAATGCTGGGCCCAGCCAGTGACGCCCGCATCCCATGAATGATTTTTATAGACAAAAGCCATAAGCTGCTCTCTTGAAGAGAGAGAGACCCCTACCTTTTACAGATTACTTACAGTGTGGAAACAGGCCCTTCAGCCCAACAAGTCCACACCGACCCGCCGAAGCGCACCCACCCCTACCCATTCCCCTACATTTACCCCTGCATCTAACACTATGGACAATTTAGCATGGCCAATTCACCTAACCTGCACATTTTTGGACGGTGGGAGGAAACCGGAGCACCCAGAGGAAACCCACGCAGACACGGGGAGAACATGCAAACTCCACACAGTCAGTCGCCTGAGGCGGGAAATGAACCCGGGTCTCTGGCGCTGTGAGGCAGCAGTGCTAACCACTGTGCCACTGTGCCACCCGCAGATGTACTGATGAGTTTAATCTGAGGGTGACCAGAGGGTGACTTCTTTTTTTTGCGTGTGGGTTGTTTTTTTTTTAATCTTTGTGGATAGTCCTGGCTGCTGTAGTGGAACTTCTCATGGTGCTGTCAAAATGTGGGCAGTCAAAGTGTGAGCAGGGTTTCAGAGCATGTTGTTGTATGTGGATTGACTTGAATCCTGCACTGTGAGATGGAAGCTCTCAATAACAGGTTCCAAATATTTTGTTTCAGCTTCATCGCTGCTGACCATCAAGCAGGCAGGAAACATCCTCAAGGTGAGAGAT
Source organism: Chiloscyllium punctatum (assembly GCF_047496795.1). Lineage (NCBI taxonomy): Eukaryota > Metazoa > Chordata > Chondrichthyes > Orectolobiformes > Hemiscylliidae > Chiloscyllium > Chiloscyllium punctatum. The sequence goes on along the minus strand of NC_092791.1, from coordinate 28,628,247 downwards.
GAAACATTTAAGGGGGATACATGTGGAAAGTACTTTACACAGAGGGTGGTAGGTGCCTGGAATGCGTTGCCAGCAGATGTACTCGAAGCAGGCAAAGTAGATTCATTTAAGGTGCGTCAGGACAGATGCACGAGTAGGTGGGGAGCAGAGGGATACAGATGCTTAGGAATTGGGCAACAGTTTTAGACCATAAGACCATAAGACATAGAAGTGGAAGTAAGGCCATTCGGCCCATCGAGTCCACTCCGCCATTCAATCATGGCTGATGCGCATTTCAGCTCCACTTACCAGCGTTCTCCCCGTAGCCCTTAATTCCTCTAGACAACAAGAATCTATCAATCTCGGCCTTGAAGACATTTAGCGTCCCGGCTTCCACTGCACTCCGTGGCAATGAATTCCACAGGCCCACCACTCTCTGGCTGAAGAAATGTCTCCGCATTTCTGTTCTGAAATGACCCCCTCTAATTCTAAGGCTGTGTCCACGGGTCCTAGTCTCCTCGTCTAACGGAAACAATTTCCTAGCATCCACCTTTAGACAGTGGATTTGGATCGGCTCAGGCTTGGAGGGCTGAAGGGCCTTTTTCTGGGTGGTAAATTTTCTTTGTTCTTTGTTCTTTAGCTGTGAAATGTTAAGTGAGCCTTCTTCGCTTGTTCCTCAGACCTTGCAGTTCTAAAATGGCTGCTGCCTTTGCCGACTTCACAGTCAAACAGCACTTCAGGATACGTTATCGTGTGGAAAGATGAAGCTTTGAGATTTTTGGAAAATATTCCAAATTTTTCACAGTCACAGGTAATCAGTGCATTGTGTTGTGTCAGCTATGACTCTGTTGATAATATTTCGCCTCTGAATCACTAAAGATGAGCTCAGTCTAAGGCCCCAGCACAGTACATTCAGTCTTTCAGATCAGATACTAAAATGAAGCCCCTGTTGACTGTAGATGTAAAAGGCCCCAGGACCCTCCTGCAAAAATGAACAGAGGCCTGGCCAATGCTTATCCCTCAATTGATAGAACATAGAACATTCCAGCGCAGTACAGGCCCTTCGGCCCTCGATGTTGCACCAACCTGTGAAACCAATCTGAAACCCATCCAACCTACACTATTCCATGATGTTGCAGATTACCTTGCTGTGAGGGGTTACTGTTTGTGGGATCTTGCAGTGCTCAAGATACCATATGCCTGCACTACCAAACTAATGCAGCCAAGTGTGGAGCACTTTGAGGTGTACTGTGGTTCTGAAGGGATTTATTCTTCCCCGACACTCGAGGTGTTGCCCACAGGCTGTCAGTTTGCTGCTGATAGCAAGGAGATACTGCTCTGCTCCACACGTTGGTCTGGGCGGCGGTACAGGCCATCATCTGCTTTCTCTGGCTTCTGCAAGTAAGGACGTGTCCAGCAAGTGAGTGCCATGTGCCCCACAGCCTGCACCAAGTAACCAGCTTTGCCAATCTCCTGATTGAAACTAAGAGACTGCTTTGGAAAGTTCATCAAGAAGGACCTTCCAAGCCCACGGCCACTTCCATCTAGAAGGACAGCAGATACATGGGAACATCATCCCCTGCAAATTCCCCTCCAAGCCACTCACCATCCTGACTGGGAAATATATTTCAGTGTCGTTGGGTCGAAATCCTGGAATCCCCTCCCTCAGGGCATTGTGGGTCAACCTACAGTACAAGGACTGCAGCGGTTCAAGGAGGCAGTTCACACCCACCTTCTCAAGGGGCGACTAGGGACGGGGGCAATAAATGGTGGCTCAGCCGGTGACGCCCACATCTCTTGAGTGAATAAGTCAGCTTAAAGTAACATTAGTTTTTGACAAGGCGATACAGAGGCTCCGTGTTTGAGAGTAAGTTTGTTTTTGTCTACGATAATAGTTCATTTTGATTCATAATTTGATTCAAATGTGGAACTAAGGGACTGTTCTTACTTGTGCGGTAGGAGGGTCACCCCTAGGCACCTTCTAATGACCCTTCACTGCCTGATAATTGATTTTGCCCTTCCCTTGCCCTCCATGAAAATAGATGTGTGTTGGCACAGAGAACTGGCGCAACACCGGGCATCGGGAAGGCCCATCCCTGCCCAGATGGAGGCACCAAATGCCAGCCCCAGGCACTGTACCCACAGCCTGATAGCCAGGCAGCAGCAGGATGCACAGGGCATGGTGAAGATTGGCACTGACCTGAATCTCCGGTGGACTCAACTCTGTGTCGATGTGAATCTCCCAGCTCCCTCTGATGGAGGGAAGGGGCCCAGGCCAGAGAATCCATTGTGGGAGCAGCTGGAGGCTGTAACAGTGAGACAGAGGGCTCAGTGTTCCAGAAGGATATTGTCAAAATGCACCAAAAACTTGTCTTCATCCCAAAACAATGTTCAGCTCGATTCCCTAGTCAGCCATGGAGCGCTGGTTTCTAACTGTTCCCATTCCCTCAGGGAAACAGTGTTTATAAAACTGCACATTAATCAGCAACAAAGGAATTTATTGGGTTTTCAAAACAGGAGGTGTGAAGATTAAAGGGGTTTAATTGATTAAACTGAGTTCAAGGAAAAGGAACTCACTAAATCCACAACCCAATACCTTTTACTCCATTTTTCACTCCACCATGTTTCAGAGTCATAGAGTTATATAGCACAGAAACAGACCCTTAAGTCCAATTTCTCCATGCCAACCAGCTATCCTAACCTAATCTAATCCCATTTGCCAGCATTTAGCCCATATCCCTCTAAACCCTTCCTATTCATATACCCATCCAGATGCCTTTTCAATGCTGTAATTGTACCAGCCTCCACCACTTCCTCTGGCAGCTCATTCCATACACGCACCACCCTCTGTGTGAAAAAGTTGTCCCTTAGGTCTCTTTTTATATCTTTCCCCTCTCACCCTAAACCTATGTCCTCTAGTTCTGGACTCCCCCACCCCAGGGAAAAGACTTTGTCTATTTATCCTATCTATGCCCCTCATGATTTTATAAACATATATAAGGTCCCCCCTCAGCCTCCGACGCTCCAGGGAAAACAGCCCCAGCCTGTTCAGCCTCTCCCTATAGCTTAAATCCTCTAACCCTGGCAACATCCTTGTAAATCTTTTCTGAACCCTTTCAAGCTTCACAACATCTTTTATATTGCAGAGAGACCAGAATTGAGTACAGTCTTCCAAAAGTGGCCTCACCAATTCTCTGGTTGCACCTTCTTACTCTTCCATTGCCCACATGTGAGAATTTGTCTTTGAATTGTTTTAGATTAGATTACTTACAGTGTGGAAACAGGCCCTTCGGCCCAACAGGTCCACACCGCCCCGCCGAAGTGCAACCCACCCATACTCCTTACCTAACACTACGGGCAATTTAGCATGGCCAATTCACCTGACCCGCACATCTTTGGACTGTGGGAGGAAACTGGAGCACCCGGAGGAAACCCACGCAGACACGGGGAGGACGTGCAAACTCCACACAGTTAGTCGCCTGAGGCAGGATTGTTGTTTAGTCCCAGTACGAAAGACATGGGGGAAACATTGGGAGAGTGGAGCTGATCTTACTGAAGGGCAAAGCAGGCCCGAAGGGCTCTATGGCCTACACTGGTGGCTCATGTTGTTATCGAGGCAGTGATATCAGTGACAGATAGTGGAAGCCACCCCAGGCCTGCTCTGGAACATCTTCTGAGCAAGCAGCAAGTGAAGTGATCGTGACCACAGGCAAAATTGTGTTCTCAACTGGGGATTGAACCTGAAGGGGTCGAAAAGTTGACATAACAACAAAACACACTTCAACTTGGAAGGTTTTACAAACTGTGAGTGAGACAGTGTGGAACTCCAAGTTGGTGGAGTGGGTGGAGAGTCATAGAGATGTCCAGCACAGATACAGACCCTTCAGTCCAACTCGTCCATGCCAACCACATATCCTAACCTAATCTAGTCCCATTGGCCAGCGCTTGGCCCATGTCCCTCTAAACCCTTCCTATTTATATACCCATCCAGATGCCTTTTAAATGTTGGAATTGTACCACTTCCTCTGGCAGCTCATTCCATACATGCACCACCTTCTGCAGATGAGGTTCAATGCAGTGAAGTGTGAGGTGATGCACTTTAGTTGGAAGAACATTGAAAGACAATCTAAAATCAGGGGGACAATTCTAAAGAAGGTGCAGGAGCAGAGGGAGCTGGGTCTATCTGGTACAGATCATTAAGGTGGCAGGACAGGTGGAGAGAGCAGTTAATAAAGCACACAGTGTCCTCAGCTTTATTAATAGGGACATAGAGAACAAGAGCTGGGAGGTGATGTTGAACTTGTACAAGACCCTTGTTAGACCTCAGCTGGAGGATTGTGTCCAGTTGTGGGCCCCACACTATAGGAACAATGTGAACACATTGGAGAGAGAGAGGGCAGGAGGGATTTACCAGAATGGTTCCAGGGTTGAGAAACTTCAGTGAGGAGGATAGATTGAAGACGTTGGGACTGTTCTCCTTGGACAGAAGGAGGCGGAGAGGGAGATCTGAGAGGGGGTTCCAACATCATGGGGGGAGGGGGCTGGACAGAGTAGATCGGGAGAAACTGTTCCCACATGGAAAAGGGACAGGAACGAGAGGGACAGAGATTGAAAGGGATGAAGTGAGGGGGAGGTGAGGAAAACCTTTCTCCCCCAGCGAGTAGTTAGGGTCTGGAATGCACTGCCTGGGAATGTGGGGGAGGCAGGTTCGATTGAAGTATTCAAGAGGGGCGTTGGATGGTTATTGGGATAGAAATGGGTGTAAGGGAATGGGGAAAATATTGACACAAGGGTATAGAACCAGGACAGGCACAATGGGCAGAATGGCCTCTTTCTACACTGTAACAATTCAGTGACTCTGTGCCAGGGCATTGACCTGGGAGTGAGCTTGACTCTGTTTGAAAGAGAGACTTGCAATTTCAGAGCAGCTTTCCTTATTGCTCAAGAATGTCTGAAAAGGGCCTTGCAAAGTAATCTGTCGTGGGTCCTGCCTGGTCTGCAGGCCAAGATGGCTGCTGCGTTGTGCACAGCAGCATGTTGCAGACTGCAGTGAAGAACAGTGGATCGGCCTGTTTTCAGTTGGCTGGTGGGGGCCGGGGGGCAGCCCTGGAGACCGAGACATGATTCCATTTTCATTTCTGAAGCAGCAGAACAGACAGAGGGGCATTCTTTTCATGCCCCAAAGTTCCCACAGAACAGTACATTCTCAACTCCCGCCTTTCCGATATCGGCCTGAGTCACAGTCTCCCTTCCAATGGGAACTAGGTTCATGTCAGACCTTCCCAGTCAGTTGAACTAACCCCTCTAAACTGATGAAAAGCCATTTCTAACTCAGTCCTGTAAATCCGACACAAGTGAAAATTTATTATTAAAGCAGAGTGAAAAGAACTTGCCAACACTGGGACATGTACCTTTCAAGCGTTAATCAATATGCTGCTGTTCTTTCTCTGCATTTGGGTGGAAAATACAAGCTATCATCGACTCACCGCTGATGGAGGCCACTTGTTCCATCGTGCCTCGACTGGGTTTTTCAAAAAGCTGTCGAATCGGTCCCCTCCATCACCCAGACTCTTTACCCTTGCCAACTCTTTTTGTTTCAATCGTGTTTCTATTCAATTTCCTTTTTGAACTTGCTGAACTTTTATAGAATGGAGTGGATAATTAAAATGCACATTGGGCTTGTCGAACCATTCCTCAAGTTTGACATAAACCCAAGCCAAGCTCATGAATAAGTTGCTGTTGACTGTGAAGGAAACACAGTTTCATTTCAGCGTGAGACTGTGACAAATTTCGGAAGAATTTGCTCTTTCAGCTCCAAGGGAAAGGTTGGGCTACGCAGCGGATCTCACAGTGATTTCTGTCAACTGTGGATTACAGGGACCATATCATCTTGCAAACAGAAAATCTCCCAAGCTGAATGCTGCACGGCCCCACGTCTGAATTCACAGCATTTTTGCTCTCCGCTGTCATCGGGAAGTGTTGAAAGAGGCATGGATGCCGCATTCACGGTTCGACCATTTTTAGGGTGCCCTGCTGGGGTTTATGCAGAACAATGCTAACTGAATATCGGCACTCAGTACCCACTGTCATTTCAGACTTGTTTTAAAAAAGCCACCTCACTCCAGCCTTCTGTCTGATTTGCACACAAACTCAATGGCATCCTGCAAAACAAACCTTTCCGCCATCTTTAATTTGAAAGGGAAGAAATGAATTGCACAAGTCTGTTTGGATAAAAAAGCTCCTAGTGCATCCTGGGGCCTGCTAATCAAGTTAATGTAGGTTTGTCCTCCTCGCAGTAAGGTACAGATAGAAAATAGAAGGAGGAGTAGGCCATTCAAGCCTGTTCCACCACTCAATATGATTAGATTAGATTCCCTACAGTGTGGAAACAGGCCCTTCAGTCCAACCAGTCCACACTGACCCTCTGAAGAGTAACCCACCCAGACCCATTTTCCTTTGACTAATGCACCTAATATTATGGGACAATTTAGAATGGCCCATTCACCTGACCTGCACATCTTTGGACTGTGGGAGGAAACCAGAGCAGCAAACTCCACACAGTCGCCCGAGGCTGGAACTGAACCTGGGACCCTGGTGCTGTGAGGCAGCAGCGCTAACCACTGTGCCACCCTATGGCTGATCATCCAACTCAGTCCCTGTTCCTGCTTTCTCCCCATTCCCTTTGATCCCTAAGAAATATATCTAACTCCTTCTTGAAAACATTCAATGTTTTGGCCTCAAACGCTTTCTGTGACAGAAAATTCCACAGGCTCCCCACACTCTGAGTGAAGACATTTCTGATCACCTCAGTCAGTGGTCTGTCCCATATTCTTATATGTGACCCCTGGTTCTGGACTCCCAGGGAACATCGTTCCTGTGTTTCCCCTGTCTAGTCCTGTTGGAAGTTTATCGGTTTCAATGAGATTCCACCCTCATTCTTCTAAATTCCAGTGAATACAGTCTTAACTGATCCAATCTCTCTTCAGACGTCAGTCCTGCCCTCCCAGGAATCAGTCTGGTAAACGGGCAGGTTGGCACCATCTTTGCTAATCACTGTGGGCACAAGAGACCCCCCCCCACATGAAATCAAAAGTGTGTCATTTTTAAATGTTAAGAAATACCTTCAAGCAACTCAAAAGCTATAATCTAATCTTGGATTTCAAGTTATGATATTAAACCACTTGAGCTTTATACTCACAGATGCTCCCTGAATCCCACAATTAGATTATAGCCTTGGAGATAATCCCATTTATTTGCTATCTGATGGGGTGTTTAATGAACAAAAGAGGTTTGTGTACGTAATGGAAAATGTGCGTGCAGATAATTAGAACATATCTGTGCAAGGTTGGCTTGTAAAGGATCTGCAGTTTGGAAGTTAAAATGACAGGAGACCAGATAAATGGAGAGACCTGGGGTTTTACATTCAAAAACCTTTCAGGTTGGCAGGGCAAGTGGAGACAGTTGTTAAAAAGGCAGACATGATTTCTGGCTTTATAAAGTGAAGTATAGAGTATAAATAAAGTTGATGCTGCACATTTATGGTGTGAGTTTTGCTACCAACAGGGTAGTTTACCTGATGCACCAATGCTTCTGTTATCCTTTGTAACATAAGAAGCTGGACGTCGGCAACATGGTATTGAAGAATCCAACAGATATTTCTTATAACAATCTATTAGAACATAGAACATAGAACATAGAACAATACAGCGCAGTACAGGCCCTTCGGCCCTCGATGTTGCGCCGATCAAAGCCCACCTAACCTACACTAACCCACTATCCTCCATATACCTATCCAATGCCCGCTTAAATACCCATAAAGAGGGAGAGTCCACTACTGCTACTGGCAGGGCATTCCATGATCTTACGACTCGCTGAGTGAAGAACCTACCCCTAACATCAGTCCTATATCTACCCCCCCTTAATTTAAAGCTATGCCCCCTTGTAATAGCTGACTCCATACGCGGAAAAAGGTTCTCACTGTCAACCCTATCTAACCCCCTAATCATCTTGTACACCTCTATCAAATCACCCCTAAACCTTCTTTTCTCCAAAGAAAACAACCCCAAGTGCCTCAGCCTTTCCTCATAGGATCTTCCTACCATACCAGGCAACATCCTGGTAAACCTCCTCTGCACCCGTTCCAGTGCCTCCACATCCTTCCTATAGTATGGCGACCAAAACTGCACACAATATTCCAGAAGCGGCCGCACCAGAGTCTTATACAACTGCAGCATGACCTCAGGACTCCGGAACTCAATTCCTCTACCAATAAAAGCCAGTACGCCATATGCCTTCTTCACTGCACTATTTACCTGGGTGGCAACTTTCAGAGATCTGTGTACATGGACACCAAGATCCCTCTGCTCTTCCACACTACCAAGTAGTCTACCATTAGCCCAGTAATCCATCTTTTTATTACTCTTACCAAAGTGAATCACTTCACACTTAGCTACATTGAACTCCATTTGCCACCTTTCTGCCCAGCTCTGCAGCTTCTCTATATCCCGCTGTAACCTGCCATATCCTTCCTCACTGTCTACAACTCCTCCGACTTTCGTATCATCCGCAAACTTGCTCACCCAACCTTCTAACCCTTCCTCCAGGTCATTTATAAAAATGACAAACAGCAATGGTCCCAAAACAGATCCTTGCGGAGCATCACATTCCTCAGGCACATTAACATCTAGTAAAGTTTTTAGTTGACAGCAGAAGAGCATGCCTCCAGTAGAGTGACATGCTTCAAGAGATCTGAAATGAGATGTAGTCTGAGATCTTTATAGAAGAACAAAGAGCAATCCAGCACAGGAACAGGCCCTTTGGTCCCCCCACGCCTGTGCCGACACATTTTGCCCTTCAATACTAAAACTATCTTCACTTACAGGATCCATAGCTCTCTGATCCCTTCCTATTCATGTACTCATCCAGGTGCTTCCTGAATACTGCTATTGTGTCTGCTTCCACCCCCTCCTCTGGCAGCGTGTTCCAGGCACACACCACCCTTTGTGTGAAAAACCTGCCTCGTACATCTCTTTTAAATTCCCCCAACCCCCGCACCTTTAACTTGAGTTCCCAAGTAATAGACCCCTTCACCCTGGGGAAAAAGCCTCATACTTCCCACTCTATCCACGCCTTTCACAATCTTATGAATGTCCATCAGGTTGCCCCTCAACCTCCTGCGTTCCAGTGAAAACAAACCCAGTCTGTCCAACCTTTCTTCATCACTAAAATCCCCCCCATACAAGGCAACATCCTGGTAAACCTTTTCTGTCCCCTCTCCCAAAGCATCCACATAGTAGTGCAGTGACCAGAACTGTACACAATATTCCAAGTATGGCCTAACTAAAGTCCTATAAAGCTACAGCATAACTTGCCTATCCTTATGCTCAATGCACCTTCCAATGAAGTCAAGCATGTCCTCGGGTTCTATGACAGGATGAAGTGACCATCTCATCTGCTCATTTCTTAAAGGTGGACTGAGTACAAGACATAACCCAACGATTCATGACTTGCTGGATCGATTGCAGCTTCATCATTGTGTCCACATCTGGGTGTAAAAGATATCTGCGGTTGGCACGTAGTCGTGTTAGGATCCCCCGTGGGTAGATTTACTGTCTCCAATCCTCCTCCTAATCCTACTCTACGGGGCTTATTAGTGTTAAATTCTGAAGGATTAACCATTAATACGTCTTCAGCAGGAAGACACACTGCATAACAACTAATTCCAAAAGTCTATTACATAATCATAAGATAACAAATTAACTTAACTTCAGACTGGTTAACTACATTAACACTAGACACTGTTATCTGCAAAGAGATAGCAATTAGATCCATGTTATGTAGCAGCAGACTGTAGAATGTGGAAATAACAACTGAGCAACTACTTAGAACTCTCATTGACAGCCAACTAGCTACCTCAGAGACAATCACTTTACAACCTCCTGGACTTAAAAATTGAGTTCAACACCTTCAAATTGCGAACCCACTCCCATTCCTTCCCTTTCTTTTAGCTTTACGTGTTCCATCCTCTGTCCCCGCGTCCTCTCTCCTCTCCCCCCGGCCTCAGTGGGACTGTCTGTCCTTTTCAGTCTGGCAGATAGACACACCAATGTTCTGCCATTCTCACATTCACCACAAAGTAACACATGGTACAAGTACCTTTCACCATCAGACAGACATTGGCAGGACTCCAGTACATCTGCGATAGGGCTCCAGGATTTATTTTAGAAAAACAAAACCGTTTCATCAGCCGACTGGAAGACTGACAGGACAGCTAATTTCCCAGAAAGCAAAACTTGTTAACTCTGTAGGTCACCTGTCATCTAGCAACCATTTGTCATCGCTGCAATGTTCAGCTAGCTTGTACTGGGCTAATTCTGTTGGCGCTTCTTCCAAGGAGGCTGGGAAATTTATTTTTGTAGGAGGGCGAGCAGAGAGGGATTGTTTTTTGACACTTTGATGCGGAACCTCTGATCAACATTGTCCTCCTATCATAGTATTCCCCAGTGAAACACTTTGTAGGCACACTGATCAAACTAGGAGAAACATTTAGAAGGCCCTCAAACCCGTTTCTTCCACAGTCCACTTCCAAATGATTCAAACTTGGATTCTCTCTCAATCAATAGGACAGGATGAGGCCATTCAGCCCCTAACAGCCTGTCTGCTCTTTCATTTAGTTCATAATTGATCACCAGGACACCGTGGTTCTGTAAAGGCTTAATCTTTCTGACAAGCAAACAAATCTATCAGTCATTAGATTAGATTCCCTACAGTATGGAAACAGGCCCTTCGGCCCAAACCGACCCGCCAAAGACTAACCCACCCAAACGAATGCACCTAACACTATGGGCAATTCAGCATGGCCAATTCATCTGGCCTGCAGGAGGAAACCCCACGCAGACACAGGGAGAACATGCAAACTGCACACAGACAGTCACCTGAGGCTAGAATCGAACCCGGGACCCTGGTGCTGTGAGGCAGCAGTGCTAACCACTGAGCCACCGTGCTACCCCATGGTTCAGATATTTTCAGTTGACACTCCCAATCTCAACAGATTTTCATGGTTACAATCCCCCCACCCCTTTCAGGATTGTCCCCAAGTCTCCAGAGATTAATCTCCAGGATAATATGACTTAACTTCCAGGAGTGAAGTCTGAGAGACGTTAAACAAAGATATTGTTTAAGAATGGTCTTTGAACTAATTTGCCTGTTACTTTGAAAAACGATCGAAGATTTGCAATTAAGCAGCTTGTTTGACTGACTGCGGTCAGGGTGAGTTCTGATTGGTGTGAAAACACAGTGAGCGCGAAGGATGGGCATGGTAAGTAAACAATGGTGGAATATGCTGGGGAAGGGTGGGTGCGTAAGGAATGAGCTAGGCGGTCACAGGATGATATTTGCTGGGAAATATTAGGAGTTGAGTCCTGTCTCCCTTCTGTAACCATCAAGTGAATTGCTCAATTGATGATGCTCACCATTTCCTCTTTTGCAACACATGGTGATTCAATTTGTTATGAAAGGTATCAACTGAGTCTGAATTAACACCTTCTTTCTGAAATAACTCCACAGAGGCCAGTATCCCGTCACCGAGTCCCCCTTTATTTACACATGGAGAGTCCTTCTCACTGATCATGCTCTCTCAGAGTGAGCAGAATTGCTGACACTCATATTTATATATTTTTTATTTTATTAACGAGTACAAATTACAAACAAACAGTTAACGTGAACAGCCATATACAAGAAACAACAATTTACAGGGGAAAGGGGCAGCAAATTCAGTCCCCAAACCCCACTGTACAACCAGTTCACAGGAAAACAAGGACAAGCTTCAAATCCCACCTTATCATGTCAAAAAAGAAACAGTAAACGCAATATATACAGAAAGTCTAATAAACCGAACAATAAAACAGTGCATATGTCACAGACACGAGCTGAAAATGTGTTGCTGGAAAAGCGCAGCAGGTCAGGCAGCATCCAAGGAACAGGAGAATCGACGTTTCGGGCATCAGCCCTTATGTCACAGACACCCTGGCAACCCAGCAAACCCACCTGCCCCTCCCACCCTCCTGTTTACTTCTGTCAGCCAGGTCTCCCTGATTGAACCAGATTAACAGCCTCAATCAGAGAGCACATATTCTATGAGGTCCACCTGGCTGACCTTGTTACAATCACTACATCCCTCCCCCTCTGAGTCCGAGCACATAGGCTGGTCCTTTTTCTTGTAGCTCCTCCTGAGGTGTTTTAGCACCGGGTCAGGTTTCTCCAACTCAGCCTTGGATACAGGCAGTGTGTACGAGACCGTAGCCTGCCTCTTGTGCCCAGAGCATCTCGGAAGAAACTCATTCTCTTCTTCAGGCTGTAGAGGTGTCAAGTCGGTGACATACACAATGTCCATATCAGGTTTCGAGATTTCTTTGACACTAGACGGAGGGGGAGAACCCACGGTTTCCAACAGCCTTTCTGGATATTCTGAGGGGCCGGGTATGTTTTGCTCCTGCCCCATTTGTGAGTTTGCAATTTTCATGTGGTCCATGTGCTTGTTCAGGGCCAAACTTCATCCCCGAAGTAAACTGCCTCCCTTGCTTGGCAGAGATTTGTGTCCCGCATTGGTGTTCCTGATGTTCACCCAGCTACCTGACGAAGGAGTAGCACTCGGAAAGCTTGTACTTCCAAATGAACCTATTGGACTATAACCTGGTGTTGTGTCATTTTTAACATTGTCCACAATTTTTAAACGTAGGCCACTCAGAGGTAATGTTTGGATGTATATCTTCACAAACAACTCAGGGAGTTTTTTATTTAATTACATGAGGGTTTGTTATGGAAGCAAGGCAGCTAAATAGAGTCACAATGCACTGTGACAACACTATGTCTTCAAGAGGTGTACCTTGTCTTGTTTTTAGTTATGAAAAAATGTTCAGACACAGGTGCCAGGCAGTCTGCTCAATGCCAATACAGTAAACAGCTTGTGAGGTCTTGGGTTTTTTTAAAAGTTGAAACAATAGAAGCAGGGAGAAAGTGAGGACTGCAGATGCTGGAGATCAGAGCTGAAAAATGTGTTGCTGGAAAAGCGCAGCAGGTCAGGCAGCATCCAAGGAGCAGGAGAATCGATGTTTCGGGCATAAGCCCTTCTTTAGGAAATCAGGAAACAATAGAAGCAGCCTGAATGGGTGGGGTTATGCACCTGAGCAACCAGGATTTCAGTTTAACTTTCAGTTGTTGCTGGGGTCTTGAAGCTGGATGTGGAAGCTGTTATTCCTCTCTCTGTAACAACTAAAAGCTGGGGTTCGATTCCTGCTGCTAGAATTGACTGTGAGACAATCTGTTTTACTGAATTTGCCTTTGCCAAGGGTGTGCTTATGGGACATTACTACATTGGAACAGTTAATTAGTAGTAGTTAATATCTATATTCTTTTGTTAAGCATTTCAATAGTTAAGCCAATTCTTCTAGTTTTAGTTTGTGGCATTTTAATTGTTGTGTAAACATAAAATGTGTTTTGCTTAAAGTTGAGGAGTTTGACCAATCAAATTGCATCTGGAACGCAATGCCTTAACTTACCTTTAAAGTAAGACAAGGTTAGGGTCTAGGCTATCTTCTTAATATATTTTGAGGGGTTTGGTCTGGTCCATGAGGGAACAGTTTTCACCCAGAGGGCAGTGGGAGGTCTGGAATGCACTGCCTGGGAGGGCAGTAACCTCACAACCTTTAAAAAGTACTTGGATGGATGGACATGTGAAGCGTCCAAATATCCAAGGCCAAAGGCCTAGTGTGGGAAGGTGGACTAGCGTGGGTATTTTTGGATGGTACAGACTAGATGGGCCAAAGAGCATCTTCTGTACTGTATGATTTTGTGATCCGAGCCATGATACAAATGAATGCTACCCAGAGCTGAATAGCCTGCTCCTGCTCCTATGAGTTCAGCAACGTGCTATGGCTTGGAACAGATCAGAAACTGGCATTTTTCTGTCAAATTCAGGTACTGAGGTCAGAAAAGGACAACAGCATATGTCGCACTGTGGGTGTCCCTACACTACATGGACTGCAGTGGTTCAAAGGCAGCAGATACATGGGACACTACCCCCTGCAAGTTCCCCTCCAAGCCACTCACCATCCTGACTTGGAAATCTGTCACTATTTCTTCATTGTCGCTGGGTCAAAATCCTGGAGCTCCCTTCCCATTGGCACTTTGATTGTGGACTGCAGCGGTTGAAAAAGGCAGTTCACCACCACCTTCTCAAGGAGCAACTAGGGAGGGGGAATAAATACTGGCCCTGCTAGAGATGCCTACATCCCATGAGTCAATTTTTTAAAAAATCGCCCTGTGGCTCTAATAGAGGGGATGTGATGACCTCGTGGTAGTATCGCTAAACTATTAATCTAGAGACCCAGGTAATGTTCTGGGGACCTGGGTACAAATCCCGCCATAGCAGATGGTGGAATTTGAATTCAATTAAAGTCTGGAATTCACATTCTGATGATAACCATAAAACCGTTGTCAACCGTTGGACAAAAAACCCATCTGGCTGCCCTTCAGGGATGGAAATCTGCCATCCTTACCTGGTCTGGCCTACATGTGATTCCAGACCAATGGCAATGGGGTTGACTCTTAACTGTCCTCTAGGCAATTAGGGATGGGCAATGAATGCTGGCCCAGCCTGAGGCGCCCACATCCCATGAATGAATTTTTTAAAAATATGTCTCAGGCTTCAAGGTTAATGATTGATCTTAGATTTGTGCAGAGCGTTGGGCTGACAACAGCAAAATGCATGGGGTTGTAGGTAGAAGGAGGCTATAAGATGCAGAGGGAGGTCAATGGATCAAAGAATGGGGCCATCAAGGTTTACATTCCCTTGATGAAAAAAAGAGGACCCCATCACTCTTAGTGGGAGTCTGCTCTGTGCAGTTCGTAGGCTGCGTTTCCTACCTTGTCATAGTGACTGCATTTCAAAAGATTTTCAGTTGCTTTGAAGTGATTTTGGATATCCTTAGGTCTGTTTTTTTTTGACATAGAAAAGTGTGCAGTGTCTTTAAAAAGGATCATCCATAGCCACATCCATAACTCCAGGCACCGAAGGCACCTTCCCCTCCAATCCCCTTCTCTCGTCTTCTGGATGGTCTTTCCTCAGGCAAGAGAACAGAACATCACCTCGCCTCCTTGAACAACATCAGGTAACATCACCAAACTGCAGCAGGTATCAAAGTGTTGAGAAAACAGTCTGTGTTTCCACCCCAAACCAGCCTGTTTATCCATTTTGAAATACAAACATGGAAATTGTTTTCGACAAGTTTGCCATCAAGTCCGCCATTACCCTCGAAATTAAAATCCTAACAGCAACAAATGGAGCCAGACCACCATGACATTTGGGCGAATGTTATCCTGGCTGGATGTTAACCGCACACAGTGAGCCTTATGTCATACAGTCATACAGCATGGAAACAGACCCTTCGGTCCAGCCAGTCCATGCTGAACATAATCCTAAATTAAACTAATCCCACCTGCCTGCTCCTGGCCCATAACCCTCCAAACGTTTTCGATTCATGTACTTATCTAAACACTTTTTAAATGTTGGAACTGTGCCTGCGTCCACCACTTCCTCAGGAAGTTCATTCCACATGTGAACCACTCTTTGTATAAAAAAATTGCCCCTCATGTCTTTTTTAAATCTCTCTCCTCTCACCTTAAAAATGTGTCCCTAGGCTTTCAGTCATACATCGTAGAGAAAAGACACCTACCATTAACCCCATTTATACCCCTCATAATTTTATAAACCTCCATAAGGTCACCTCTCAACATCCTATGCTCCAGTGAAAGAAGTCCCAGCCTATCCAGTCTTTCTTTATAACTCAAACCTTCCAAACCCAGCAACATCCTGGTAAATCTCTCCTGAACTCTCACCAGCTGAATAATATCCTTCCGATAACAGGGCGACCAGAACTGGATTCCAGAAGCGGCCTCACCAACGTCCTGGGCAACCTCAATAAAGGTCATGTACGTTGTATCAGAAAAAAAAAGATTCAATGGCTGAAATCTCTGAAAGGATGTGAATTATGAATCTTCAATCCAGCGCTGAGGCAGTCACGTGGAACCTTTCACTCTCTCTGATCTTACACTTGTCTCTTTTTCTGAACTTTTAAAATCTGATTTCCATCTCTGTCCATTAATCCCTATCATATGTTGCAGATATAGAGTTCTTATGGCATGGTGGTAGTGACCCTACCTCTCATTAAGGAGGTTGGAGTTCAAATCCCACCTTCCTCAAACACATCTACCTTGAGGTAAATATCCTCACACGAATGAGGAGCTCAGAAAGACTTTATAGCCCCTCCAGTCTGCTCCCCCCCCCCGCCACCATTCACGATGATCATGTGGTTTCAACTCTACTTCCCTGGTCAGTCTGGCTTGGCCTTGAATACAGTAAGCTTTATATTAACCTATGAGACCCGGAATGTGTTAAAAAAAAGACATGAGGGACAAATTCTTTACACAGAGGGTGGCTCGCATGTGGAACGAGCTTCCTGAGAAAGTGGTGGATGCAGGCACAGTTACAACATTTAAAAAATATTCGGGATAATCAAGAGGTCTACATAATCAATGTAAAAACACACACTAAGTAATAGAAATGTACTGCAGAGGGTACACACATTACTGTTATACTTTATTCACAGCATAAATCACTTAAATAATAATGCGACGTTGCCTTAAATAAAACTTACTGGCAGAGAGCCTTCTCACTCACACCCTCAACTGACCACTCGCGCATCGAGGTATTGAAGGAGAAATTGACGTGAAATTGAATCTCAACTGTTGATATTTCGTGCGGCCATTCGATTGAACAACAAGTATGCTTACATTGAGGTAAATACATTTTTTAAACTTTGATAATTGGACAGAATAACAATGCAGTAAACTTCATGGTATCTAAGGTATATATTTTTGCCGGTTTATCAAGAGTGCCAGTTAAAACAGAGTTTGTTGTATACTGTATATAGTGACCCAGTCAAGACTTTAAACCCCCTCCCCCAAGAGAAGGTACATCGAGTCTGCTCCGCCATTCAATGAGATGGTGGCTGATCCGATCCTCAATCCCACTTTTCTGCCTTTTCCCCATAAACCGTGGATTCCCTTCCTGATTAAAAAAGATGTCTCAGCCTTACCCAGCCTCTGTGACAAAGAACTTCCCAGGTTTACTACTGTCTGAAAGAAAAACTATCCTCTCGAACTTTTTTAAAAATTTCTTTCTTAATTTCTCTTTAAATGCGCCTCTGCTGTTCACCCCAACTATTTCTGAGAGTTTGTACATTGTTTTCTCACTCTCTGCCTTTAGTGGTTTCCCCATAATTCTTGACAGGATTGATCAGTCTTCCACTAACAACACGTGACAATAATTGTTTTGAGGCAAACGCCTCTTTTTTCTTGTTTTCATACATCTCTATATTGTCTGTTTCTCTCCCTCCTTTCTTTTTCCTAATTTATTTTCGTCCTAATCTCTTTCGTTCAAAGGAACCTCAATAGGCAGAGACAAAATGATCTCCGCCAGTCCGTCACCTCCCCAGACCACATACAATGTTCACTCCTGCTCATAAATTAAGCTTCTAAAGAAAAGTGACACGATCGCAGCTAAACATTGTGAACGACGAGGGAAGGTAATCTCCTTCACCCTCCCCCCCCCCCAACAGCCCTCCCAAAAGTAATTAAGGAAAAACATCAGGATTACAATCTATGTTATTCAACCTGAACTGCTTGCATTCCACAAATGCCATTTCCAGGTTTCCCAACAGGGACCTGGAACTGCAGAATGCTACGATGTATTTATTATCAATGCGTGCACTTAGTCCCAAAATCTTGCAGCCCCTTTCCTAATCAGGTGTTTGCGCAATTCCATGTGAAAGTTAATCCTCCGAAGGGCCGACGGTGTAAATGGGTTCCACAAAGTCGCGCACGTTCTGCTTCGCACTGCCATTTTCTCCACCCCCCTCCAAACACCCCGCCACCCTCCCACCGCCATTTTATTGCTTCGTTAACAGCAGCAATTTGATGGAAATCTGCCCACTTGGTATCGCATTTCTCAGTGCCCGAGCTGCCCTCTAACACTGAGACATTGTTTCCCCTCCAACTGGGGGATTCTCTGAACACTGTCTGATGGTGGCCATTTTGGGCTGAGGTGGAGAGACATTTCTTCACCGAGACGGCGACGAATCGTTTGGATTCTTGATCCCCAGAGGGTCGTAGGTGTTTGTTTGGTGGATATATTCAAGGCTGGGGATAGACAGAGTTTTTTTAAGTCTTTAGAAAATCACTGAATATTGGAAGCTGGCGGGAAACTGGACCTGAAGTCCAAAGCCGTGCTGAACAATGGAAATCGCTTGATGGGCCTGCTCTTGTTTGTTGTGTGTAATCCAGTGTGAACTCACACGTATGGAGAGAGAGGGGGGAGAGACCATAAAGAGTAGTTGGTGCCAGAATTGAAATGATTGTGCAAAAGGGAATCCTTTGGTGCATTGTAGTTAAGCACAGTTGTCAGGCTTGTCCCCTGCTCATTTTGTAAGCTAGCTTGATGCACAACTGTGTAGTTTGAAAAGGACTTATTACCTGCACTGGTCAGCATCAAATCTCTGACCTCACTCTTACAGCACATTAGATTAGATTACTTACAGTGTGGAAACAGGCCCTTTGGCCCAACAAGTCCACACCGACCCGCCTAAGCGCAACCCACCCAGACCCATTCCCCTACGCTTGCCCCTTCACCTAACACTATGGGCAATTTAGCATGGCCAATTCACCTGACCTGCACATTTTTGGACTCTGGGAAGAAACCAGAGCACCCGGAGGAAATCCATACAGACAAGGGGAGAATATGCAAACTCCACACAGTCAGTCGCCTGAGGCGGGAATTGAACCTGGGTCTCTGGTGCTGTGAGGCAGCAGTGCTAGCCACCGTGCTGCCCATTGCCCCGATGTTGACAGCTTTTACTGAAAGACCAGAGGGTGTTTCAACTTAACATTCAAATTGTGCTCGGTCTGGGGGGGGGGGGCGCATATTTGACAGGCAGGCAGCATCACTGACAGGAACTTGGGAGGGGGAGGTCGAGGGAGGGTATGACCTGTCACTGAGAGCGTAAATACACCTGGTTGCGGCCAGACGGGTCTATCCACTCAGCAGTGAAATTGGTCGCCAATTTCTAATTTTCTCTCTCTCACCCTTTCACTTGTAGATGAGGATGATGATATCTTTCCTCATGGTTTCGCACGTGCTTTCTAACAGAAACATATTGTCTTACACCTCCAGCAGGCCCTGGCCAATTAGGTCCCACAGAGCCTAATATAACTCAGCCCGTAAGCCATTGCTTTGGGGAGTTTTATTCTTTTCTAAGGACTTGGGGGCCTTGGAAGATGGTATCACATCACCATGTCACCCTCTACTTACCCGTGCCTAGTACATGGACTGTGACCAGCCAGCTCCAAGCCAGTCCCTAGAGTGAGCAGAACCTCTGATGCTCCTTTTTTTTCGTTTTTTTTCCCCCTTACCCTCACTACAGCCTAACTGTGGTAGTGCTTATTTTTTTCCAGCACCCATGTGTGTGTGCAGGTGTGAGACACGGTGAAAGACCCAAGGTGTACAAATCTTTATTCAATTTCCACCACCAGGAAGAAAGGAAATACCCAAGTGGCCAGTGACAAGCAGTACCCTTCTCAGAGGGCATTACCCTCCTGTTTATATTTGTCAGCTAGATTAACAGCCCCCAATCAGAGAACTCATATTCCATGAGATCCACCTGTCAGACGTCAATAAAGGTCATGTACGTTGTATCAGAAAAAAAAGATTCAATGGCTGAAATCTCTGAAAGGATGTGAATTACGAATCTTCAATCCAGCGCTGAGGCAGTCACGTGGAACCTTTCACTCTCTCTGATCTTACACTTGTCTCTTTTTCTGAACATTTTTT
Source organism: Chiloscyllium punctatum (assembly GCF_047496795.1). Classification (NCBI taxonomy): domain Eukaryota; kingdom Metazoa; phylum Chordata; class Chondrichthyes; order Orectolobiformes; family Hemiscylliidae; genus Chiloscyllium; species Chiloscyllium punctatum. The sequence continues at coordinate 28,608,326 of NC_092791.1, read as the reverse complement.
ATCTGATTTCCATCTCTGTCCATTAATCCCTATCATATGTTGCAGATACAGAGTTCTTATGGCATGGTAGTAGTGACCCTACCTCTCATTAAGGAGGCTGGAGTTCAAATCCCACCTTCCTCAAACACATGAATGAACTGGTTGATGAAAGGAAACTCATCTACCTTGAGGTAAATATCCTCACATGAATTAGGAGCACAGAAAGACTTTTCAGCCCCTCGAGTCAATCACTACAGTATCTCTCCAGGGTGTCACCCCTCCCGATCTCTGTCATCTCCTACAGCCGAAAACCCTCCAATATATCTGTGATCCTAATTCTGACCTCTTGAGTATTCCCGATTTTAATCGCTCCACCATTAGTGGCTGTGTGTTCAATCTTGAAATTCCCTCTCAATACCTCCTTGTCTCCTCCTTTAAAGGTGCTCCTTGACCAGACTTTATCTCACCCGTCTTTGTTTTTAATTCAGTTACCGGATGACGGTGTCGCTGGCTAGGCCAGCATTTACTGCCCATCCCAAATTGTCCCGAGGGCAGTTAAGAGTCAACCACTTTGCTATGGGTTTGGAGTGACATGTAGGCTAGACCAGATAAGGATGGCAGTTTCCTTCCCTAAAGGATATTAGTGAATGAGGTGGGTTTTTTTTCTGACAATTGACAATGGATTCATTGTAATCATTAGATTCTTAATTCCAGATATTTACTGAATTCAAATTCCACCATCTGCTATGGCGGGATTCAAACCTGGGTCCCCAGAACATTACCTGGATTCAAAGTTTGGTAGAAGATTTGTAGCTCGGGTGCTCGTTGTTGTGGTTCTGTTCGCCGAGCTGGGAATTTGTGTTGCAGACGTTTCGTCCCCTGTCTAGGTGACATCCTCAGTGCTTGGGAGCCTCCTGTGAAGCGCTTCTGTGCTGTTTCCTCCAGCATTTATAGTGGCCTGTCTCTGCCGCTTCCGGTTGTCAGTTCCAGCTGTCCACTGTAGTGGCCGGTATATTGGGTCCAGGTCGATGTGTTTGTAGCCACGAAACGACACGACCAGCTATCCTTAGTAGCCACACACACAGACGACAAGCAACATGAATTCGACTGGGACAACACTACCATTATAGGGCAAGCCAAACAGAGAACAGCCAGGGAATTCCTAGAGGCATGGCACTCATCCACAGACTCTATCAACAAACACATCGACCTGGACCCAATACACCGGCCACTACAGTGGACAGCTCGAACTGACAACCGGAAGCGGCAGAGACAGGCCACTATAAATGCCGGAGGAAACAGCACAGAAGCGCTTCACAGGAGGCTCCCAAGCACTGAGGATGTCACCTAGACAGGGGACGAAACGTCTGCAACACAAATTCCCAGCTCAGCGAACAGAACCACAACAACATTACCTGGATCCCTGGATTAACAGTCCAGTGATAATACTACAAGGTCATTGCCTCTCCCCATGCCTCTTCACACATGCTCTGCCAAATTACATCAGATAAAGTTCCTTGTTCAAGGTGCTATACCATTGCACGTAGATGTTTCATTTTTACAGGTAAGGCTTGATAAATTGTAGCTTGGCATCATCAAAGCTTTGGATTTGCTGGCACCATACTGTGTTGTCGATTTGGCAGAGCAGTGAGGATGGTGTCTATTTTGTTGAGGTGTTTCCAAGCTGTGTGTATCTCTTGTACAAAGGATTCATCTCGTGCCTACGGGAAATCTGGTTCCATTAACTCCTAATAAACACATGGCAACTGTGCCAAGAAATTGAACACCAAGATCAGGCTTTCTGTGGCTCGAATTCAAGCCTGAACCACTTGGCAATGTTTTGTCCCATGCATAATTTATCAATCGGGAACTCAATCGGAACAAAATCACTGACTTAAACTTACAAAGTGATTATTCTCTGCTACTCCCACACAGGACGCAAGTAAAGGCTCATTATCCTGCTTTTTCTCCCTTCATGCGAATGCTGCATTGCTCATTTTCCCTCTAATCACTCATTGTGCCCCTTCCTTGCTCTATCGGTAGACCTCCAAACAAGACGAATCCCCCACTCTCATCCTTCCTTGCCATCCTGCCTACCTCCATGAACCAATAACTCTCAAACTTCATGCTGTCTGACCAGTGCTGCAAAATTTACCTAAGTTCAGCCCCAACTCACGGTGATGTTCTCGCTGCTCTGTGGTTTGGTCTGTCTATTCTGATACAGCCTTCAGTTGATCAGTCCTCGCAGCTGACAGCCTTACATTGTCCTGTCTCTACTCTGAGTGTGCTGCCTTACCTGACAGAGACTATTGAAAACGCTGGAGATCACAGCGGGTCAGACAGCATCCATGGAGAGAAAGCAAGCTAACTTTTCGAGTCTACATGACACTTCACCAGAGCTGAAGTTGTTTTCAGTACAGATTCCAGCATTTGCAGTAACTTGCTCCTTCTGAAGGAGACTATTGTCTGACTCTCAGGAGATCCAACAAACCCAATTATACATTAAGTAATCTATGTAATACCATGCTCATATGTTGTCATTACATACATCACTATAATGGAACCACCAGCAGTAGGTGGCGTTGGTTAGGGAGGTCACTGAAGTAGGTGAGCTCAATCACACATGTGGGCTCTCTCTGCAGGAAAAGGTGTCTTTGTCTGACAGACAGGCAGCATCCCTCAACCATGATGATTACAAGCTTAGTACATTGTAAATACACCGTTTTCCCAGTTTTAACATTACTTATTCTTAATGCTTAGAAAAGACCTGACACCAGTGGCGTAAAGAATCCCTATTCATGATCTTTGGACCATCTATGTGTCTAAAACTCATCATGTTATTAACAGATACAGTTTCACACTCCGGTCTGGCTCCAGCCGTTGTCTGTAGCTGTTCAGTAGAGATAGTGTGAAGAGAGACAAAAAGAAAAAGATGAAGCCATCTTATGATGTATTTTTCATGGTTTGAATGAACATTACAATTGTCCTCTCTGCAAGCATTGCAAAATTTGAAGAACCCCGTTGCCCTTTTAATGTGGATTTGAGCAAATGTTGACCAGGAGGACAGGAAGAAGCTCCTACAAATCATATCTTAGACCTTTGTGACACTGTTGTGATATTGCTGTACTCCATGTTGGTGCTACACTATTTAGCAACAGGATAAGACACTACTTTCTCTTTATTGATTCTCAGGATGAGAGCACCATTGGCAATACCTCGTTTATAGACTGCTCCATTCCAAGCATGTGTTGCGAAAGGTGGGGAGCTTTTCTTCTGACATCAGATAGAGCTGAACCCTGCAGCAGTGAAGGCACAGGATTATGTCACCGAATCAGGGAATGGTTACAGCACAGGCTATTCAGCCTGTCACATCTGTGCTGGCTGTCTGAAGGATCAATTCATACCTACCTTCACCCTAAAGCCCTGCACAGTCTTCCTGCTCAGATAAAGATCCAATGTCCTCCAGCAAAGCCTCCAGTTGAACTCAGCTCTCCCACTCTTTCAAGCAGTACATTCCAAATCCTAACTGCTCGCTGTGGAAATGCCTTTCCCCCCATGACACTTGTCTCTTTTGATAATCACTTTAAATCTGTTCTCGATGTAGGTTTGCTCGCTGAACTGGAAGGTTCATTTTCAGACATTTCGTCACTATACTGGGTAACATCTTCAGTGAGCCTCTGGACGGAAGCTCACTGAAGATGTTACCTAGTATGGTGACAAAACGTCTGAAAATGAACCTTCCAGCTCAATGAGCAAACCTACATCCAGAACCTCAAAGTGAGCTACAAATCTTCTCAAAACTCACTTTAAATCTGTGTCCTGCTGGCTCTCAATCTTTCCATCAATGGGAACAGTTTCTCTCTGTGTCCAGATCCCTCATGATTTTGAACACCTCGATCAAATCTCCTGTCAGACTTCCTCTTCTCCAAGGTGAACAGTCCAAACTTCTCAAATCTATCCACGTCATTGAAGTTCCTCACCCCGGGCCCATTCTCATGAATCTTTTCTGCGCTTTTTTCTCATACTTTCACATCCTTCCTACAGTGGCAAGCCCAGAACTGGACACAATACTCCAGTTGAGGCCAATCTGTATTTACTATATAACTCCCTTGCTTTTGGACTCCAGACCCTATTGATAAAGCTCAGGATGCTCGATACTTTGCTAATGGCTCTCTCAACTTGTCATGTCACCTTCAATGATTTTATCCAACTACGGCCCTCTGCTGCTCCATCTCCTTTTGAGTTGTTCCCTTTGTTTTATATTGTTGACTGGCCTGAAGCAGTCCAGTAAATCCTTAGGACTTTGCCTGTTTTTCAGTTTATCGTAGACCATGAGAATGCTGTTCCCGTTCCTCGTGCCTTCATGCTCTGAACCCAGGCAACTTATCATGAGGCCACTTCCCCAAACCCAGGATGTTCAAAGAATTGTCGGGCCTCCCTCTGGTGCCTCTACCATGAACTCCTGTTACAGAGTCGCTCAGGCCTAAGACCTTTAGCTTCGCAATGGAGGACATGTGTGCCTTATGACTTCTGGAGATACACTCAAGTCTTTGCTTCACTCCACCTCCAAACCCCCCCCTGGATAATTCCTGAGCTGGTGGTGTAATGGTGACAACAGCCCTTGGGACTCTGGTTGGATATGACCTTGAACCCCGCCCCCCCCCCCCCCCTCCTGAACAGCCTGGAACAGGCTGACTGGTTTACTTTGTCATTTGAAGGAAAATGTGGCCCTGAAGCAGAATTATTAAATGGTAACACCTCACAGGATGACTCCAAGAAGTTGTTCCAAAACAAGATAGAAAAGAATTATCAGCAGAGACAGGTGAGTGTACAGATAATTTTGAAGATTAAATCTGACCTGTTTTCTTTGCTGAGACAACAGGGTTTTATACAATGGTACTGCACAGCAAAAGGTTTGGAGCATCAGCATTCCATGCTCAGATCAAAGTTATGTTTGGATCCCAACCTGTTTATGTGAACTCAACTGAACCACCTGTTCAATCCAATTCAAATATTATTGACATTTTCACTGGTGAAAATATGAGCTGTGTTGACATCATTTGCTGATTCAAAAGAGAATCAGACAAAAAAAAAGAAAAACAGATATAAAAGTTGATCTTGATTTTAAACACCCACACCTTTCGCTCCTTTAACAGGCAGGAAAGGGTCAGATGTGGATTTGAAATCCTAAGAAATCAAATCTAACCTCCAACCTGGATTCCCCTTGGCCATTCCAGCCAGAAATATGCTAGCAGCTCCTTGACATTCAACTGTTGCAGCTGTATTATGCCATTAATACTGTAACATAATCTTCTCATCGAGGTAGGAGGTGCCCCAATAACTTGACACGAGGACACTTCCACAGGATTGGGTCAGGAAAGCTTCTCAAGTTTGTTTTTGACATTCCTAGTGGGCCACAAGAAGCAGGATTACTCCATCCCCACCAGCCCCCAAACCCAGGCCACTCAAAGAGTTCTTGGGCCTCCCTCTGGTATCTACCATGAACTCCTGTTACGGAGTAGTGCAGGCCGAGCCCTCCATTGCGAAGCCAGGGGTTTATGCGGACCTTATGACTTCTGGAGGTGCACTCAAATCTTTGCTTCACCTTCCCACGTCCCCAAATGGATAATTCCTGACCTGGTGATGTCATGAATGTCCTAGAGCTCTTTACAACTGATCAATTAAGACCAAAAGGCATAGAAGCAGAAATAGGCCATTCAGCCCATGGAGTCTGATCCACCATTCAATGAAGTCATGGCTGATCTGATAATCCTCAACTCCACTTTCTTGCCTTTTCCCCACATACCCTTGATTCCCTTCCTGATTAAAAAAAAACTATCTGTCTCCACCTTCTATATACTTATGAGCCAGCTTCGACAGCCCTCTGTGAGAAAGAATTCCACAGATTCACTCCCCTCTGGGAGAAGACATTCATCCTCATCCCTGCCCTCTTATTCTGAGATGATGCCCTTTGGTTCTAGACTCTCCCACAAGGGGAAACTACCTCTCCATATCTCCCCTGTCAAGTCCCCTAAGAACTCTGTATGTTTCAATAAGGTCATCTCTCATTCTTCTAAACTGTAATGAGTACAGGCCCAACCTACTCAATCTCTCCTCATAAGACAGTCCCTCCATACATGGTACCAGCCAAGTGAACCTTCTCTGGACTGCATCCAATGCCAGTCTTTCTTTTCTTAGAAAAGGTGGCCCAAAATCGTTCACCGTATTCCAGCTGTGGGATGTGCAGGCTAGGTTGATTAGCCATGGGAAATGCAGGGTTACAAGGGGCTGGGTCTGGGTGGGATACTCTTTGGAGGGTCAATGTGGACTTGATGGGCTGAATGGTCTGCTTCCACATTCTATGAGCAATCTCTCAGTATCGACCCTGACAAGACCCTTCATAATCATGTCTGTTCCGGTGAGATTCCCTCTCATTCTTCTAAATGCCAGAGAATATCACCCCAATTTACTCAGCCTCTGATCCCAAGGATAACCCTCTCATCCCAGGGACCAGTCTCCTGACCCTCCATTGTATGGCATCCCATGCAACGGTTGTCTCAAAGCCTGGCACAAAGACAGAGCGAAGGTGAGGCCTGCTCATCGTGTAAGCAACTGAGCTGGTTTGGCAATCTCTCATGGCTGAAATGGAGCCTCCTTGCTGAAGGCCAGTTGGTGGGAAGGGATTACTGCATCAGGCATTTACAACTGATTCAGCTGATGTCTGCAAAACACGGCGGAGCTAAAAATGACCGATTATTCAAGCAGTTGTTTAATACAGAGACAAATTTGATTTTAACTGGTGCACTGAACAACTTAAGTGAAGCCAGCTGAATCAACAATTTGCAGAAACTTCCTCTGTTCTGATTAATGGAAGGCAATGATAAGACACACACACACACACACACACACACATATTCCTGTTACACACTGTACAATTCTAGCTGAAATCACATTATTCCAACCTAACTGCTCCCCTCAACATCAGCTGCATTGTTTTTTTCCTCTCTCCCTTGTATTGGGCACTGTGTCTCACTCCACCTCATTCCTATGTGAGACACCTCAAACAATGAGGATGACTCAATTCCAGTTGCAGTTTCCAGAAGCCAGGGAGAACATTGCACCCTCCGCTAAAAACTCTGGGAGTTATCCCCGCTCCCCCCCACCTCCCCAGTGTTCTAAAGGGGGGTGATTCCCTTGGAAGGGTCTTGCAAATGTGAGAGACTCATCATCCAGGAGAGAAAATGACTTAAACTGCGCTCATGTAAGCAGACACGATTACGACCATACAGATTCAGAGTGCAAGTAGATTCCTCAACCCTGCTCCCCTATTTCATCTCCTCTTTGCTGATCTATTTGTACTCTCAACCCCACTTTGCTACTTACTCCCAATGCCTATGGACTCCCTTGTTAGTCAGGAAGCTGTCTCCAGTGCTTCCGTCACTTTCTGGGGAAGAGACCATCCAAGAGAAAATGGTCCTCCTCATTTCAGGCATTGAGTCACAGAGTAATACAGCATGGAGACAGGCCCTTCGGCCCAAACATGGTCCATGCTGACCATGGTGCCCACTCAGCTAGTTCCAATTGCCCACATTTAGTCCATATCCCTCTAAACCCTTTCCATCCATGTACCTATCCAAATGCTTTTTAAGGGTTGCTATTGTACCTGCCTCAATCACTTCCTCGGGCAGCTCATTCCATACACACACCACTCTGTGTGATAAAGTTGCTCCTCTCCCCTTAAACCTGTGCCCTCAAGTCCAAAATGGGAGAGGCCTTATTTTTAAAGGGTATCCCCTTGTTCTTGCCTCTCCCATAGGAAGAAACATCCTTTCGGCATCTAGCCGGCAAGTCCTGTCACAACCTTTAGTATCTCCATTACAACCACCTCATCGACAATCCACTGGATCCAGTGGTGTCTTTGGGCATTTTAAGCAAACCTTTGACAAAGTACCACAGAGAGTGCTGATTAATAAAATGGAGGACCATAGAATTGGACAGTTTGATAAAATAACTCGACTTAAGGACAGAAAACAGGATCATGGTAAAAGTTGTCTTTCAGACTGCCAGATGGGAGGCCCTGGTAGTTCCTAATGGTCAGTGCTAGGACACTTTTGTTTTCATTTAAAATTGACTTGGATATGAATTTTTTAAATGTTCCAATGATACCAACAACTTGAAAGTGTGATAAACAATGAGGATGACTCAATTTGATTGCAACAGGTCAGGGGTAGACTATTAGAGCGGGCAGTTTAATACAGAGGATGGCATGGTGGCTCAGTGGTTAGCACTGCTGCCTCACAGCGCCAGGGACCCAGGTTTGATTCCAGCCTTGGATGACCATCTGTGTGGAGTTTGCACGTTCTCCTCATGTCTGCTTGGGTTTCCTCCCACAGTCACAAAGATGTGCAGGTTAGGTGAATCGGTTGTACTAAATTGCCCATAGTGTTCAGGCATGTGTCGGTTATATGCATTACGGGGTAAGTATAGGGTAGAAGAATATTACTCTTCGGAAGGTCGGTATGAACTTGTTAGGCTGAAGGCCAGTTTCCACACTGTAGGGATTCTATTCTAACAAAAAGGAACTGTGAGATGAAGCATTTTAGCAGAATGAATAGGGAGAGGTGATAGAAATTTAATGGCACAGCATATACAAGAGCAGAAGGACTTGCGATGGATATACATTGATCTTTGAAGATGGCAGGACATATGAGAGAGTGGTTAGCAAAGCCGATGGGATCTTGGTTTCATCAATAGAGGTATTGAGTCGAAAAGCAGGTGAGTTATTCTGAACCTACAGAAAACTCAGCTTAGGCCATAACTGGCATCCAGTGACTGTTGCCAGACTTCAGGGAGGATGTGAGTGCCAAAGAGAGCTCAGAGGGATTGAGCAGAATGGTTTGAGGGATGAGGGATTTGAGCAACAAGGTTATGTGGGAGAAGCTGGGGTTAATTTGAAAGAAGTTGCAAGATTATGACAGGCTTAGATAAGAGAGACAAAAAAATCTTCCAATTATCAGATTGTACAAGGATTCAGGCACACTGAGTTAAGATTTTAGGCAAGAGATTCAGGAAGGATGTGAGGGAGAGCTTTTTTTTGAAAAACACAGCGAGTGGTGATGAGTCTACAGAGAGGGTGGTGGAAGCAGGTGATGAATGATTTCAAAAGGAAATTAGATAAACACTTGAGGGAACTTAACTTGCAAGAATAGAGGAGGAGGGGACTGACTGGTCTGTTGTGGAAGACAGCCTGAATGGAATAGTGTAACCCTTTGAGATTTTCTTTCCTTGAAAGGGATATTGGTTTACTGATGATTACAACACAGCTATGCCCTGAAGTAAATATGCTGAGTGAATCCTCCAGCCTGCAGAGTAGCAGGCACATAGTTTGGGAACTCAGATGCAGATATCTGATTCACAGAGTAGGCTTTATTTGTCAGACCCACAGACACCAGTTCTCAAATACTGAGCGCATTCTCCAGGTCCTTCCCACCAGGTTGGCTGGTGATAAGCACAGAATGTGTGAATTCTCCAAATGCTGAGCTTAGAACCATACTTGCCCTCTGTTTGCAGGTTGAGACTTGTCCATGTTCAGTATATCTCTGCAGTTTGGTATGACTCAAAGAGTGGTGTTGAAAGGCAGCTCATCCACCACCTTCTCAAGGGGCAACAAGGGATGGGCAATAAATGCTGGGCCCAGCCAGCGACTCCCACATCCCATTTAACAAACCCAAAACTGTCGAAGGTAGATGCTGTGTAAGGGTCTGAAAGGGTTCATCCTGAATGAGTTGCATAAGCCTTGTCCTTTGCAAACAGCACTGGAGGGAACAGTAATTAAAGATTTCAAGACTCAGATCTAAGATTAGGTCATAGAGTCAGACAGCATGGTCCAATCCCAGTCCATGCCGAACATAATCCCAAACTAAACTAGTCCCACCTACCTGCTCCTGGCCCATATCCCTCCAAACCTTTCCAATTCGTGTATCCATCCAAATGTCTTTTAAATGTTGTATTTGTGCCCACATCCATCACTTGCTCAGGAAGTTCATTCCACACACAAACCATCCTCTGTGTAAAACATTAATGTATTTTTTAAATCTCTCTCTTACCTTAAAAATGTTGTCCCTGGTCTTCAAATATCATAGGGAAAAAAACACCTACCATCAAGTCTATTATTTTGCAAACTTCTGTGAGGTCACCTCTCAACCTCTACACTCCAGTGAAAAAGTCCCAACTTATCCAACCTTGCTTTCTAACTCAAACCTTCTATACCCGTTGTTACAGTCTCTGCAGTAATGTATAGCCCACCCTTGTAACCTGGAAATAGTTGTAGAAACAGAATAAACGATATTGGATTTACTATAAAGAGACTCTTCTCGCCAGACCAGAAGTGGCTCTCCTCATCTTCACTAGACCACAATTCTAAGTGTGGCGAGTGTTCTTGCTGAGCAATATTTGCCTATTGTTCTTTTAATTCGCAGCAAGCCTGATTGAAAAAGGACACGGAAGTGTGTAATGGCATAGACAGCAAGAAAAGCAGAATAAACCAAGAAAGAATCAAAACTGAAATCAGGTGGAGCGTGATGCAGTGCAGACACCCCAACATACATTGCAGTTTCCCGGGGCCAGTAAATCCCAGCTGGTGACACTGGATCTTTCTGTCCTATGGTGACTGGTTCACAGTGAATCACTACTCCTGTGGCTGGAACTGAAGATCAAGGAAAGCAGGGCCAGGAACAGGACCAGGTCATGTCTCCTTCAGGGTGGGAGTTACCTTGTAAGACCTCAGCTGCAGTCTGGAGTCTCGGTACCGCTGTGACACTAAGGTGTTGTTGTTAAATGTCTGGATTTCAACCAACCTGTTCGAAAATAAGGAACCGGGACAGGCTACAAGCAACCTTGCTTCCCCCTGGCTTGTAAACTTGCCTGTTTCCAATAAACTGCTCAGCCTGCAGTCTCTTGGCCTTGACGATCCGGCCCTCAAATCCTTGGAACCTCACTGATACCTTCCATTTGCTAATGGTCCTATTGGAGTTGAAAAGATGAAGAGATTTGGAAAGGGATGGCAATACTAGTCAACAATAATGGACAAATCCCCACATTGACCCTATCCCGAGAGCTATCTGCAAAATAATGGCAACTTGGATTTAATCTGTGAATGACAGCTCACAATCTTGCACACCTGTGTAACCATAGAAACGAGGAGCAGGAGTAGGCCATTCAGCTCCACTATTCAATAGAATCATGGCTAATCCCTTTTGTCAATGCCATATTCCTATTTTCTCCCCATACCCCTTGATGCTTTTAAAATCTCTCTTTCTTGAATATATTCAGGGAGTAGGCCTCCACAGCCTTCTGTGGGTGAGAATTCCACAGGGGGACCAGCCTCTGAGCCCAGAAATGTTTTCTAAATCTCAGGGACAAATCACTTGGCTGTCTCTGCCTTGCACTCGCTTTCCGCCCCTACGTTATTGAGTTCTAGTGATTAGTTCACTTCCAATTTCCAACATCGGCAATATTTTGCAATGGCATTACAGGTTCCTCCCTTCAATCCACCTGAGGATGTGCAGGGTGCCAAGCAAATGCCTCTCAATCGATCGCAGCCTTGATCATGTCCTATTCTCATTGTGCCTCTCCCGCGCGCTCTATCTCTTTCTCTCTCTTACATGGAGAAAGTGAGGACTGCAAATGCTGGAGATTAGAGTCGAGAGTGTGGTGCTGGTCAGGCAGCATTCGAGGAGCAGTAGAATCGACATTTCGGGCATAAGCCCTTTGACGATGATCAGAAATGCTGTCATTCTGATGGGACCTCATTAACTTGAGACTCCATCTACCCTCTCTGGGGACGTCAAAGATCATGTTGCGCTGTTTGAAGAGGACAAGGGGAATTGCCCTGGCAAATATTCACCCCCCCTCAGCGAGCATCACGGGAACAGATAAGCTGCGGAATCTTGCTGTGTGCCAAATAGCTGCTGGCTGTCCTCCATTACGCCAGTGACATGCTTACTTGACATGTTTTGGGATGTTCTGAGCTCACATCCAAGACAGCTCTCAAGGTGATCAGATAAACTGTATATGCTAATCACTAAACCAAGGCTTCAGGCGATTCGTGGGTTTGAGAGGGTCACGTGTTCAGCTCTTGTCTGGGAGCTTTTGATGAGCCCAGCGCCTGTGCTGTCACCGTGATGTCACAGCTGTGTCTCCGAAAGGCAATGTTGCTCCCAAAAAGAGTGAAAAGAGCATCAAGTTCGCCACCAAATGCTATCTAGAAGTTAGTGCAGGCAGCACATACACTCTGATTGCGGTGAAGCTAATGCTTCATAAAAAAGGGGCAGTCGACAGCAAGCTGCTAATTCAGAAGCTGACTTGCCGTTTTTCTCTGCCTGCAAACAGCAGAGCAGCTCCAATGAAAGAGAGAGCAGTTTGGTCTCCACTATTATGAAGATGTGGGTGTACTGTACCTTTAAGAAAGTTAAAAGCTGGTAGAACTATCTAACAGCACCAAGTGTTCCCAACAAGGTACAATGTAACATGTGGTCCAGCAGTTAGGGTAGCTGGTTGCCTGGATACAAAAACAGATTTGAATTAGGCCAATCGAGTTTGCACATTCTTCCCGTGTTTGCATGGGATTCCTCCGGTTTCCTCCCACAATCCAAAGATGTGTAGGTTAGGTGAATTGGCCATGCTAAATTGCCCATAGTGTTAGGTGCACTAGTCAGGGGTAAATATACGGGAATGTGTCCGGGTGGGTTACTCTTCAGAAGGTCGATGTGGACTAATTGGGCCCAAGGGCCTGCTTCCATACTTTAGGGAATCTAATCTAATCCGTTTAAATTATACCCCAACAAAATAACAATCTCCAATCCAGTTTGAACTTAGTATATTGACAATCTTAAAAGCCAATGACACAATCCAATGCTTTTGGGGTATAAGACCAGGGAAAATTGAACAGTTGGGAGGAGAACTGCCATGCCACCAGCATGTAAAGACTGCCCAAAAAATAGCTCTCTTAAAGGTACCTTTATCATTCTGTGACTGGTGAAGCATAATCCCTAAGAAGACGACGACACAGGAAGATCCAAATAGAAGATCCAAAAGCTGGCTGGTTTTGAAAACTTGAATTTTTGGTAAATCTTAAATCAGGGGGTTTTATCAGACTGGTATTATAGAAGGGAAGGTAAAAGAGGAAGGAGTTGTAAATAGTTGTTCGTTAATTATTCTCTGTTATACTTTAAGAAATAAAGTTGTTAATTTTTTACTTTGGCGTAGTCCTTGGTATCTCAAATTTTCATAGATTACTGCGCAGGATAAATCTTTTCTGTGTTGCTGGATGAAATTAAGCAGGAGGGTTTACCCCACATCGTAACACAACAATCTCCATTTTGCACTCACCGTAATACCAATATCCCCAAGCTCCAGTGGCAATGGGAATTCCTGGCACCTTAACGGTTACCTGATGCCAGAAAATCATGTGCCACTCAGCAAGATATCTTTGTCAACGGGGCTAAACGATGATTCTCATCAGGTGATATGCAACAGCCAAGATTGACCGATGAAAAGCAGGCATTTAGCTCGTGAGAGAAATAAAACGTTCTACTGTTTTACTCTACCCACTGTTCAGGTGCATTGAGATTATAAAGGACAATAGTGTTTCTCGCTATTTGAATAGACTGCTGGAAAAACATTCCCCCCCAGTGTCCCGTTCACTCTCCAAACCCCACTCCCTCACACACACTGCCCCCCAAACCCGACTCCCTCACACTCATTGCCCCTCAAACCCCACTCCCTCACACTCACTTCCCCTCAAACCCCACTCCCTCACACTCACTGCCACCCAAACCCCACTCCCTCACACTCACTGCTCCCCAAACCCCACTCCCTCACACTCACTGCTCCCCAAACCCCACTCCCTCACATTCATTGCCACCCAAACCCCACTCCCTCACAATCACTTCCCCTCAAACCCCACTCCCTCACACTCACTGCCACCCAAACCCCACACCCTCACACTCGCTGCCCACCAAACCCCCCTCCCTCACATTCGCTGCCTCCCAAACCCCACTCCCTCATACTGCCTCCCAAACCCCACTCCCTCACACTCACTGCCCCCCAAACCCCACTCCCTCACACCCACTCTCTCACACACACTGCCACCCAGACCCCACTCCCTCACACTCACTGCCCCAAAACCCCACTCCCTCACACTCACTGCCCCCCAAACCCCACTCCCTCACACCCACTCTCTCACACACACTGCCACCCAGACCCCACTCCCTCACACTCACTGCCCCAAAACCCCACTCCCTCACACTCACTGCCCCCAAACCCCACTCCCTCACACCCACTCCCCCAAACCCCACACCCCCAAACCCCACTCCCTCACATTCATTGCCCCCAAACCCCACTCCCTCACACTCACTGCCCCCCAAACCCCACTCCCTCACACTCCCTTCCCCCCAAACCCCACTCCCTCACACTCCCTTCCCCCCAAACCCCACTCCCTCACACTCCCTTCCCCCCAAACCCCACTCCCTCACACTCACTGTCCCCGAAACCCCACTCCCTCACACTCACTATCCCCAAACCCCATTCCCTCACACTCACTTACCCCAAACCCCACTCCCTCACACCCACTCCCCTAAACCCCACTCCCTCACATTCATTGCCCCCAAACCCCACTCCCTCACACTCACTGCCCCCCAAACCCCACTCCCACACACTCACTGCCCCCCAACCCCCACTCCCACACACTCACTGCCCCCCAACCCCCACTCCCTCACACTCACTGCCCCCCAACCCCCACTCCCTCACACTCACTGCCCCCAAACCCCACTCCCTCACACCCACTCCCTCACATTCATTGCCCCCAAACCCCACTCCCTCACACTCACTGCCCCCCAAACCCCACTCCCTCACACTCACTGCCCCCCAAACCCCACTCCCTCACACTCCCTTCCCCCCAAACCCCACTCCCTCACACTCACTGTCCCCGAAACCCCACTCCCTCACACTCACTATCCCCAAACCCCATTCCCTCACACTCACTTACCCCAAACCCCACTCCCTCACACCCACTCCCCCCAAACCCCACTCCCTCACACTCATTGCCCCCAAGCCCCACTCCCTCACACTCACTGCCCCCCAACTCCCACTCCCTCACACTCACTGCCCCCCAACCCCCACTCTCTCACACTCACTTACCTCCAAACCCCATTACATTGCTGAGCCTTTTCAGAGGATTTGATGGGCTGGATGGCCTACTTCTGTTCTTATGTTCTTTCTGCAAATACGGAGCCAGTTGTCTCTTGTCCTTGGTGGACTTTGGTGAGCGTGAGGGAGTGGGTTTGTCACTGAGGTGATGCCATCCAGATTAGACATGCTAGTAATGACAAGAAGTTACAGCTCAGAAAAACTGCAGAGGTAAAACTGGGCTGGAGGGGAGTGGGCTGGAGGCCTGGAGTGGAGATCAGCAAGACGGCCAAGCAGCCTGGAGCGGAGCAGGCTGGAGGCCTGGAGCAGAGTGGCAGCCTGCTCCGCTCTCCTCCACTCCAGGCCTCCAGCCCGCTCCAGGCCTCCAGTCCATTCCCTACACTCCAGGCCTCCAGCCCGCTTCCGTCTGCTCCAGGCCTCCAACCCGTTCTGCTCCACTCCAGGCCTCCAGCCCGCTCCCCTCCACTCCAGGCCTCCAGCCCGCTCCCCTCCACTCCAGGCCTCCAGCCCACTCTGCTCTGCTCCACTGCAGGCCTCCAGCCCGCTCCCCTCCATTCCAGGCCTCCAGCCCACACCCCTCCATTCCAGGCCTCCAGCCCACACCCCTCCACTCCAGGCCTCCAGCCCACTCCCCTTCCCTCCACTCCAGGCCTCCAGCTCGCTCCATTCCACTCCAGGCCTCCAGCTCGCTCCATTCCACTCCAGGCCTCCAGCCCACTCCCCTCCATTCCAGGCCTCCAGCTTGCTCCCGTCACTCCAGGCTTCCAGGCCTCCATCCTCCACTCCAGGCCTCCAGCCTGCTCCCCTCCACTCCAGGCCTCCAGTCCGCTCCCCTCCACTCCAGGCCTCCAACCTGCTCCCCTCCATTCCAGGCCTCCAACCTGCTCCCCTCCATTCCAGGCCTCCAACCTGCTCCCCTCCATTCCAGGCCTCCAACCTGCTCCCTTCACTCCAGGCCTCCAACCTGCTCCCTTCACTCCAGGCCTCCAGCCCGCTCCCCTCCAGGCCCCCAACCCGCTCCCCTCCAGGCCCCCAGCCCACTTCCCTCCACTCCCCCAGCCCACTTCCCTCCACTCCAGGCCTCCAGCCCGCTCCCCTCCACTCCAGGCCTCCAGCCCGCTCCCCTCCACTCCAGGCCTCCAGCCCGCTCCCCTCCACTCCAGGCCTCCAGCCCGCTCCCCTCCACTCCAGGCCTCCAGCCTGCTCCCCTCCACTCCAGGGCTCCAGCCCGCTCCCCTCCACTCCAGGCCTCCAGCCTGCTCCCCTCCCCTGCACTCCCCTCCACTCCAGGCCTCCCGCCCGCTCCCCTCCACTCCAGGCCTCCAGCCCGCTCCCCTCCACTCCAGGCCTCCAGCCCGCTCTGCTTTGCTCCAGGCATCCAGCGCACTCCGCTCCACTCCAGGCCTCCAGTCTGCTCCCCTCCCCTGCACTCCCCTCCACTCCAGGCCTCCCGCCCGCTCCCCTCCACTCCAGGCCTCCAGCCCGCTCTGCTTTGCTCCAGGCCCCCAGCCCACTTTCCTCCACTCCAGGCCTCCAGCCTGCTCCCCTCCACTCCAGGCCTCCAGCCTGCTGCCCTCCACTCCAGGCCTTCAGCCTGCTCCGCTCCACTCCAGGCCCCCAGCCCGCTCCTCTCCACTCCACTCCAGGCCTCCAGCCTGCTGCCCTCCACTCCAGGCCTTCAGCCTGCTCCGCTCCACTCCAGGCTTCCAGCCTGCTCTCCTCCACTCCACTCCACTCCAGGCCTCCAGCCTGCTCCCCTCCACTCCACTCCAGGCCTTCAGCTCGCTTCCCTCCACTCCAGGCCTCCAGCCTGCTCCGCTCCACTCCAGGTCTCTAGCCCGCTCCCCTCCACTCCAAGCCCCCAGCCCACTCCCCTCCACTCCAAGCCCCCAGCCCACTCCCCTCCACTCCAAGGCCCCAGCCCACTCCACTCCAGGCCTCCAGCCCGCTTCCCTCCACTCCAGGCCTCCACCCCGCTCCGCTCCCCTCCACTCCAGGGCTCCAGTCTGCTCCACTCCACTCCAGGCCTCCAGCCCGCTCCCCTCCACTCCAGACCTTCAGCCCGCTCTGCTCCACTCCAGGCCTCCAGCCCGCTCCCCTCCACTCCAGGCCTCCAGCCCGCTCCCCTCCACTCCAGGGCTCCAGTCTGCTCCCCTCCACTCCAGGCCTCCAGCCCGCTCCCCTCCACTCCAGACCTTCAGCCCGCTCTGCTCCACTCCAGGCCTCTAGCCCGCTCCCCTCCACTCCAGGGCTCCAGTCTGCTCCGCTCCACTCCAGGCCTCCAGCCCGCTCCCCTCCACTCCAGGCCTCCAGCCCGCTCCCCTCCACTCCAGGCCTCCAGCCCGCTCCCCTCCACTCCAGGCCTCCAGCCCGCTCCCCTCCACTCCAGGCCTCCAGCCCGCTCCCCTCCACTCCAGGCCTCCAGCCCGCTCCCCTCCACTCCAGGCCTCCAGCCCGCTCCCCTCCACTCCAGGCCTCCAGTCTGCTCTGCTCCACCCCAGGCCTCCAGCCCGCTCCCCTCCACTCCAGGCCTCCAGCCCGCTCCGCTCCACTCCAGGGCTCCAGTCTGCTCCGCTCCACTCCAGGGCTCCAGCCCGCTCCCCTCCACTCCAGGCCTCCAGCCCGCTCCCCTCCACTCCAGGCCTCCAGCCCGCTCCCCTCCACTCCAGGCCTCCAGCCCGCTCCCCTCCACTCCAGGGCTCCAGTCTGCTCTGCTCCACCCCAGGCCTCCAGCCCGCTCCCCTCCACTCCAGGCCTCCAGCCCGCTCCCCTCCACTCCAGGCCTCCAGCCCGCTCCCCTCCACTCCAGGCCTCCCGCCCGCTCCCCTCCACTCCAGGCCTCCCGCCCGCTCCCCTCCACTCCAGGCCTCCAGCCCGCTTCCCTCCACTCCAGGCCTCCAGCCCGCTCTGCTTTGCTCCAGGCATCCAGCGCACTCCGCTCCACTCCAGGCCTCCAGTCTGCTCCCCTCCAGGCCCCCAGCCAACTTTCCTCCACTCCAGGCCTCCAGCCTGCTCCGCTCTACTCCAGGCCCCCAGCCCGCTCCTCTTCACTCCACTCCAGGCCTCCAGCCTGCTGCTCTCCACTCCAGGCCTTCAGCCTGCTCCGCTCCACTCCAGGCCCCCAGCCCGCTCCTCTCCACTCCACTCCAGGCCTCCAGCCTGCTCCGCTCCACTCCAGGCCTTCAGCCTGCTCCGCTCCACTCCAGGCTTCCAGCCTGCTCTCCTCCACTCCACTCCAGGCCTCCAGCCTGCTCCCCTCCACTCCACTCCAGGCCTTCAGCTCGCTTCCCTCCACTCCAGGCCTCCAGCCTGCTCCGCTCCACTCCAGGTCTCTAGCCCGCTCCCCTCCACTCCAAGCCCCCAGCCCACTCCCATCCACTCCAAGCCCCCAGCCCACTCCCCTCCACTCCAAGGCCCCAGCCCACTCCACTCCAGGCCTCCAGCCCGCTTCCCTCCACTCCAGGCCTCCACCCCGCTCCGCTCCCCTCCACTCCAGACCTCCACCCCGCTCCGCTCCCCTCCACTCCAGACCTTCAGCCCGCTCTGCTCCACTCCAGGCCTCCAGCCCGCTCCCCTCCACTCCAGGGCTCCAGTCTGCTCCGCTCCACTCCAGGCCTCCAGCCCGCTCCCCTCCACTCCAGGCCTCCAGCCCGCTCCGCTCCACTCCAGGGCTCCAGTCTGCTCCGCTCCACTCCAGGCCTCCAGCCCGCTCCCCTCCACTCCAGGCCTCCAGCCCGCTCCCCTCCACTCCAGGCCTCCAGCCCGCTCCCCT
The DNA here is from genome assembly GCF_047496795.1 of Chiloscyllium punctatum. NCBI lineage: Eukaryota > Metazoa > Chordata > Chondrichthyes > Orectolobiformes > Hemiscylliidae > Chiloscyllium > Chiloscyllium punctatum. The sequence goes on along the minus strand of NC_092791.1, from coordinate 28,589,368 downwards.
CCACTCCAGGCCTCCAGCCTGCTCTGCTCCACTCCAGGTCTCTAGCCCGCTCCCATCCACTCCAAGCCCCCAGCCCACTCCCCTCCACTCCAAGGCCCCAGCCCACTCCACTCCAGGCCTCCAGCCCGCTTCCCTCCACTCCAGGCCTCCACCCCGCTCCGCTCCCCTCCACTCCAGTCCTCCACCCCGCTCCGCTCCCCTCCACTCCAGACCTTCAGCCCGCTCTGCTCCACTCCAGGCCTCCAGCCCGCTCCCCTCCACTCCAGGCCTCCAGTCTGCTCTGCTCCACCCCAGGCCTCCAGCCCGCTCCCCTCCACTCCAGGCCTCCAGCCCGCTCCCCTCCACTCCAGGCCTCCAGCCCGCTCCGCTCCACTCCAGGGCTCCAGTCTGCTCCGCTCCACTCCAGGCCTCCAGCCCGCTCCCCTCCACTCCAGGCCTCCAGCCCGCTCCCCTCCACTCCAGGGCTCCAGTCTGCTCTGCTCCACCCCAGGCCTCCAGCCCGCTCCCCTCCACTCCAGGCCTCCAGCCCGCTCCCCTCCACTCCAGGCCTCCAGCCCGCTCCCCTCCACTCCAGGCCTCCAGCCCGCTCCCCTCCACTCCAGGCCTCCAACCTGCTCCCCTCCACTCCAGGCCTCCAACCTGCTCTGCTCCACCCCTGGCCTCCAGCCTGCTCTGCTCCACCCCAGGCCTCCAGCCTGCTGCCCTCCACTCCAGGCCTTCAGCCTGCTCCGCTCCACTCCAGGCCCCCAGCCCGCTCCTCTCCACTCCACTCCAGTCCTCCAGCCTGCTGCCCTCCACTCCAGGCCTTCAGCCTGCTCCGCTCCACTCCAGGCTTCCAGCCTGCTCTCCTCCACTCCACTCCAGGCCTCCAGCCTGCTCCCCTCCACTCCACTCCAGGCCTTCAGCTCGCTTCCCTCCACTCCAGGCCTCCAGCCTGCTCCGCTCCACTCCAGGTCTCTAGCCCGCTCCCCTCCACTCCAAGCCCCCAGCCCACTCCCCTCCACTCCAAGCCCCCAGCCCACTCCCCTCCCCTCCCCTCCAGGCCTCCAGCCTGCTCCCCTCCACTCCAGGCCTCCAGCCCGCTTCCCTCCACTCCAGGCCTCCAGCCCGCTTCCCTCCACTCCAGGCCTCCAGCCCGCTTCCCTCCACTCCAGGCCTCCACCCCGCTCCGCTCCCCTCCACTCCAGACCTCCACCCCGCTCCGCTCCCCTCCACTCCAGGCCTCCAGCCCGCTCCCCTCCACTCCAGACCTTCAGCCCGCTCCGCTCCACTCCAGGCCTCCAGCCCGCTCCCCTCCACTCCAGGGCTCCAGTCTGCTCCCCTCCACTCCAGGCCTCCAGCCCGCTCCCCTCCACTCCAGGCCTCCAGCCCGCTCCCCTCCACTCCAGGCCTCCAGCCCGCTCCCCTCCACTCCAGGCCTCCAGCCCGCTCCCCTCCACTCCAGGCCTCCAGCCCGCTCCCCTCCACTCCAGGCCTCCAGCCCGCTCCCCTCCACTCCAGGCCTCCAGCCCGCTCCGCTCCACTCCAGGCCTCCAGCCCGCTCCCCTCCACTCCAGGCCTCCAGCCCGCTCCCCTCCACTCCAGGCCTCCAGCCCGCTCCCCTCCACTCCAGGCCTCCAGCCCGCTCCCCTCCACTCCAGGCCTCCAGCCCGCTCCCCTCCACTCCAGACCTTCAGCCCGCTCCGCTCCACTCCAGGCCTCCAGCCCGCTCCCCTCCACTCCAAGGCTCCAGTCCGCTCCCCTCCACTCCAGGCCTCCAGCCCGCTCCCCTCCACTCCAGGCCTCCAGCCCGCTCCCCTCCACTCCAGGCCTCCAGCCCGCTCCCCTCCACTCCAGGCCTCCAGCCCGCTCTGCTTTGCTCCAGGCATCCAGCGCACTCCGCTCCACTCCAGGCCTCCAGCCCGCTCCCCTCCACTCCAGACCTTCAGCCCGCTCTGCTCCACTCCAGGCCTCCAGCCCGCTCCCCTCCACTCCAGGGCTCCAGTCTGCTCCGCTCCACTCCAGGCCTCCAGCCCGCTCCCCTCCACTCCAGGCCTCCAGCCCGCTCCCCTCCACTCCAGGCCTCCAGCCCGCTCCCCTCCACTCCAGGCCTCCAGCCCGCTCCCCTCCACTCCAGGCCTCCAGCCCGCTCCCCTCCACTCCAGGCCTCCAGCCCGCTCCCCTCCACTCCAGGCCTCCAGTCTGCTCTGCTCCACCCCAGGCCTCCAGCCCGCTCCCCTCCACTCCAGGCCTCCAGCCCGCTCCGCTCCACTCCAGGGCTCCAGTCTGCTCCGCTCCACTCCAGGCCTCCAGCCCGCTCCCCTCCACTCCAGGCCTCCAGCCCGCTCCCCTCCACTCCAGGCCTCCAGCCCGCTCCCCTCCACTCCAGGCCTCCAGCCCGCTCCCCTCCACTCCAGGGCTCCAGTCTGCTCTGCTCCACCCCAGGCCTCCAGCCCGCTCCCCTCCACTCCAGGCCTCCAGCCCGCTCCCCTCCACTCCAGGCCTCCAGCCCGCTCCCCTCCACTCCAGGCCTCCAACCTGCTCCCCTCCACTCCAGGCCTCCAGCCTGCTCTGCTCCACCCCTGGCCTCCAGCCTGCTCCCCTCCACTCCAAGCCTCCAACCTGCTCCCCTCTACTCCAAGCCTCCAGCCCGCTCTCCTCCACTCCAAGCCCCCAGCCCGCTCCCCTCCACTCCAGGCCTCCAGCCCGCTCCCCTCCACTCCAGGCCTCCACCCCACTCCGCTCCCCTCCACTCCAGGCCTCCACCCCGCTCCGCTCCCCTCCACTCCAGACCTTCAGCCCGCTCCGCTCCACTCCAGGCCTCCAGCCCGCTCCGCTCCACTCCAGGCCTCCAGCCTGCTCTGCTCCACCCCAGGCCTCCAGCCCGCTCCCCTCCACTCCAGGGCTCCAGTCTGCTCTGCTCCACCCCAGGCCTCCAGCCCGCTCCCCTCCACTCCAGGCCTCCAGCCCGCTCCCCTCCACTCCAGGCCTCCAGCCCGCTCTCCTCCACTCCAGGCCTCCAGCCCGCTTCCCTCCTTTCCAGGCCTCCAGCCTGCTCCCCTCCACTCCAAGCTTCCAACCTGCTCCCCTCTACTCCAAGCCTCCAGCCCGCTCTCCTCCACTCCAGGCCTTCAGCCCGCTTCCCTCCATGCCCAATCTTCAGCCAGCTCTACTCCACTCCAGGCCTCCAGTCTGTTCCCTCCACTCCAGACCTTCAGCCTGCTCTGATCCTCTCTAGGCTTCCAGCCCACTTCCCTCCTTTCCAGGCCTCCAGCCTGCTCCCCTCCACTCCAAGCCTCCAACCTGCTCCCCTCTACTCCAAGCCTCCAGCCCGCTCTCCTCCACTCCAGGCCTTCAGCCCGCTTCCCTCCATGCCCAATCTTCAGCCAGCTCTACTCCACTCCAGGCCTCCAGTCTGTTCCCTCCACTCCAGACCTTCAGCCTGCTCTGATCCTCTCTAGGCTTCCAGCCCACTTCCCTCCTTTCCAGGCCTCCAGCCTGCTCCCCTCCACTCCAGGTCTCCAGCCCGCTCCCCTCCACTCCGGGCCTCCAGCCCGCTTCACTCTGTTCCACTCCACGCCACTCTGTTCCACTCCACTCCACTCCATGCCACTCTGCTCTGCTCCATTCCACTCCAGGCCTCCAGACCTCAGCTACTCTGATGATGTCACTGCCATTCCAAGGTAAGTTTGGAAGAGAATACTGTTGATGGCCTTTTAAAGACCATCAGGAGCCCCCAGAAACAAGCAACTGTGGACTCAAGTCCAACGATTATTTCCTCACTGCTGCTTCTTTGCAGGTAACACAAACATGGCTTGCAAACTAGGTTTAAAAAGCCACGACAAATGCTTTTCTTTTGAAACCGGCTCACCCTTTGGAAGCATTGAGATCTTAAGTCCGAGAGCACACAGCAGACAGTGCGGGAAGCATTGGACCAAGCATGCTCAGGGAAGGCCAAAGTGCAAGACCTGCTTGTGTCCAATAAAATCTAGGCGTGTGACTGATGTGGAAGAACATCACAGTGAGAAGCAGCTCCAGCACTAATTATTTTCATTTGTACAATTACTGTTGGCATACATAATGTGACTAAAGCACCAAAGATTCAGTGCATTGTAATTGAAAGCTGATTGAGAGAAGGCCTGTGCCTGTTTCCCCCATAATTACAACATACTCATGAATCATGGCTTGAGTATTGAGGCTACTGATTGGAATATTAGCATCTCTATCCCTGATATTTTAGCCTCTGGGTCTCTATTTTCTGACTCAAATTGGCATAGAAAAGTTAAAAATCACACAACACCAGGTTATAGTCCAACTGGTTTATTTGGAAGCACTAGCTTTCAGAGCGCTACTCAACATTGGCACCTCCAAATCATTGGCATAGAAAAGTCATGTTGGGGTTGTACAGGACATTGGTGAGGCCTCTTCTGGAATACTGCGTCCAGTTCTGGTCGCCCTGTTACAGGAAGGATGTTATTAAGCTTGAGTGAGTTCAGAAAAGATTTACCAGGATGTTGCCAGGAATAGAGCGCTTAAGTTACAAAGAAAGGCTGGATAGGCTGGGACTTATTTCACTGTAGCGTAGGCGGTTGAGAAGTTCGCAAGTTTATAAAATCATGAGTGGCATAGATAGGATTAATCGTAGTTGTCGTTTTCCGAGATTGGAGGATTTCAAAACTAGGGGGCACATTTTTAAATTGAGGGGAAAAGAGATTTTAAAAAAGACATAAAGGGTGAATATTTTCCTGAGGAAGTGGTGGATGTGGGTACAGTTACAATGTTTAAAAGACATTTGGATAAATACATGAACAGGAAAGGTTTGGAGGGATATGGGCCAGGAACAGGCAGGTAGGACTAGGTTAGTTTGGGATTATGATTAGTGGGGACTGGTTGGAGCGAAGGGTCTGTTTCTGTGCTGTATGTCTCCATGTACTGCAACCTTCTAGAGCATTGACTGGACATAGAGCATCCTGTCTCCAATGCAATCTGCCACCCATGAGCTCCATCAGCCTGACAGAAGCATTAACTCAGTTTGCAGGCTCAAAGCCAGCTGATCCCACTGTCTGCCCACTGAAAGGCTGCTGACTGGTGAGGGTCAGTGGGAAACTGAGCGACATGACGGACAGGACACTGATCAACATTACCAGTTCAGTAACTCTGGGTGGCTGAGTCACATCATGGGCGAGTGGAATCACTGCTTTGCACAAATGGGAGGATTTTGAAGAAGATGGCTCAGCCCAATCAGTCCAGTACAGTTCCTTTTTCCCCAAATCAGCTTCATCAAACTGCTTTGTCTTTGTATCCAATATCAAATACTTCTCTACAACCAGAGACATTCACAGGGAAGGACTGTCTTGATTTGCTTCTCATTGCAAAGCCGTATATCCATTTCCCATCTTGCTATAAATGAGCAACAATAGGAACTCTAACAAGATGGATAGAATCAGAGGCTTGGGAATCAATCTGGTCTCATGGGTAGGATGAGGCTTGGGAATCAATCTGGTTTCACAGGTTGGATCAGAGGCTTGGAGGGAGATGTGGTATAAAAGAACAGAAGCAGAGATTTCAGGGAGATCCAATAAGAGGTTAAGTCTGTGATATGCTAATAAGATTGCAGGAAGTGACACAATGTTTTACTCGCCCTTGCAGCCTCGAGGTAAGATGAAGCCTCAATAAGATGTTTCTGAAAGAAAATTACTATTTTCCTCACCTCAGCCGACTCAGGAAATATTCTTTAGTAGCACAACAATTTCCAGGATCGAAGCTGCCATCCCCCATGCCATTTCTGTTGTCTATTTCATTGTCCTTCTCAGTAACACTTCCCACAACTCAATTAACCTTTGGATGTAAACATTACACGTGACTCCCTGGATCACTCCCAGCTCCCCGATTTTTCACTTGTGTATCCTGCCATTTACCCCCCTGCTCTACTGCATATTCCACCAGGAATTGAGTGGGCTACTTACCTTCATAAAATTGTGGTGCTGGAAAAGCACAGCCGGTCAGGCAGCATCCGAGGAGCAGGAGAGTCGACATTTCGAGCATAAGCCCTTCATCAGGAATGAGGCTCTGATCTGATCTCCAGCATCTGCAGTCCTCACTTTCTGCTGCTTTCCTTCATAAACCTCAAAGCCTCAATTCGATACCCACAAATTGTCCTCATCTGCCTCTCAACCCCCAAAAAGGAAAGGGCAGCCCAATTTCCTTCAGCTTTTTCAAACTTAAAATCACCTTAGTTACGGGCCTCTGCAATCCTTCCTGTGATTAAGAGCCAGAGAGTGATGACCAGTTGGCATTGTTGGTTGGCATGGTCACCAATGATCAGCAACTTGGCAAATAGTTCTTGAAATCAGCAAAGAGTGAATTGTGAGATGCAGGTACAAGTTTCTGATCGTATTAAACCCTCAGCAAATACCTGAACACAGCCCCAGCTGAACACCCTCGATCCCATGACCATGCCCAAGGTGGGAAAGTGAAGTTGGCATACCTAGTTTCCAAGGGCTGTCACTTGCAAATCAAAAGCAAAACATGTCAAACTTTTAAGAGGTTTACACAACCTTGTGGAATAAGTGGAACGCATCCCAAGAATGCTCTGCGGCCTGTCTGCTTTCCAAGCGAATAGGTTCCAAGTTTTAGTTCTAATTCAATGTGCATGATTCATGGCACTGGCTAAAGTTGATGGCCACAGACAGAATGAGTGCAGTGAATGGTTTTTGTGGACTGCACTCGGAGTCACTTTGCGGATTTTACAAACGTTTGCTGCAGAAGTAGCGGATGTTTCTGTGTATAATGCCAGAAAATTTAGTCAGTTACAGTGATCTTTTGCTGTCTTGACAAAGACATCATACTCCATACTCTCCTTGGATAAATGCGATGTATTGCATTTTGGTAAAACAAACAAGGGGAGGATTTGCACAATTAAAAGTACGGTCTTGGATATTGTTGTAGAACAGAGAGACCTCGGGGTTCAGGTACATAATTCTTTGAAAGTTGTGTCACATATAGACAGGGTGGTTAAGAAAGCACTTGCCTTCATTGCTCAGACCATTGATTGTAGGAGTTGGGACATCATGTTGATGGTGAGACATTTTCTGGAATACTGTGTCCCGTTCTGATCACCCCGTTATAGCTGGAGAGGGTTCAGAAATGATTTACCAGGATGTTGCTGGGTTTGGAAGGTTTGAATTATAAGGAGAGGCTCGATAGGCTGGGACTTTTTTCACTGGAGCGTAGGAGGTTAAGAGGTGACGTTATAGAGGTTTATAAAATTATGAGAGGCATAGATAAGGTGAGTGATAGGTGTCTTTTTCCAAAGGGTTGGAGATTTCAAGACTAGAGGACATAGTTTTAAGGTGAGAGGAGAAAGATTTTAAAAAAAGACATGAGGGGAAAATGTTTTTACACAGAGTGGTTCATGCGTAGAATGAACTTCCTGAGTGAGTGGTGGATGTGAGTACAACATTTGGATAAGTACATGAATAGGAAAGGTTTGGAGGGATATGGGCCAAGTGCAGGAGGGTGAGACTAGTTTAGTTTGGGATTATGGTCGGAATGGACTGGTTGGAGTGAAGGGTCTGTGTCCGTGTTGTATGATTCTATGACTGTACTACATAGGCCAGAGGGACCAAAGGTCAGTTACGTGGAGCAGCTGGGACTATTCCCCTTGGAGAAGGCTGAGTGGAGATCTGATCGAGAAGTTCAAAATCACGAGGGAACCAGGGGAAATTGTTGCCATTGGTGGGAGGATCTAGAACGAGAGGGACAGAGATTTAAGGTGACAGGCAATGGTGGCAGGAGGACAAACCTCACGTAGGGTGTAGTTAGGATGTGGTTTGTGTGGCCTGAGCTCATGGGGGAGGCAGCATTAATTGAAGCTTTTGAAAGCGAATTGAATCATTAGCTGTGGGAGATGGTGGCATACTGGTAATCTCAGTGGACTAGTAAACGAGAGACTAAGGCTAATTCTCCTGGGATGGAGGTTCAAATCCCACCATGGCAGATGGTGCAATTTAAAATCTGGAATTGGAAACTTGTCTCGGGAATAGTGACCATAACAACTCTCATCAATTGTAAAAATTCACGTGCCCCATTAGTGAGGAGAAATCTGCCATCCTTACTGGTCTGGCTTCCATGTGACTCCAGATCCACAGCGATGCGGTTGACACTTAACCACCCTCTGAAATGGGCCTGCCAAGACGCCCAGTGCAAGGGGAAATTAGGGATGGGAAACAAACGCTGGTCTTGCCAGCAACGCCCACCCTTCATGCACAAATAAATGAAAAGGTAAAATGTGCAGGGTTACTGGAAAAAGTGACATTAAGTGAATTGTTCCTTAAAAAGGGCTAAAATGGCAGCTGTCTTTGCTGAGGCCTTCTGTGGTCCCTGCTGAGTTGACCAAGCTGGGGTCTGTCAATGGGTTCGGGAGGAGGAAACTCAGCCAGGATTCCCTTTCCTGATGACTGTGCAGTGATCCCAGAGAGAAAACGTGGAGGTTTTGTGTGAAGACTGAATGAGACTGTGCCCTGGTGTCCTGACTGGATTCACATGTGGTACACAACGGATGTTACAGATATAGAAGTAGTCACTATAAATGGTGGTTCAGATTTGTGACCAGAAGCCTCTCTCAAGGTCAAATCCATCACTGAGGTTACGAACAGACAGTTCTGAAGGAGTCATACCAGACCTGAAACATGAACTCTGTTTCTCTCTCCACAGATGCTGCCAGGCCTGCTGAGTTTCCCCAGTGTTCTTTGTGTTCATTTATGAACAGAATGGTTCAGTCTTAGACTGTTGCCTGGACATAGGGATGGAATCAATGGCAGAAGGGTAGGGTTTGTGAAGACAATGGCTTCAGTCTTCCCAATATTGAATTGGAGGACCTTTCTCCTCACCCAGTCTGTTGGATAACTCGACCATGCTGACCAGATATCCGTTGCTAAGCAGGCAGTAACAAGTACCCAATGAATCCTATCAGAGAACTCCAGGAATGGCCCATAAGGAAGTTAGAAGCATAACTAAGATTGGCTCGCCCCTGATTGGGAACCTTCTGTCTCACTCCTACTGTAGGGTAAAAACAAGGACTGCAGATGCTGGAAACCAGATTCTGGATTAGAGTGGTGCTGGAAAAGCACAGCAGCTCAGGCAGCATCCGAGGAGCAGGAAAATTGATGTTTCGGGCAAAAGCCCTTCATCAGGAATAGAGGCAGAGTAGCCTGGAATCTGTCCAATCCTTTATTGCCTTCGTTGATCCCAAGACATTCAGACAGAAGTTAACCCTGTGACTGTCTGACCTTTTGTAAATCCTTTACAATGTGATTATTGTCCTTCCCAGAATAGGACATGGTCTCAGTGAAGGGTGAGATGGGTGAGTCGTAAAATAAGTTCTGAAGGAGATAAAACTTCAGTAAGCAATTTAAGAGTGAGGGGGCGAACAAATGTAAGCCATCAGTATTTGAGAGCTCAATCTCCATGATAGGGGAAGAGCTTTAAGACATTTTCTAAAGTGCCAGCTGATGAAGGTAAGGCAGTATAACTTTAAGAAGTTACGACAATTAAGGTCCATTGGGACCAGCCCCTCACCTGGAACGGTAAGATGGAAGGAAATGGCTGAATTGAGTAAGGAATTTTTTTGCTGAAGTGTAACTTGCTTTCTTAATCTGTGGACACAGCTCCAGGATAAATAAGTCTCTTTTGTTATGAGAATGAAGCTCTCGCCCGAGTGCCCATTGACCTGTGGGCCCTTCATTTGTTTGAAAAGTTTTGTTGACCATTTGTGTTTGCCTCTGAATCAAATGCTGTGTGCGAGAACGTGCTGCCTTTTATTACAAGCTGTGTATGTATGTGTCTGTGTGTAAGAGTGTGTCAATCTGTGTATGTATGTGTCCGTGCTTGGCTCTGTGTGTGTGTCTGTGCGTGTCCATGTGTGTCTGTGATTGTGTGTGCATCTGCACGTGTGTGTATCTGTGCATATGTATCTATGGGGTGAGTATGAGAGAGTGTGTGTGTGTATCTGTGCAAATATCAGTGAGTGAGTGACAGTGTATCTGTGTATGTGTGTGTGTATCTGTGCGTGAGAGTGTGTGTGTGTTTGAAAGAGAGTGTGTGTGTTTATATCTGCGTGCGTGTGTGTATGTGAATGTTTGTATGTGTGTGTGTGTGTGTCAGAGAGAGAGAGAGAGAGAGAGAGAGACCATGTTGGAATCCAGCTGTTGTGTTCTGTCAAAGCTGTAAGTAAAGCTTTGTAATTCCATACACGTCAACATTTCGCCTGAATTCACGTTCACTTCTGCTTTCAGTCTGACTGTACTTTGGAACTACTTTGCAAGTCGCTTGCTAATGCTCAGGCCTCCCACTGAGCTGAGAAGTTTCATTTTACCCGGACTGGCCGCCTATCAGGACAAAGTTTCTGACGTGTGCACTGGTCTCCATTTAATACATAGAACACAGACCAATGTAGCACAGGAACAGGCCTTTCGGCACACTTCTGTCCACCTCCCCGCTCCTGTCCCACCCCCGAAATTGAACTTGTGAGTTTGAGATCCATTCCAGAGACTGCAATCCAAAATCCAAGCTGACAGCCCAACTACTGAGGGGATGATGGGAAACCCTGTCTCTCAGCTGAGATGTTAAATTGATCCAAGGGATCTGGCCAATATTTATTGCTCCGCTAATATTGCTGAAACTAACCATTTTGTCGAAGTCACGTTGCTGTTCGTGGGAACTTGCGGTGCATGAGTTGACCTCCCTCTGTTTCCTCCACTTGTTTTAAAATTTATTGCCCATCCCGAATTGCCCAGAGAGCAGTTAAGAGTCAACCCCATTGCTGTGGGTCTGGAGTCATGTGTAGACCAGCCCAGGTAAAGATGGCAGTTTCCTTCCCTAAAAAGGACATTAGTGAATCAGATGGGGTTTTCCAACAATTGACAATGGATTCATGGTCATCATTAGGATCTTAATTCCAAATTTTTATTTAATGCAAATTTCACCAACTGCCATGGCAGGATTTCAACCTGTCTCCCCAGGATATTACCTGAGTCTCTGATTAATAATCCAGTGATAACACCCCTAGACTATCTTCTCCCCAACCGTGACTACATTTCATTGCCAATGAAGTGCCTGGGGGGATGGTACGTCTTAAGGTCATGTCAGGCACTATATAAATGCACCTTCTTCATTTTCCTTTCCGCTTCCACCCCCCCCCCCCCCCCCATGGAGCTTCAACCGCTGGGATTTCCATAGGTCTTGGCTGGCTGGACACCCACACAAGAGTACCCTGTCCAGTGAAGGTTGGAGGATAACGATGAGGAACAATAAAAGCCTGACTGAAAGCTGCAACTATGAAGTTATAGCAGAGCCTGTCAAATCCCAAAACAGCTCCTGTTTTTTTACACAGTTTTTGCTGGGTGTTTATTTACTTAGTATGCTGTACAGAATCAAACTGCATTTGTGACAATCTCTATGTATAAAGAGATTTTTCTTGTGAATAAAATATATTTTTGAGATTAAACAAAAAGTTTTTGTTGGGTGCAATTTCAAACACAAACTACGAAGTTAATGTGTTCACACGCCCAACATAGTCTCGGCTTTAGTAAAATGTTGAAAGTAAAATAGTGGCTTGCAAAGTATGATGGCTTTTGATTCCATTTTATAAGTCCTTGCTGAAACTTTCTACAGAAGTACATTAAAGATGGTGTCACACACACTTTCACTGAATCTTTTTTGCACTCATTAGTCCACAAAGTCTATGACCCTTTTCCTCGTGCCAAACTCTCCCACGGTGTTCAAAATCACTGTCAAGAACAGACCCCTTGGTGTAGCTTTCTTCCAAAGTCTCTATCGTGTCCATACTCCACATGTAATTGTATGAAGATCGCAGTGTAGTAGTAGACTGATTGGGGAGGCGGGGGGGGGGGGGGGGGGGGGGGGTAAATGTTGTGTGTCAAATTTCCAGCACAGGTTGCTGGTGGAGTTTTAATTCAATTCCTAAATCTGCAGACTGTGGAGCAGTTGTTTAAAAACCCATCTGGTTTGTTAATGTAAAGGAATGAGAATGAAAGAATTCTGCTCTCCTTATCTGCCTGGCCTCTATATAATTACACACCTGACGTGGTTATCTCTGAAATCTGTCTGAAATTGGCAAAGCAAACCATTCAGTCCAAGAGAAGGGCAACTGGTCTTGGCCTTGCCACTGATGCCTACATCTCATAAAACAAAAGAATTCTACTTGCCAGTATGCAAACACAGATCGGTCTCAATACAATGCAGACCAGTGATTTCGCTCTCCGTTTGATTCAATTTGTTATTGTCACTTGTACCAAGATACAGTGAAAAGTTTCATTTTGCATGCAGTACAAGGGCAGATCGTACCAGACAAAGTGCATGAGGGTAATAGAACAGACGAGGAATACAATGTTATGGCTGCAGAGAAGGTGCACAGAGAGCGAGGTCAACATTAAATCTGAAATAGGAGCAGTCCATTCAGAAGTGTGCTAACTGCGGAAAAGAAGCAGTTCTTGAATCTATTCGGATGTGCATACGAACTTTTATATCGCCCAATGGAAGAGTTTGAAAGAGAGTATAACCGGGGTGGGATGGGGGAGGGCTGGTCTTTGATGATGTTGGCTGCCTTCCCAAGGCAGTGGGAAGTGTAGAGGGAGCCAATGGACAGAAGGTGGGTTTGGGTGATGATTTGCATCATTCTATCCATCCTTTGCTGTTTCTTTCATTTTTCCAATTTGTATGTGCCATATTGTCCAAGCGGGTTTTGGGAAGATTTGTAGCTCAGGTTAAGGTTCTGGATGTAGGTTTGCTCACTGAGCTGGAAGGTTCATTTCCAGACATTTCATCACCATACTAGGTAACATCTTCAGTGGGCCTCAGGCGAAGCAATACTGATAATTCCTGGTTTCTATTTGTATGTTTGGGTTTCTTTGGGTTGGTGATGTCATTTCCTAATCTTTTTCTCGAGGAGTGGTGGATGGGGTCTCACTTGATGTGTTTGTTGAGAGAGTTCCGATTGGAATGCCATGCTTCTAGGAATTCTCGTGCATATCTCGGTTTGGATTGTCCTAGGATGGATGTGTTGCCCCAAAGTGGTGTCCTTCCTTATGTGTATGTAAGGATACTAGTGAGAGACGGTCATGTCATTTTGTTGCTAGCTGATGTTCATGTATCCTGGTAGCTAGTTTTCTGCCTGTCCAAACACATAGCTGCAAGTGAATGGAAATCCCTGAGCCCTTCCCAAATTTGTGCACCTCTAATGATGCAATGTAGTCTTTGGCCCTGTTCTCTCACCCACTGTCATCTCAAACCCTCTCCCTAGCTCCTTCTCCCCTGTGGCTCTACTTCATAAGTCTTTTGAACATACTTCTGTGACCACCCAGTGGAATTTTCCCTAATTCCTGCTTATTGTCCCATCTCCCACAAAGCACCTTGGGACATTTTGTCAAACATGAAGCACCATTTCACTGCGTGCCTTCCGAGAGTTTCTTTCACGAAAAATCTTCACAGGAGCATGTTGCAGGGAGCAGACTCCAAACTGAAACACTCAATGCTCCGTTGGCGTTAATCTCTACGGAGATAACAGAATGCTTCTGTGCTGCATGGTAGTTCTGAGCTCGTCGTGATCAAGGAGACAGACAGTTCAAGATGTGCAGCATCATAGTGCCTTTTAGCCATCACAAGGCCTTTATTAAGCAATGAGCTGGTGTAGTGGTAACATCAATGGGCTTTTAAGCTACAAGTCCAGGCAAATGCTCCAAGGCTATGGGACCAAATCCTACTGTGGCAGGTGGTAAAAATTGAATTAGAGTTAATGTTTCTTTTACAAACGTTAGCCTCATGGAACTCATCGAATCCTTGCAGTAAAAACCCATCTGGTTCACTAATGTCCTTTAGGGAAGGAAATTGCCATCCTTACCCGGTCTCCAGGTGACTCCTAACCCAAGTGGTTGACTCTGAGGGAGAAGAGCGAGCCACCCCATTCGAGGGCAATTAGGGACAGGCAATGAAAGCTTGCCCACGATGTCTATGTCCCATGAATGAATAAGGAGAAACTTGACTCTGAGCATCTTAAGAAGAAACCAGTGACGAAAGGTTTACGCAAAAAGTGGGGGTTAAGGAGCACCTTCAATAGTGAGGTGTCAGGATCTCATTAAACCAAAAAGAAATTCATAACTAATCCAGGGCTCTGGTCTGTTGTTATAACGTACGGCTACTTTCCAGGGAACACTTACAAGGGACAAAGGTTATGGTGGGATGAATTAGGATGGCCAAAGGTTCATGGGGCATTTGGGCTGAATGGCCTGTCTCTGTGCTGTACATGCAAAAGAGATAAAGCTCAATGTTTAAGGTCAGGGCTTGAAAGTTGGGATGTTTGACGTGATTTATTCCACAACACATTATCTCCAAATTGCACATGGGGAATGACTTTGATTTATTTTTTGTCGTGCAAATATTCTGTCGCAATCTTCCACGAATGCTAGAGGCCACAAGTTAATTATTCACTTTGTTATTGGACATGAGTCATAGCCCCTGGTCTTGCTTCAAGGAGAGGGTAACTGGGAACGTGTGAACAGATCACCTCTGAGGTCACCCGAAATCCAGTCAGTTATTTTATCGAATCCCCTACAATGTGGAAGCAGGTAATTCAACCCATTGAGTCCACACTGAACCTCTTTAGAGCATCTCACCCAGACCTGTCCTATCCCCATAACCCTACATTTCCCCATGGCTAACCCACCTAGCCTGTATTTCCCTGGACACTATGGGGCAATTTAGCATGGCCAATCCACCCCAAGCTGCACATCTTTGGTCTGTGGGAGGAAACCCACGCAGACAGGGGGAGAATGCAAACTCCACATAGATGCCAGAGGGTGGAATTGAACCTGGATACCTGGTGCTGTGAGGCAGCACTGCTAACTACTGAGCCACCGTGCTGCCCATTCTCTCAACCAACTTCATAAAATAATGAGTTTAAGTAGTCATTTATCTCATTTACATTTGTGGGAGCTTGCTGTGCAAAAGATTGCCTTTCCCAGATTGCAACAGCGGTGACTCTTCAGAGGGGTTTAGTTGGCCGGGAAGTGATCAAAACATCCTGAGGGCGCTATCAAAATGTAAGCCTTCAATTCCTTTGGAAGGCACTCCCAGCAATGTTGGTGTTACAATGTAAATGTACTACATAGCCCCTAAATCCAGTGAGCAAAAGCTCGAATTGGTATCGTCACTAACTCAGGGAAAGTCTGCTCGGCAGGTACACTTGGGGAAAAAGGACACGTTTGGCAAGGGCCCGCCAGAATGGCTGTCAGACAGGGTTCCTTTAAGAAGAGAGACAGCTGCTTTATCTCAGGAAGTTAAACAGCAGCAGAGGATAATGGAAGCTTGGAATGTTAACAGGAAGGCCATTTACCTGAACAGAAGTGGGTTCAAGTGGGAACCAGAGAGAGAGAGAGAGAGAGAGAGAGAAGGGTCTGGGAGATATGGGGGTGCAGTTTCAACTGTGGGAAGAAATTCAAGAGACTGTTTATTAACAAACATGTTTACAATTTGCAAACCTCTTGATAACTCAGCAAGTGAGATACAGATTGGAGGAGTCTTGTTGGGTTGAGTGGCCCTCACGTTCGTATTTACTACCGCCTCACATTTTTTTCAAAAATAACTGTCTTTATTTTGTTTTATATGAAATAATTATTACCTTTTACAAGTAAGTGTACAAGAGTTGATGATCAAGTTACAGAAAGCAATGGTCATGGTTTGGAGAAATCTTGTGGCACACTGGGTTAGAGTCTCTGCCTCTAAACTGATGTGTCCCATGGGGAAAGGTTTGGAGATGCCGGTGTTGGACTGGGGTGTACAAAGTTAAAAATCACACAACACCAGGTTATAGTCCAACAGGTTTAATTGGAAGCACACTAGCTTTCGGAGCGACGCTCCTTCATCAGGTGATAGTGGAGGGCTCGATCGTAACACAGAATTTACAGCAAAAATTTGCAGTGTGATGTAACTGAAATTATACATTGAAAAATTGATTGTCTGTTAAGCCTTTCATCTGTTAGAATACAGTGATAGTTTCACTTCTTTCATGTGTAAGTCACAAAACCCTTTTTTTAAAGTTGCATTCTTGGGTTAGCTGTTAACAATGGTGATAGCTAGACAATATGTTGAAGGTGTTAGCCCCCTGTGTTCTCTGTCTATGACCTGATGTTTAGATTGATTCTAATCTAAAAAGTGAGATAACAGAGTTTTACATAAATTCATGCAGTTTTTGAGCTCAGAGTTCTACATGGGGAAGGGTGTTGGGTGAGAGCTTTAGGACCCAGGAGTAACCTTGAGATGATTTCACAGAGATGCTCCTCACTGGGTAAATAGCACAGTGTGAGTGGGGTTCAAAATAAAGGGGGAGGTGAAGAAGTTAGAAACACATTCAGGGAAGCATATGGAGTAGACTGACTAATATTAAACAGGAGAGGTTGTGGAGTAGTCTTTTAATAATGGTTTTTGGACTCACTCACTCACACATGCACCCTTTCACAGACTTAGACCCCTTTACACTCTCACTTACACACACATACACATATACACTCTCTCTCTTTCTCACAGACACTCACAAACCCCCCCCTCCCTCCAGCCCCCCCGCTCCCCCCACACATGCACATATACATTTGTAGGGTGAATTTGTACTTGCAGAGTTACATTGTACTTTGCTCAAAAACTGCATGAATCCACATAAGATTCTGTTAACTCATTTTTTAGATTAGAATCAGTCTAAACATTATGGCACAGACAGCAACACACAGGGGGCTAACACCTTCAACATATTATCTGGGCTGACACCAATTGTTAAAGTTCACCTGAGAATGTAACTTTTTTAAAAAAACTTTGCAGTTTACATATGAAAGAAGTGAAATGAACATGATCATTCTAACAGATGAGAGACTTAATAAACAATCAAGGTATTTTTCAATGTATAATTTCAGTTACATCACACTATAAACTTTTGCTATAAATTCTGTCTTACAATTGTGTCCTCCACAATCACCTGATGAAGGAGCAGCGCTCCGAAAGCTAGTGCTTCCAAATTAAACCTGTTGGACTATAACCTGGTGTTGTATGATTTTTAATCTTTTAATTAGGTAACAGTAAGATGAGTCTGCTATATCTCTGAATACTGTTTACTGTAATTTTTTTTTCTCTTAATATCTAATAAATGGTGTTGTAAAGAAGTTCAAGCCTGAGATCGGTATGGTAGCTCAGTGGTTAGTGCTGCTGCCTCAGAGCACAGGACCCTGGGTTCGGGCCCAGCCTTGGACGACTGTCTGTGTGGAGTTTGCACATTCTCCCGTGTTTGTGCGGGTTTCCTCTTGGTGCTCTGGTTTCCTCCCACACTCCAAAGACGTGCAGGTTAGGTGCATTGGCCATGCTAAATTGTCCACAGTGTCCAGGATGTGTAGGTTAGGTGGATCAGCCGGGGGGCTTACAGGGATAGGATGAGGGCGGTGGGTCTGGGTAGGATTCTCTTCAGAGAATCGGTGTGGACTTGTTGGGCTGAATGGTCTGTTTCCCTACTGTAGGGATTCTATGAGACTTTGCTTTCTCCTTGACCAGTCAGTCATAAACCCAAACACATGGACGTGTGCATAAAGCCAAACATTGGGAGCATTTCCCAAACAGGTGATGATTAACTTGGAAATCCTTCTGTTCGACTTCATGGCAAGTCATAAAGGACTCTGAGTCAGCCAGGCTAGGTGCAGAGTGGTGCCCTTTAAGTTACATCCTCTGGCAAATGGCTAATGCGTGTTCCAGGGAAACCTAGCCATAGAGGCAAACATAAGCATGTGCTTTGTCTATCGCATACACCACTGGGTGAGAGAATAGGATGAGTGGTGGCATTTTGACTACCCCTTTAGATGGTCATGTTATTATAGAGAGGAGATTCACCAGGGATCAGTTTCTGGTTCGGGGGCAGGAAGTCGATGGGGAATTTGAATGACAAAATAACATTCTGATGGGAGAAAGATTACAGAGTCTGTATAGGATGAGGGGGCCAAAGGGTACAAACTGCAAAAGGAAATAGCAGCCCCAAGTTAATGAGGCTCTAGGAAAAAGCAAACAAAACACTGGGGTTTATTTCAGGAGGGATGGAATTGAAAAATTAGGAAGGTTATCACAGAATTAAAGGGCGTAAGACATAGGAACAGACGTAGGCCATTCGGCCCATTGAGTCTGCTCCACCATTCAACTCTGCTTTCCTGCCTTTTCTCTTTAAGCCTTGATTTCCTTCCTGATTAAAAATCTGTCTCAGACTTGAATAGAATTGTTACGGTGCAGAAAGAGGCCACTCAGCCCTTTGCTGGTTCCATCCCCGAGTGCCAATCTCCTGCCTTTACCCTGCACTCAATTCCTATCCAAATAGCCATCCAATGCCCCTCTAGGATGCCTCAGCTGAAACTGCCTCCCCCACATTCCCAGGCAGTGCATTCCAGACCCTAACTGCTCGCTGGGTGAAAATGCTTTTCCTCACATCACCCTTGCTTCATTGGCACATCACTTTAAATCTATGCCCTTCTCATTCTTTTTTGTCAATGTGATTGTGCCTCCATTACACCACATACTGTGTGCATCTCTGGTCATCATATTCTCAAAAGATATACAGGCAACCGAGAGGACGCAAAAGAAATGCAAGTTGGAACGAGAGCAGATTGGCAGGCTGGTCTCTCTCTTATATTTTATTATTCAGACAAGGAGTGATCTAACGGAGAACCGTCCAAATTGTGAAAGGTTAGAGTGGGCACACAGAGAAACTGAGGGGAAGAACAGAACTCAAGGCCATCGATAAACGAAACTCCCCCAGCAATATTCGATAGAAATTCAGGAAAAGCCTCTTTACCTGGAGAATGGTGGGAATGTGGAACTTGTTGCGACAGGTAGTAAATTGGATAGCATCAGTGCAATTGAGGGGGCACTGTGCAAACATTTGCATGATTTGAGTTAAATGAGAAAGGTAGCTTAACTGGCGCAGAGAGGTCAGAGCATAGCAGCAGGATTAGGCCACTCAGCCCTTCGAGCCTGCCCCCCCATTCAATCCAACACAGTCCCCTGTTCCCACTTTCTCCCCATACCCTTTGATCCCTTTACCCTGGGGACTATATCCAATCCACATCCTTCTGTTGCACAGGGAGGGAGTCAAGTTTTCCTGTTAACGAATCTGGTAGACACATGACATGGTATCTTTTACAAACAGAAAACGCAAGGCAAACTTCATCAGGCTGACAAACAAAGCACACTGAAAGCCCTGGGGCTTTACTCAAACCTCCTATAGGGTCAGGATGGCCTGTTCATTTATTTGCCTCCTTTTACATGTAAGCGATTAGCATGTTGTGAGCTTTGCGCAATGGGCCCAGGAGTTGTTTGTGAGTGCTTAATGATGAAGGCTCCTGGACAAAGAAGAAAGGCAAATGGTCGATTCAGATTCCCAGGTACTGCATAGCTGAGGGATAAAGTTCCAAACAACAAATTAACTTTTGTCAGATTTTAATATTTATAAAGTTAAGCGAATATTCTGTTCATCAAGGTTGAGATCTGGCAGGAGAATGAGCCCTTTTCTTTCCCTCTTTCAGCATCGAACAAAGGACCTCCCTCTCGACAAAATGGTCGCTTGGCCACATCCACTTTCATGATTCTCATCAACCCAGTTTCCCAAAATACCCTCCTCTCCTCCTACTCTCTTTAAAGCTACCACCACCCACTGAGTGGAAAAAAAAGCTGCCCTCCTCAATCAGTCTGTTCTGGTTTTTGGCCACATTATTCAAGCCACACAACTTTTTCTTTATTCACTTGTGGTATGTCGGCGTCACTAGCTGGACCAGTATTTATTGCCCCGTCCCTAGTTGCCCCTTGAGAAGGTGGGGGTGAGCTGCCTTCTTGAACTGCTGCAGTCCATGTGCTGTAGGTAGACCCACAACGCCCTTAGGGAAGGAAATTCCAGGATTTTAATCCAACTGCGTTAAATGTAGAGGTGCCGGATTGGATTGGGATGGACAAGGTCAGAAGTCACGCGACACCAGGTTACAGTCCAACAGATTTATATGAAATCACAAGCTTTCAGAGCGCTGCCCCTTCAGGGGACCTGGAAGTGGGCATGGATTGGCAGGTGCTGTCTAAGGATCTGTGATGAATTTCTGCAGTACATCTGGTAGGAGGTACACACTGCTGCTACTGAGCGTCGGTGTTGGAGTCATAGAGTCATAGAGATGCACAGCATGGAAACAGACCCTTCGGTCCATCCCGACCAGACGTCCCAACCCAATCCAGTCCCACCTGCCAGCGCCCGACCCATATCCCTCCAAACCCTTCCTATTCATATACCCATTTAGTTGCCTCTTAAATGTTGCAATTGTACCAGCCTCCACCACATCCTCTGGCAGCTCATTCCATACACGTACGACCCTCTGCGCGAAAAAGTTGCCCCTTAGGCCTCTTTTATATCTTTCCCCTCTCACCATAAACCTATGTCCTCTAGTTCTGGACTGCCCGACCCCAGGGAAAAGACTTTGTCTATTTATCCTATCCATGCCCCTCATAATTTTGTAAACCTCTATAAGGTCACCCCTCAGCCTCTGACGCTCCAGCCTGTTCAGCCTCTCCCTGTAGCTCAGATCCTCCAACCCAGGCAACATCCTTGTAAATCTTTTCTGAACCCTTTCAAGTTTCACAACATCTTTCCAATAGGAAGGAGACCAGAACTGCACGCAATATTCCAACAGTGGCCTAACCAATGTCCTGTACAGCCGCAACATGACATCCCAACTCCTGTACTCAATACGCTGACCAATAAAGGAAAGCATACCAAATGCCTTCTTCACTATCCTATCTACCTGCGACTCCACTTTCAAGGAGCTATGAACCTGCACTCCAAGGTCTCTTTGTTCAGCAACACTCCCTAGGACCTTACCATTAAGTGTTTTTGTCCTGCTAAGATTTGCTTTCCCAAAATACAGCATCTCTCATTTATCTGAATTAAGCTCCATCAACCACTTCCCAGCCCATTGGCCCATCTGGTCCAGATCCTGTTGTAATCTGAGGTAACCCTCTTCGCTGTCCACTACGCCTCCAATTTTGGTGTCATCTGCAAACTTACTAACTGTACCTCTTATGCTCGCATCCAAATCATTTATGTAAATGACAAAAAGTAGAGGGCCCAGCACCGATTCTTGTGGCACTCCACTGGTCACAGGCCTCCAGTTTGAAAAACAACCCTCCACCACCACCCTCTGTCTTCTACCTTTGAGCCAGGGAGTGGATGTTTGTGGACGTGGTGCTAATCAAGCGAGCTGTTTTATCCTGGATGGTGTCAAGCTTCTGGAGTGTTGTTGGAGCTGCACCCATCCAAGCAAGCGGGGAGGAATCCATCACACTCCTGACTTGTGCCCTGTAGATGGTGGACAGGCTTTGGGGAGTCAGGAGGGGAGTTACTCACCACAGTATTCCTGGCCTCTGACCTGCTCTTGTAGCCACTGTGTGCATATGGCTAGTCCCGTTGAGTTTCTGGTCAACGATAACCTTCAGGATGTTGACAGTGGGGGATTCAGTAATGGCAACACCATTGAATGTCAAGGAGTGTTTCTTAGATTGTCTTTTGTTGGTGATGGTTATTGCCTGGCATTTGTGTGGCACAAATCTTACTTCACCAAAGCAAAAGACATATTTACATAAGAAGTCAACAAATGTAAGTTTCTGTTTCTTTCGCACCTTTCCCATCCTCCATCACAGCCAATGAAATACTTTTTGAAAGGTTTTAAAGTCAGCATGTCTCACAAGCAGCAACTTGATAATGCCCAGATAACCCGTGCTTTCACAGTGTTTGGCGAATACAATATGTTTGATCCGGGAGAAATCCCCTGTGCTTTGAAAAAGTGCCACAGGATCTTTTTACAGCTAACTGACAGAGAAGTCCAGGCCTTGGTTTAGGGTCTGTGCAACACTCCCCGAGTTCAGCGTTTTACATTCACGTCCTTGGAGTTGAACTGAACCACACAGCATCCAGCCCAAAGGGGAGGGCTGCCCTCTGAATTGTGTTGTCTTGTTCTCGCCTCATCCATAAGGGAAAATCTCCTCTCATCAACTGCCTTGTCAAATTCCCCTCAAGATCTTTAATCAGACAATCTCTCATCTTTCTCAATTCGAAGAGGCATGTACTCAACTTGCCCAAGTTTTCTTCATAGGCTAACCGTTTCATCCCAAGCATCATAGAGTCATAGAGATGTACAGCATGGAAACAGACCCTTTGGTCCAACCCGTCCATGCCGACCAGATATCCCAACCCAATCTAGTCCCACCTGCCAGCACCCAGCCCATATCCCTCCAAACCCTTCCTATTCATATACCCATCCAAATGCCTCTTAAATATTGCAATCCAGCCTCCACCACTTCCTCTGGCAGCTCATTCCATAGACGTACCACCCTCAGCATGAAAATGTTGCCCCATTAGGTCTCTTTTATATCTTTTCCCTCTCACCATAAACCTATGCCCTCTAGTTCTGGACTCCCCGACCCCAGGGAAAAGACTTTGTCTATTTACCCTATCCATGCCCCTCATAATTTTGTAAACCTCTATAAGGTCACCCCTCAGCCTCCAACGCTCCAGGGAAAACAGCCCCAGTATGTTCAGCCTCTCCCTATAGCCCAAATCCTCCAACCCCGGCAATATCCTTGTAAATCTTTTCTGAACCCTTTCAAGTTTCACAACATCTTTCCGATAGGAAGGAGACCAGAATTGCACGCAATATTCCACCAATGGCCTAATCAATGTCCTGTACAGCCACAACATGACCTCCCAACTCCTGTACTCAATATTCTGTCCAATAAAAGAAAGCATACCAAACGCCGCCTTCACTATCCTATCTACCTGCGACTCCATTTCAAGGAGCTATGAACCTGCACTCCAAGGTCGCTTTGTTCAGCAACACTCCCTAGGACCTTACCGGAGAACCTTCAATAAACCGCTTCAAATATATCCCTTGTAAATAAGGAGACCAAGACTGTACACAATTGGCATAGACCCAATGGGTTAAAGGACCTTTGTCAGCACTGTAAATCTCTAAGACTCGCAATGTGGTCTCAACAAACCACGTACAATGATAAAATAACTTCCATAATCTTATATGTGATTCCCCTCTCAATAAATGCCAACGACAACAGATTTATTCCAGGTAAGATATATTATTTCTCTGTGCGAAAGCAATGTTGTAGAAGGTTATAGAGTAATATGTTTAGCTCTCCAATATGATGAAGGTTTTTGCTAAAGTAACTAGTGATAAAACACTTCTAATCAACAAAGTGCCTACTAACCTTCCCATTGCTGTTTTATCCTTTTACATATAGAAATAACAGGCCATTCAGCCCAACTGATCTGTCCTTCATGCTCCACCTGAGCCTTATCCCAGCATATTTCATCTCACCCATTAGGCCATCATTCTCCATCCCGACTGGATTACTGGGCCAGGATTTCCAAATGTTTCAGGTTGCATCGTACACCGCACACCAAGAGGCTATTCATTGTTGGTGCATCAGCTTGGACTTCTTAAAAATTATGTAATGAGGTGATTTAGCTGCTTCATAGAGTTGTACACCACAGAAACAGACCCTTCGGTCCAACTACTCCATGCCGAACATGATCCCAAACTAAACTAGTCCCACCTGCTCCTGGCCCATATCCCTCCACACCTTTCCTATTCGTGTACTTATCCAAATGTCTTTTAAAACATTGTAACTGTCCCTGCATCCACCACTTCCTCAGAAAGTTCATTCCACATGCATACCACCCTCTTTGCCCCTCATGTTCTCTTTAAAATCTTTCTCCTCTCACTTTAAAAATGTGCCCCCAGTCTTGAAATCCCCCATCCAAGGGAAAAGACAACTTTCATTACCTCTATCTATGCCCCTCATGATTTTATAAACCTCTATAAGGTCACCTCTCAACATCCTATGCTCCAGTGAAAAAAGTCCCAGCCTGTCCAGCCTTTCTTTATAGCTTAAACCTTCCCATACCCGGCAACATCCTTGTAAATCTCTTTTGATTTCCTCTCCAGGTTAATAATATCTTTTCTATAACAGAACTGGACACATTATTCCAGAAGAGGCCTTAATGTCCTGTAAAACCTCAACATGACATCCGAAGTCCTATACTCAAAGGACTGAGCAATGTAGGCAATGGTGCTAAACACCTTCTTAACCACTGTGTCCATACATGATGCAAATTTCAAACAATTATACCCCTGAACCCCAATGTTCATCTGCTTGACAACACTCCCCAAGGCCCTACTATTAATTGTGTAAGTTCAATCCAGATGGCCTCTTTCTTCAAAGACCGCAATTTCCCCCCAGACGTGGTCAACGATGCTCTCCACCGCATCTCCTCCAGTTCCCGCTCCTCCGCCCTTGAGCCCCGCCCCTCCAATCGCCACCAGGACAGAACCCCACTGGTCCTCACCTACCACCCCACCAACCTCCATATACATCGTATCATCTGTCGTCATTTCTGCCACCTCCAAACGGACCCCACCACCAGGGATATATTTCCCTCCCCTCCCCTATCAGCATCCCAAAAAGACCATTCCCTCCCGTGACTCCCTCGTCAGGTCCACACCCCCCACCAATCCAACCTCCACTCCCGGCACCTTCCCCTGCAACCGCAAGAAATGCAAAACTTGTGCCCACACCTCCCCCCTTACTTCCCTCCAAGGCCCAATGGGATCCTTCCATATCCGCCACAAATTCATCTGCACCTCCACACACATCATTTACTGCATCCGCTGCACCCGATGTGGCCTCCTCAATATTGGGGAGACAGGCCGCCTACTTGCGGAACGTTTCAGAGAACACCTCTGGGACACCCGGACCAACCAACCCAACCACCCCGTGGCTCAACACTTCAACTCCCCCTCCCACTCCACCAAGGACATGCAGGTCCTTGGCCTCCTCCATCGCCAGACCATAGCAACACGACGGTTGGAAGAAGAGCGCCTCATCTTCCGCCTAGGAACCCTCCAACCACAAGGGATGAACTCAGATTTCTCCAGTTTACTCATTTCCCCTCCCCCCAGCTTGTCTCAGTCAAATCCCTCGAACTCAGCACCGCCTTCCTAACCTGCAATCTTCTTCCTGAACTCTCCGCCCCCACTCCCTCTCCGGCCTATCACCCTCACCTTAACCTCCTTCCACCTATCGCATTTCCAACGCCCCTCCTCCCTTCCTTTAATCTTAGCCTACTTGGCACACTTTCCTCATTCCTGAAGAAGGGCTGATGCCCGAAACGTCGATTCTCCTGCTCCTTGGATGCTGCCTGACCTGCTGCGCTTTTCCAGCAACACATTTTCAGCACCAATAAATTGCAGTCCCGTTAACACTGGGAGAGGTCACTCCCAAATAAAACCTTTATGCCAACCTCGTCTGATTGAAGGAAGGTGGAGTGTTGTGGTATTGTCACTGGGTTAGGAATCCAGAACCCCGAGCTAGTACTTTGGTAGTCTGTCTAGGCCACAGGTGACTCCAGTCCCACAGTGACGTGGATGATGCTCTGCTGAAGCCATTCGGTTGCGTTAGGGATAGGCAATAAGTGCTGGTCTAGCCAGTGACGCATATCCTGCGATTTTTAAAAAAACCGTTTAACTCTACCTAGGTTTCATGATGGACTCATTCAAGATGGCGGCGGAGTAGGTAGGCCTGTCCACTTGTCTTTGTTCTCCTTTCCTTCGTTTTTTTTAGAAAAGCTTACTTATTAAGAGTGGTGGTATCGGTGGTGGTGATGTTGCTCCAACGCGAACGTGTGGAGAGTTTTTGGGCCCAATGCGGACCTGAAGACGTGGTGGCATCGGCGAGGTCGGCCCAGCGACGAATCATGGTGGTTCCGGTATCGATGGAGGCAACATGGCGTCGAAGAATGGCGACTCTGTTCCGGCAGCGCGGCGAAGGGACGCGAGGATGGCCGCCAGCTTCGTGCTTGTATTGGTCTCAATATCGGAATGGAAGAGATCGGATCCAGGCCCATGGCTAAACTCTTCAGCTAAATTGAGCATTTCTTTACTTGCCATGTCTTGGGTTATTTTTGGCGTTTCAAGATGGCGCTGGAGACTGTCGAAGGCTGTGTTTGTAACAAAATGTACGTGACTATAATAAATTAAATCAAGTAATCATTAGTGCCCGTGTCTGACCAAAATCTTTGACTATCTGGTTTGGAAATTGTTAATTGATCTTGAGCCTGTGCAGCTTTTTAAAAGAATGTTCTAGATTTCAGCTCCCTTTTCATGACCTCTTTATGGAAGGGCCTAGTTGGGATTTGAAGGTGATGCCACCCTTTGCTTTCAACAATCCTAAATCCAAAAGGAGTAACAGTTATTTCCTGCTGAATTTGCCCATATGGAATTGCAACCTCACATAACACTCTCAAACCACTCACTGATTTATTTGTCTTTGTCAGGAGTACGGTAAGAGGATTTCAAAGGGATTCGCTGGATTTAAATCATTTTGGGATCTTCCTGATCCTGTAATATAATGCCATACCACTATGCCTTTACTGACATTTTCTGAATCTCTCTTATCTTCCAGCCTCCTTGTACTCTGGATATGCCACCGAAATCTTATTCAAATTTATAATCTAATGGTCAGAGGGAGTTGTGATACCGGTTGCCAAAATAGCACCTCCTTCATTCCTGAGACAGCCAGGAATTCGTGCCATTTTGCACGAAATGTGTGTGAGCATTAGATAAAATTGGGCAAATAGTCTGTCTTAACTTGTTAAACAGGTGTGTGGCTAGTGCCACTTGTACAGGGTACTGGAGCGCTGTTGGGCACTGAGAACCAATGGTGAGACTTGGCTCCATTCCAAGACGATCATGAGTCTGGAAAAAGGGATGCAGGTGGAATTTCTGCAAGTGTGCGTCCGTTTTTCCGTTTATATGTGGGCTAGAAGTTCAGGAAGGGTCCCAGAGAGGCGGCGCCAACTAGCATTGGGACATATTGCCACGGAATGGCAGAACAGGCTAGAGAGGCAAGATGGTCGCTCCCTACGAAACTTAAAGCAAATTGAGGGAAGGGGATGGATTTTTTTTGTTGGAATTCTAAGCCTGTGCATCTTTGAAACAAAACATACAATCCCACTTTGATTCTGTCACCCTTTCCACAAGTGGTGGTGTTTTTGCACCTGATAACAGTGCCCAAGAAGAAAGATATTTAAAAATGAGCTGACAAAGGATAAGGTATGCGAAGCATGCACAAACATCAGTCTTGGTCTTGGTTCAAGGAAGATTTTGCTTACAAATGATTTCCATCTGTGTACTTGCCTTAGCGTCTGTGAAAGGAGGAACAGCAGTTCTGCGCCTGAAATGTTTGGCTTCTGACCTTAATTGCATTTTGTCTCTTTAAAGATTTCCCCCATTGCAAGTACTTGATTTCTTTGTCCAACTAAGGATTGAAATGCACTTTTGTTTTGTCATCCGAACTAGGATATGCCACAAATTGTGTTTATTTCATTCTCATTCTGGCATTTCTGGTAGTAATTGGCACTTCTTAATGGTGGGCATTTTTAAAAATATATATTTATGACTTTTGTACTACTCCCTGTTTGCTCTACTCACTCTTCCTACTGCTGAGAGGATCATTGAAAACTTGGAATGTACCAGGCCAGGAAATCGAAACAATTTTGTGACCTTAATCTGTCATAACCCACAATCTTCTTTTCCCTCATCCAGTGTTTGCTGGATCCCATTGTACGTGCAGCTGGGCAAGCCTCTTGGGTTGCTATGGCACTATGGCACACTGGTGAATGGGTTTTTGCTGGCTTTTCCTCTGCCAGTGTGGCAAGAGTCAGAGATGTGAAAAATCCAAGTGAAATGCTCAGGGAAGGGTGCACGGTGAGAGGTCTTAGCCTGTGGATGTAAGATTTAAACAGACACCCCATCAGCTGGATGCCAAAGTTCCCAGGGCACAATTTCAAAGATAATTTGTGGAGTTCTTCCCCTGTGCCTCAATCAATGTTTATCTCTCAGTTGACATAGTTAAAGCAGATGATCTGGTCATTGTCACATTGTTATTTGTGGGATATTGCTGTGCAACAGTTGATTGCCATGTTTCCACCATTACCAATACTTTCCAAGTGTTTCATTGGCTTTGGACAGTGAAAACCACTTTAATGAAAGTTTTCTGTTTGCGTGCGCCCAGCTCTCCACTCCATGATGCTCAACCTTGACCCCTGACCATTCATGTTTAGTTGACCCAGTTGCTGAAGAGATTGGTAGGAAACTGACCCAATGACATGAACAGTTTTGATGGGATCCAAAGACACTCTTTGAGGCTTCTGGGATGAATTTGTGTTCAAAGGTGTAGAATCCCTTACAGTGTGGAAGCCGGCCATTCAGCCCATCGCATCCACGCTTACCCTTCGTGGTGGGGGTGGGGGGGGGGGGAATGGAGGAGGAGGACAAACAGAGAGAACTGTCGGTTTTTTGCTATGGATGGACCAATTTGGGGGGGGTTAAAAAAAAAAATGCCCCTCCTCCTCTCATCTGCATTTGTCTAGTGAAGGAGAGAATGGCGCACAGAGAATACAACCCATATCCAATCATGAATAGGACAGCACGGTTCAAATCTGAAAAGTGTCTCCAAAAGCAAACCATAACTGAGGGTGCTGTTCACAGGAGCTCCAATACCCTATGGCAATACGCTGCCCCATCAGTCTGATTGGAAAGTACATGCCTTGGCGTTGATCCCGGCCGGAACATGCTGAGATTATGAAAGCCTTTTCCACTCATCCATTTATGGTACTGAGTGCCACATGGACTTTACTGTCTGAATCTGCCACAAAAATCGTACCCAATCTCTTTCCATTTCTGTACCAAAGCATGGCATAGGTTTTCACCACCATTTATCTATTTGGAAATTGTAAGATTAAGTGGATCTTTCTCTTGAAGTCAAACCAGAAGCAAGGACACGACTAGTTTAGCCCTTCAACCCTCTGAGATTTGTTTTTTATTTTATTCATTCGTGGGATGTGGGCATTGCTGGTATTTATGTGGGCATTTATTGCCTGTCCCTTTAAGGAAGTGGTGGCAATCTGCCTTTTTGAACCGCTGCTGTCGATGTGGTGAAGGGATACCCACAGTGCTGTTCAGGAAAGAGTTTCAGACCTTTGACCCAGTGATGCCGATGGGAAGGTCACTTTGTTTCTCCAGTTCAGGCTTTTTTTTTGAATTTCAGTCGCTGCACTGTTGGTGGACGTGCCTTAGGGCCAGTTTCTTAAGGGACTTGACAAGGAAGATGTGGATAGGTTGTTTCCCCTTGTGGGAGAGTCTAGAATAAGGGGACATGGATGAGGAGGAATCTTTTTCTCTCAGAGGGGAGTGAATGTGTGGAATCCTTCATCACAGAGGGCTGTCGAGGCTGGGTCATTAAGTATATTCAAGGCTGAGATTGATTAAAAATCTATGAGGGAATCAAGAATTATGGGGAAAAGGCAGGAAAGTGAATGATCAGATCAACCACAATCACTTTGATTGGCGAAGCAGACTCGATGGGCTGAATGGTCTACTTCTGCTCCTTGGATTGCCTGGCTTGATATCTCCTTATGTGGCTCAGTGATAGGTTCTTGTTCTGACAAGTGAGACAAGGTTTATGGAGGGGGGTGGTCAAATCTGAAACACAAACACACCAGCCACAATCTCATGGAATGGCACAGCAGGCTCGAGGGGCCAAATAGTCTACCTCTGTTTCTAATTCTTCCATATGTCATATCTTTTTGTTCCATAACCCTCCTGTGGAGGGCCTTGGGACCCATCACTGCATTCAAAAGTTGCTATGGGGATAATGGTGTTGCTATGACAACAAGCCCTGCCTCATGGCTTCAATCTCCTCAACCATTTCACAGTCAAAAGATCAATCTTCGTCTGGCGAACCTGCCTGAATCTGGTCATCCAGAATCTGGTCTTGGATCTAGCATCGGTCAAATCCTAACATAAGGTTAAGCGAGTCGGGTCACCAACTGGCCAATCGCTGTGCTTCTTTCCAGAACAGACAAGTGCTTGTCCACCAATAAATACCCTTATATTGTTGGCTGTCATTGCAACTGCATCTCTCCAATGCACCAACAAAAAGACTCTAAGGCTGTAGCACTTATCTTGTTGGAATATCTTCCTCATTTGAGAAGTCGGAGGAAAAAAGCAAGAAACGCTAATCATGTTTGACAGATGGGTTTTGGCACCAGGCAGCCATGTTTCACAGAACAAGAATAAATAGTTCATCATACTACGTCATTCCACTGCCGAGGTATGATGGCTTTGTGGCACAGAGCTAGGATCTTCAGTAGAAGACACAAGGGAGCAAGTAGATGAAATTTAGAAAGTACAAAAGAACAGAGAAGTATCATTCTGTTGAAATTAACTGTGACCTTGCAGTAACTCAATGAGGTCAACACTGGGTAAAGGACAGCGGTTCAGACTGAAGAAGATAAGCTGGGGTTAAAGTGTACTATGCAGTAGTGAAATCTGGTTGGACTCCCAATTTTGATGTTGTTGCTCTGAATTTGGATAGGACACAACCAGCCTCTGCTGGAACCTAAATCCCTCTTGAACCCATTGTCTTTTCAGTTTGAACACAGAGAACACTGGAGATATTCAGCAGGTCTGTGGAGTGAGAGAAACGGAATTAACATTTCAGGTCTGGTGTGACTCTTCTGTGTTACAGTGGGTCGGAGGAAGATAGAAATTGAGGCAGGAGTAGGCCATTCAGCCCTTCGAGCCTGCTCCCCCATTCAATCTGATTATGGCTGATCATCCAACTCAGTCCCCTGTTCTCCCCATACACTTTGATCCTTTTAGCCCCACGAACTTTATCTAACTCCTTCTTGAAAATATTCAATGTTTTGTCCTCAAACACTTTCTGTGACAGAGAATTCCACAGGCTCCCACACTCTGGGTGAAGACATTTCTCCTCATCTCAGCCACAAATTGTCTACCCCAGATCCTTAGACTGTGACCCCCTGGTTCTGGACTCCCCGGTCATCGGTAACATCCTTCCTGCATTTACCCTGTCTAGACCTGTTAGAATTTCATAGGGTTCTATGAGATCCCCCTCATTCTTCTAAATTCCAGTGAATACATTCCTAACTGATCCAGTCTCTCTTCAGACCTCAGTCCTGCCATCCGAGGAATCAGCCTGGTGTTTGTTTCAGATTGCCAGCATCCATAGTAATTGCTTTTATTTGACTCCTTTTCAGTAGAGCCTGTTGCCTAACTGTCCTTGCAGTTTTGCACCACTCACTTTTCTCCCGTGCAAAGCTCCAGGTTGCAGAGAACCAAATGCTGCTCCTTTATTGGCCATAGAAAGCCTCCCCGCATGCGATGTGCGACAGAAAACTCTGTTCCCTGTGTTTGTGTTCCTCTCCTGTTCACCCGGTGCTCACTGACCCTACACTGTTTCCCAGCCAAGCCCCAGTCTTAAACCTCTCATCCTGGTTCTCCTATACTTCTTTAATCTCCTCCAAACTCTCAACCTTCCCAAGGTCTCAGTGTTCCTCAAACCCCGACCTTTGAATAATCTTGCAATTTGCTCAGCATCCAAAGCAGCTTTTGATTGTCCTCACACCTCTGTGACACCCCGCCTTGCTTTTCTTCCTTTAATCTCTCAAAACCTGCCGGTGCAGGAGCTTCCTACTGTCCATCACTTTGCTTCTCATTGACAGCGCTGAGGGAACTGCCACTTCATCAGAGCACCAGGCATTGTGACCTGCTCAACTTGTAACAAATGAACCCATTTGAAGGTTACATTCAAGGGCAAACATTGCTCGAACCTGGAGCCAATATAAATTTCTCCTACTCACATTCACAACATAAGAGGACATGAAAGCAGTAATCCATTTCATTGTCCCAGTTTTCTTATTTAGCAAGTTCTTCTGATGGAAAATGCACTGACTTGAAGAGGCATATTCAATGCTTACTTTCAACCGATTAACTTTGTGGAGCCAAATGGAAGGAATCTCTTTCAAGAAGCCTACAGGGGAAATGATGGGCCGAATAGCCTCTGTTGGTGCTGTGTCTACTAACTCTAAAGAACTGTGTTTGCCAAAGTTTGATTTAAAATATCTAGTGGACTCTTGAGATGATTTTTTTTCTCTCTGTTTTACAAACAAAATCACCAATTTGAGAGCTTCCAGTGTTATTTAGCTGACAGACAGGAATTTCGACAGTGTTCTGGTGGGGAACTGTGCATATCTGTGTCCCTTCTGTACAGTTCGAATTCCTGACCTCAGTGACCTCTCAGAGCAAAAAATAAAAGTGAGATGAAGCTCTGCTTGACATTGGAGAGAAAGACCAGACTGTAAATTGTGTCCATTGAGACTGCCAGTGAAAGAGAGACAGTGCCAACCTGTATTTATTCAGGCACATTCACACCCAAGATATTAAATTAATCTTTTTCAATCGGTTAAATTCTGAGCTTGCTAATTTGAAGTTTAACCTCCATGTTGCATGCTTTTTCTTAAAAGCTGAACTCTGGAATTAAATACCATTCATACATGTCAATTAATACAGCTCCTCAGCAAGTTATCATTTATTTACAAATGTGAACTGTCAACTGGATTGGAGAGTTTGAGCTATAGGGAGAGGCTGAATAGGCTGGGGTTATTTTCCCTGGAGTGATGGAGGCCGAGGGGTGACCTCAGAGAGGTTTATAAAATCATGAGGGGCATGGATAGGGTGAGTAGTCAAGGTCGAGAGTGTGGTGCTACAAAAGCACAGCAGGTCAGGCAGCATCCGAGGAGCAGGAAAATCAACACTTCGGGCAAAAGCTCTTCATCAGGAATGCCTGATGAAGGGCTTTTGCCTGAAATGTTGATTTTCCTGCTCCTCGGATGCTGCCTGACCTGCTGTGCTTTTCCAGCGGCACACTCTTGATTCTAATCTCCAGCATCTTCAGTCTTCACTTTCACCTGAATAGGCAAGGTCTTTTCCCCAGGATAAGGGAGTCCAAAATTAGAGGGCATAGGTTTAATGTGAGAGGGGAAAAATTTAAAAGGCAACTTATTCACACAGAGGGTGGTGCGTGTATGGAATGAGCTGCCAGAGAAAGTGGTGGAGGCTGGTACAATTACAACATTTAAAAGGCATCTAGATGGGTATATGAATACAAAGGGTTTCGAGGGATGTGGGCCAGGTGCTGACAAATGGGACGTGATTTATCTAGAGTATCTGGTCGGCATGGATGAGTTGAACCGAAGAGTCTGTTTCCATGCTGTACAGCTCTGTGACTCTCTAGCTAACACTTACTAAAATTAATATCTGCAGCGGTGGATACAAATCAATGATATTCACCCAGCAGCAACTCAATTCAACACCAACTACCACATATCATAGCTAGGGTTATGTTACCAGCCACTACTAGCCTTGACTTCAGGAGGTGAGTGGAAATCTAGGACCATTTGGCCAATTCAGCAGCTGGAAAGCTCGTTGGCCAGGACTTTTTTGTCACAGGGATCAATACAGGTGTCAGGCTCGCAATCTTGTGAGGAGTAACCAATGTGGTGAGATTTGAACTCATGTCCCCAGACTGTTCACCTAAGCCTCAAGTTTACCAGAGCAGTGTCATAGAGTCATAGAGATGTGCAGCATGGAAACAGACTCTTCGGTCCAACCTGTCCATGCCGACCAGATATCCCAACCCAATCTAGTCGCACCTGGCCCATATCCCTCCAAACCCTTCCTATTCATATACCCATTCAAATGCCTCTTAAATGTTGCAATTGTACCAGCCTCCATCACTTCCTCTGGCAGCTCATTCCATACACATACCACCCACTGTGTGAAAACGTCGCCCCTTAGGTCTCTTTTATATCTTTCCCCTCTCACCCTAAACCTATGCCCTCTAGTTCTGGACTCCCCGACCCCAGGGAAATGACTTTGTCTCTTTATCCTATCCATGCCCCTCATAATTTTATAAACCTCTATAAGGTCACCTCTCAGTCTCTCACGCTCCAGGGAAAACAGCCCCATCCTGTTCAGCCTCTCCCAACAGTGTCATTACCAACTAGGCCCCCATTTGCTGTGGGTAGTCCTCGCTGAGCTGCAGAACCAATCTTAGGATCTGTTACCTCAGCAGCACTACCAATTGGAGGTGGCCACTGCTGACATTGCAGGGAAAAAGAGAAGGCGTATGTATGCTGAGCAGCCAAGTTGAAGACATTTGTTTTTGCACTGGGGCCAAGTAAGTCGGTCTTGGAGATCAAAGGGCAAATCATTTTCAGCAGCAGCAATGGGTCTCCTACCCTCAAGGTACAGATCCTCTGTAAAAGAAAAGTGCCCCACTTCCCCAGATTGCCTCACTGCAGCTGAAATTGGCCCCACACAGCAGGAAACCTGACAAGATGGCTACCAGCCCACCTCCAGTTGGTGGGAGGCCAAGCTGCTGCCATTCCTGTCACTGGGTGATTGGCCTAGTAGCAGGACTGCAATGGGGATAACCCCCCGATGCCATTTTAAGCCATTTTCCCATCTTCAGAATGCTGACAAAATCCCAGTCGCAATGTCAAGTAATGGGATATGTCAGACTAAGCTTCCATTCTTTGCAAGGGGTGGGTGGGAGAGTGGATGATAGTAGATTGCTGAATGAACACTAGTTCTCTCAACATCATTTAATAACAGCAGTCACCTTTGAACCTTGCTGAAAAGTGATGCATATTTTTGAAGCTTTATCAGGACAAATGCAAGAATCCCAAATTTCAAATGATTACCACAATTTATAGTGCAGGTGAAAAGGTGGAGGAGGGTATGACAGCATAGGGGGTACACGTACAGGGTTTCAAATCCAGCTGTCCAAAAAACTGGATACTTTTCACATCAATGTTGACTGAACATAAATAGAAACATACCTATCTGGACAAAGAGCATTGGTGTGGTGTCGCTCCATTTTGAACGCCATGCTAACTCATGAGACCCTTGACCCCACCCAACCCAACCTGATCTGAACTGCCCACAGCCCAAAATGCCTGAGGCAAAATTTGGAAATCTGGTATGGCTTTAGTCCCGAGGTTGCCTAATACGGGTACATTACATGTGGTATAAATTGTTGTGAGCATTTGAAATTTGGCATTCTTGCACTGGTCTTGATGGGGTGACAAGATCAAAAAGTTTCAACCATATGTACCTCTTTTCAGCCATCTTTTATTTTGCCCACTCACTACATAGCAGGGGGGACCTGACAAGATGGCCACCAAATTTACCTCGGGGAAGTGAAGGCTAGAGGACACTGATACAAGTAAAAGTCAGTCAGAAATCAAGTAATTTGAAATTCTCAGCCTGTTCTGTAAGACTGTAAGACTAAGTCTGCTCTACTTCCTAATGAAGGGCTTATGCCCGAAACATCGACTCTCCTGCTCCTCGGATGCTGGTTGACCGGCTGTGCTTTTCCAGCATCACACTTTTTTGACTCTGATCTCCAGCATCTGCAGTCCTCACTTTCTACTGCTATGTAAGTGGCACATTTAAACAGAAGTATTCATGAAATATATTATCGCTGTCACTCACTGCTTTTACGGTTAAATACAAGATCAAATCATTTCCTTTAACAAATACCAGATGTTAACTGGATGCTTTACAATGTTTTTATTAGGTTGCTACTTTTTAAGGAACATACTTCATATGGTAATGCCACAGGTACAGGAAATATGAAAAGCTAGTCCCTATAGAGCAGGCCTTACCTTAAATGCATGGACACAGTTAAATGGCATGTGCTTGCAACTCAGATCAGGAGGTTGCCAACATGTAACCCATGATTTTCCATTCCTTCATTTTGTGATCTTAGCTGATTTGCTAATCGGGAGACAAAATGTTGGACAGAAAATGCAGAAGGGTGACCCAAGAATGTGCTTATTTAATGCCTCATTAACCAGCTTCAGAATTACTCTGATTACTTTTCCTTGTTTTATCCTTCTTATGAGCAATAAAGTCATAGAGATGTACAGCGCGGTGACAGACCCTTTGGTCCAACTCATTCATGCTGACCAGATATCCTAAGTTAATCTAGTCCCATTTGCCAGCATTTGGCCCTTATCCCTCTAAACCCTTCCTATTCATATACCCATCTGGATGCCTTTGAAATTTGTAATTGTACCAGCCTCCATCACTTACTCTGGCAGCTCATTCCATACACGCACCGCCTTCTGCGTGAAAACGTTGCCCCTTAGGTCCCTTTTAAATCTTTCCCCTCTTACCTTAAAGCTATACACTCTAGCTTTGGACTCTCCACCCCAGGGAAAAGAACTTGACTATTCACCCTATCCATGCCCTTCATGATTTTATAAATTTCTATAAGGTCACCCCTCAGTCTCCAACCCTCCACATAAAATAGCCCCAGCCTATTCAGCCTCTCCCTATAGCACAAAGCCTCCAAACCTGGCAAGATCCTTGTAAATCTTTTCTGCACCCTTTCAAATTTCACAACATCCTATAGCAGGAATTCCAGAATTGCACTCAGCATTCCAAAAGTGGTCTCACCAATGTCCTGTGCACCCGCAACTTGACCTGCCAACTCCTATACTCAATGTTCTGACCAATAAAGGACCAAATGCCTTCTTCACTATCCTATCTACCTGCGACTCTACTTTTAGAGAGCTATGAACCTGTATCCAAGGTCTCTTTGTTCAGCAACACTCCCCAGGACCTTACCATTAAGTGTATAAGTCTTGCCCTGATTTACTTTTCCAAAATGCAGCACCTCACTGTTATCTAAATTAAACTCCATCTGCCACTCCTCAGCCCATTGGCCCATCTGATCAAGATTCTGTTGTACTCTGAGAGAACTGCCTTCACTGTCCAATTTTGGTGTCAACTGCAAACTTATTAACCCATAGCTCCTATGTTCAGATCCAAATCATTTATATAAATCATGAAAAGTAGTGGACCCAGCATCAATCCTTGTGGCACTCCACTGGTCACAGGCCTCCAGTCTGAAAAGCAACCCTCCACCACCACCCTCTGTCTTTTACCTTTGTCTTCCCTCTTTGGTGAAGATTTCCCTCCCACATACAACGGGCAACTGGCACAAAGCAGATGGTCGAAGGTCCTGCTGGCCCATCATCCAATGGACTGCAATGAAATTGAGCATTCATTGGATGATGGTTCAGCCAATCCGAGCCACCCACTCCCCCATTTGGTGCCATCCTCCAAGCTGATTCTGTACACCCACCCATTCACTTCCTCTCTGGCAGCCATTTTCTTGTGTACTCAGCCATTAACACACCATTGATGGCAAGGGACTCTATTCCAGATCCTACCCAGTAATGCCTCCGTCCACCCCCGTAGTTTGGTAAACTGCTCCTTATAGATGGCTGAGAGGTACCTGCTATTGCTTGGCCTTTGACCTTTCCTCATTCAGCTGGGGAGGTTGTTACCTTCCGGTCAGCACCAGCCCCTTTGGACATGAGGCACCAGACTATGAGTTGTGATTCCCCCCTTTGTGAGCAGTGTATTCGAGAAGGCCTGTGTTTCCCCTCAGAGGCAGAGAACTGAAATTGAGTGAAATTATGGTGCCTTTTTGTTGTAAAAGCTGCCAATCCCGTGTTTTTCAACGCTACAAAGAATACCCGAGTTGGCTTTCATTCACGATTGGAACAAACATTGTTCCCTTCAATTCCTGAATAAATAAGACCCCAGTCACGACACATTTCCGAACTCAGTGTGTGTAAGCCTGAGAGGAAGTCATCCTTCACTTGTCCCAGCTTAAAGCATGCTGCTTAGCCTGTCTGCTTCTCTCACTGGGATCCATTCTGCACTAGTAGACAGGCAGGAGGCTGGAAGAACACAGTAAGCCAGGCAGCACTGGGAGGTGGAAAAGTCAACATTACAGGTGTAACTTTTCTTCAGGTTGAAGAAGGGTTACACCCAAAACCCATTCTGCACTGGCATCTCTGTGGATTTCAATGCAGCTTTTTCAGAGGGTAGTTGATGCGGGGGTGGGGTTTGAGGGGGTGGGGTGGGGGAGTCTTGTGATTTCAAATAAACCTGTTGGACTATAACCTGGTGTTGTGTGACGTCTCACATCGCTGTGGGTCTAGAGGTAAAGATAGAATGGATGAGCAGCTAACAGCATTGGCAAGCCAAAGATCCAACTGTAGTGAGGGATCAGGATGTAGAGTGCACTGCCCAGGTGGGAACAAATTCAACCAAGGGTTTCAAAAGGTAATGGAATAATTATCTGAAGAGAGCAAACATTTTCAGGGCTATGTGGTAAAGATAGCAGGGGGAGTTGCTTTTCCAGAGAGCTAGCACAGACTTGAAGGGCTGAATGGCCGCTTTCTGAGCTTAATTGTTCTACAGTACTGTGACTCTTATCTTAGAGACTAGCCACTATGACAGCATGCTTGCACAGCGCCACACACGTCTGTGTTTCCCTTGCAAACATCCATTTCATTCCTGTTTAAATGGTACAATTGCTCTTTGGAGGCAACACATTCCACAATCGCTTCTCACTTCACCGAAATAATTTCTCACCTTCGCCCTTCCTGGTTCATTTGTAATTGACCCTTGAAGCAAAGCTCCTTTGCACTGACCACTCTTGAACAAGTTATTGCGATGTCCTGTGTATATTGTGAGGGATAATATCAGTGTTGTAGACAAGATCATTGTGCTCAGACATTGCTGGAAAAGCTCAGCAGGTCTGGCAGCATCTGGCAGTATTCTGAGGAAGGGTCTCTCAACGTTAACTCTGATTTCTCTTCACAGATGCTGCCAGACCTGCTGAGCTTTTCCAGCAACTTCTGTCTTTGTTTTTTTGATTTACAGCATCCACAGTTCTTTCAGTTTGTAAGATCATCATGCTGTTGGCTTAGTGCTGAAAAAACATTCAGCAATGCTTCCAGCAATAGTGTCATCCGCCACTCGGTAATGTGTGTTCATTTGGCTGCAGAGAGGCTTGAGGAGGACAATTAACCTTGAACCTGCCTGTGACTTCAACTTAAAGACACTTAAGGAGCTCAATGCTGCACAGATGATATAACATGCAAAACACTGCGAGTCAAAAGGCACCAGATTTGACTCTGATCTGTAATGAATGAGCAGATCTCACCCAGAGACAGAGAAAGTCAGTTTGTTTTGACAGCTCCATGCCCTGAAACAAAGGAGGGAAGAATCAGTCAGGCTGAAACCAAGGCAGGACTTATACAGTTAATAGTAGGGCCCTGGGGAGTGTTGTCAAACAGAGAGACCTTAGGGTGCAGGTAAATAGTTCCTTGAAAGTGGAGTCACAGGTAGATAGGATAGTGAAGAAGGAGTTTGGTACACCTGTCTTTATTGGCAGGAGTGTTGAGTATACGAGTCAGGATATCATGTTGCAGCTGTAGAGGACATTGGTGAAGCCACTTTTGGAATACTGTGTACAAGTCTTATCTCCCTGCTATAGGAAGGATGTTGTTAAACTTAATAGGGTTCAGAAAATATTTACAAAGATGTTGTTAGAGTTAGAGGGTTTGAGCTATAGGGAGAGGCTGAATAGGCTGGAGCTGTTTTCCCTGGAGTGTTGGAGACTGAGGGGTGACCTTATAGAGGTTTATAAAATCATGAGGGGCATGGATAGGGTAAATAGACAAGATCTTTTTTCCAGAGTAGGGGAGTCCAAAACTAGGGGGCATAGGTTTAAGGTGAGAGGGGAAAGATTTAAAAGGGACCAAAGGGGCACCCCTTTTCACGCAGAGGGTGGTACGGGTATGGAATGAGCTGCCAGAGGAAGTGGTGGAGGCTGGTACAATGACAACATTTAAAAGGCATCTGGATGGGTATATGAATAGGAAGGGTTTGGAGGGATATGGGCCAAGTGCTGGCAAATGGGACTAGATTAATTTAAGACGTCTGGCCCGCATGAACGAGTTGGACTGAACGGTCTGTTTCTGTTCTGTACATCTTGATGACTCTTTGACTCTTTTCTAGTGAGAAATGAGAGAGATAACAGTATAGTGGTAATCCGGAGGCCCCAACCTATTGATCTGGCGACACAGGTTCAAATCCCACCAGGGTGGAATTTAAATTTTAGTTCCAATTAAAATCAATTCATAAAAATCAAGAATTGAAAGCTGGTCGTGTTGATGGTAACCATGAAATTATCATCAATTCAAAACCCGATCTGGTTCACTCATATCCTTTCAGGAAGGAAATCTGCCATCCTTACCTGGTGTGGCCTCCCTGTGACTCCAGACCCACAGCAATGTGGTTGATTGTTAACCACCCTCTGAAATACCTTTAGCACAACACTCAGCTCAAGGGGCAATTAGGGATGCGCAACAAATGTTGGTCTTGCCAGCGATGTCCCATGAAAAGAAATCTTTAAAAAGGGCTGCATTAAAATGAAAATAAATGGTATTCAAATTATTGTTTGGAACGACAGAAAGTGCCCTTCTTCCATCAAGTCCAGGACAAATTTTGGCAGTAGGACGGCACTTCAGAACAGGACAAGAGCTCACAGTTGTGACGACTATCGTGAAGCCTTGCTCTCTCTGGTGAGGGATACCAAGGCTGAGTCAGCTTTGAGGAGTAGCAGCCACAGTAGAGAGACAGAGACAGAGGGGGAAAAAAAAACACAGCCATGTTTTCTCAACACTGCTAACCATCCTGGGTTTCAGTCAGCATTCGGAAACAACCCCGGTGATTTACGATGTGCTCGGAATTCCAAACCCTGCTTCATAGATAATCAGCACTAACATTTGGTGAGGTCCAAGAGGTTTCGTAACCTTTCACTCGTGTCGAATTCCAGGTGCAGTTTCCTGTTAGACAGCAGTAACCTCTTGTAATCTAGGGGAGCCCTGACAGCCCAGGATGTTAATACTCTCTTTCTCTCTGTCAACATTTTTGCCTCCAATTTTTAATCCCACTGTGGCTTCAACCAGCACTGAACTGACATCGGGCTCCTGAACATCTGCTGAGGATGAGGCAGCTTCGGAGAAAGCCCATGCGTCTGTGCTCAGCCCCCTGCGATGCTCCAGCAAGTCACAGCACAAACTGGAGGAGCAACATCTCAGCTTCAGGAGACTGGGAGACAGTAAGGACTGTAGATACTGCAAGTCAGAGTCAGTAAATGTGAAACTGGAAAAGCACAGCAGGTCAGAAAGCATCCAAGGAGCAGGAAAGTCAACGTTTCGGGCTGAAACCCTTTGTCAGGACTCGGACCTGAAATGTTGACTCTCCTGCTCCTTGGATGCTGTCTGACCCGCTGTGCTTTTCCAGCCTCACATCTACTGACTCATCTTCAGATTAGGCACTTTACAACCTTAGACTCATAGAGTCACCTTCTGGACTTAATATTAAGTTCAACACCTTCAAACTCCCATTCCACTCCCATTCCTCCCCTCTCTTTCAGCTTTACCTGTTCCATTCTCTGTCACTGTGTCCTCTCTCCCCGTTCTGCCATTCTCACATTCCCATCACTTAATCTGAACTGTCAACGTCCTTTCTCCCCAACACTCCACCCCCATCCCCCCATCTATTGCATAAATGCTGCCCCCTCCACCCTTCCCATCAGCTCTGATGAAGGGTCATCTAGACTCAGAATCTCTCTCTCCATGGATGCTGCCTGACCCGCTGTGATCTCCAGCATTTATTGTCTTCAGTAAAGATTTCAGTATCTGCAATAACGGAGAAAGGGTTTCTTGGCCTTTAGTGAGCAGCCATTTACAGTACAATTGAAAAGCCCAGCCCCTGGCAGATTTTTATTCTGTTCCCCAACACCACTGGTGCTTGATGACCAAACCTTTCAGGAACCATGTCCCTCCAAACCTTTCCTGTTCATGTACTTATCCAAACATCTTTTAAACTTTGTGACTGTATCCACATCCACCACTTCCTCTAGCAGTTCATTCCACACACGAACCACCCTCTGTGTAAAAAAGTTGCCCCATATGTCTGTTTTAAATCTTTCTCCTTTCACCTTAAATATACACCACCTAGTTTTAAAAGCCTGCAACTCAGGAGCAGCTGCAATATCCATGCTACTTTCAATCCGTCATAATCTTTTATAAATTGTTCTCTTCTCACCTTAAAAATATGTCTCTAGTTTTGAACTCCCGCACCCTAGGGAAAGACCCTTGTCATTCACCTTATCTATACTCCTCATGATTTTATAAACCTTAATAAGGTCACCACCTCAACTTCCTACACTCCAGTGAAAAAAGTTCCAACCTTTCTTTATAACTGAAACCTTCCATACTCGACAACATCCTGGTAAACCTCTTGTGAACCCTCTTCAGGTTAATAATATCCTTCCTATAACAGGGCGACCAGAACTGGACACAGTATTCCAGAAGAGGTCTCACCAATGTCCTGTACAACCCCAACATGAC
Source organism: Chiloscyllium punctatum (assembly GCF_047496795.1). Classification (NCBI taxonomy): domain Eukaryota; kingdom Metazoa; phylum Chordata; class Chondrichthyes; order Orectolobiformes; family Hemiscylliidae; genus Chiloscyllium; species Chiloscyllium punctatum. The sequence continues at coordinate 28,547,031 of NC_092791.1, read as the reverse complement.
GTCCCAACTCCAATACTCAAAGGACTGAGCAATCAAGGCAAATGTGCTAAATGCCTTCTTAACTACCCTGTCAATATGTGATGCAAATTTCAAAGAATTATGTAGTTGCACCCCTAGGTCCCCCTGTTCTACAACACTACCCAAGGCCCTACCATTAATTGTATAACTCCCACCCTTGGTTGTATTACCAAAATGCAACACCTCACTTTAATCCAAATTAAACACCACATGCCACTCCTCAGTCCATTGACCCAATTGATCAAAGTCTCTTTGGAATCTTAGATAAACTTCTTCACTACTCTATCCCACCAATTTTGGTGTCATCTGCAAACCTACTAAATATGGCTTTTATATTCTCATCCTAATCATTTCTATAAATGACAAACAAAAGTGGTACAACTCTGAAAACATACCTTGTGCTTATGTAATCACTGACTTTGGCCGCTTGGGTTCATTCTCATTATTAAATTCATCAGACGCCTTTAGCAGCATTACAGCCTTATATCTAGCAATGTAGGCTTTGAAAATACTTGTTACATTTTCAATAATATCTTCTATCTGGTATCTTATTTCAAAACTGGCAAATTCCTGACAAAGTCATTTTTTTAAAAAATGTAAGTGGATTGCAGCAGAATCTTTATGTATGTGAGAAATAGCATTGCAGATTTCTCTTGAAGAACCCTGCTGCGATTTGGGGTATTGACGCATCAACAAGAACTCAAGATTATTTCCCAGTTTAGAATCAATCTGACACAGCCAAAAATCGGATTGAGAATAGACAGTTTGATAAAGAAAGTGTTTCCAAGGGTGTCCAGCTCTATTCCTAGGAGCCATTCAGCCCCAGGGCTTGCTCAACTATGCACCTAGTCAATGGCATATCTGCTACTTTAGTGCCTTTTCCCTAAGATATTCCCATCTCCCTTGAAATCTTCAAATGACATTCAATGGCATTGCTATCACTGATTTCCTGCGCTATCAATGTCCTGGGGGCTACCATTTGCAAGAAACTGAGCTGGACTTGCCAAATAGGTTCGACGGATTGGCCATGCTAAATTGCCCATAGTGTCCAGGGATGTGCAGGCTAGGTGGATTGGCCATGTTAAATTGTCCTATAGTGTCCAGGGACGTGCAGGCTAGCTGGTTTGGCCATGCTAAATTACCCATAGTGTCCAGGGAAGTGCAGGTTAGGGTGGATTGGCCATGCTAAATTGCCCATAATGTCCAGGGGTGTGTAGGCTCGGTGGATTGGCTATGCTAAATTACCCCATAGTGTCCAGGGATGTGGAGGTTCGGGTGGATTGGCCATGCTAAATTGTCCTATAGTGTCCAGGGATGTGCAGGTTAGGAGAGATTGGCTGTGCCAAATTTCCCATAGTATCCAGGGATGTGTAGGTTAGGTGGATTAGCCTGGGGAAATGCAGAGTTACAGGGATGGGGAACTGCTTCCACACTGTAGGGAGTCTAAAAATCTATGATATTGGTACTATGGCTCCAAGAGCAGGTCAGAGGCTGGGAATTCTGTCATGGCCAACTCGTCTCCTGACTCCCCAAAGCCGCTCCACCATTGACAAGGCATGGGTCAGGAGTGTGATGGAATACTCCCCACTTGCCTGGATGGGTGCAGCTCCAACAACACTCAAGAAACTCGAAACCATCCAGGACAAAGGAACCCCCTGATTGGCATCATATCCACAAGCATCCATTTCCTCCATCACCGACAATCAGTCGAAGCAGCATGTACCATCTACAAGGTGCACTGCAGAAATTCACTGTGGGCCCTTGAACAGTACCTTCTAAATCCTTGACCGCTACCATTCAGAAGGACAAGGCCAGCATGGGAACACCACCCCTTGCAAGTTCCCCTCCAAGCCACTCCCAATAGGCAATAGACAATAGGTGCAGGAGTAGGCCATTCTGCCCTTCGAGCCTGCACCACCATTCAATATGATCATGGCTGATCATCCTTAATCGGTATCCTGTCCCTGCCTTATCTCCATAACCCTTGATTCCACTATCCTTGAGAGCTCTATCCAACTCTTTCTTAAATGAATCCAGAGACTGGGCCTCCACTGCCCTCTGGGGCAGAGCATTCCACACAGCCACCATTCTCTGGGTGAAGAGGTTTCTCCTCATCTCTGTCCTAAATGGTCTACCCCGTATTTTTAAGCTGTGTCCTCTGGTTCGGCACTCACCCATCAGCGGAAACATGTTTCCTACCTCCAGAATGTCCAATCCTTTAATAATCTTATATATCTCAATCAGATCCCCTCTCAGTCTTCTAAACTCAAGGGTATACAAGCCCAGTCGCTCCAGTCTTCCAGTGTAAGATAATCCCACCATTCCAGGAATTGACCTCGTGAACCTACGCTACACTCCCTCAATAGCCAGAATGTCTTTCCTCAAATTTGGAGACCAGAACTGCACACAATACTCCAGGTGTGGTCTCACCAGCGCCCTGTACAGCTGCAGAAGAACCTCTTTGCTTCTATACTCAATCTCTCTTGTTATGAAGGCCAGCATGCTATTAGCCTTTTTCACTACCTGCTGTACCTGCATGCTTACCTTCATTGACTGGTGTACAAGAACACCCAGATCTCTCTGTACTGCCCCTTTACCTAAATTGATTCCATTGAGGTAGGAATCTGCCTTCCTGTTCTTGCCACCAAAGTGGATAACCAGACATTTATCCACATTAAACTGCATCTGCCATGCATCTGACCACTCACCTAACTTGTCCAGGTCACCCTGTAATCTCCTAACATCCTCCTCACATTTCACCCTGCCACCCAGCTTAGTATCATCAGCAAATTTGCTAATGTTATTACTAATACCATCTTCTATATCATTAACATATATTGTAAAAAGCTGCTGTCCCACTCCTGATCTCTGCAGTACCCCACTGGTCACCGCCTGCCATTCCAAAATGGGGCTGTTTATCACTACTTTTTGTTTCCTATCAGCCAACCAACTTTCAATCCAAGTTAGTACTTTGCCCCCAATACCATGCGTCCTAATTTTGCTCACTAACCTCCTATGTGGGACTTTATCAAAAGCTTTCTGAAAGTCCAGGTACACTACATCTACTGGATCTCCCTCGTCCATCTTCAGTTACATCCTCAAAAAATTCCAGAAGATTAGCCAAAAATGATTTCCCCTTCATAAATCCATGCTGACTCTGACCTATCCTGTTACTACTATCCAGATGTGTCCTAATTTCATCCTTTATAATAGACTCCAGCATCTTTCCCACCACTGAGTTCAGACTAACTGGTCTATAATTTCCTGCTTTCTCTCTCCCACCTTTCTTAAAAAGTTGCACAACATTAGCCACACTCCAATCCGCAAGAACTGATCCTGAATCTATTGAACTCTGGAAAATAATCACCAACGCATCCACGATTTCTGAGACACCTCCTTCAGGACCCTGGGATGTAGACCATCAGGCCGCGGAGGCCTTATCAACCTTCAGACCTAACAGTCTCTCCAACACCAATTCCTGGCAAATATAAATTCCCTTCAGTTCAGGTCCTTCAGCCACTGTTACCTCCGGGAGATTGCTTGTGTCTTCCCCAGTGAACACAGATCTGAAGTACCAATTCAATTCTTCTACCATTTCTTTGTTCCCCGTAATATATTCCCTGTTTCTGTCTTCAAGGGTCCAATTTTAGTCTTAACCATGTTTTTGCCTTTCACATACTTAAAAAAGCTTTTACTATCCTCCTTTATATTATTGGCCAGTTTACCTTTGTACCTCATTTTTTCTCTGCATATTTCCTTCTTAGTAATCCTCTGTTGTTCTTTAAAAGCTTCCCAGTCCTCCGTTTTCCCATTTATCTTTGCTATGTTATACTTTTTCTCTTTTAATTTTATATGTTTCTTAACTTCCCTCGTCAGCCACGGCCACCCCTGCCTCCTCCTAGGATCTTTCTTCCTTTTTGGAATGAACTGATCCTGCAACTTCTGCATTATACACAGAAATATCCGCCATTGTTCCTCCACTGTCATCCCTGCTAAGGTATTGCACCATTGAACTTTGGCCAGCTCCTCCCTCATAGCTCCATAGTTCTCTTTATTCAACAGAAATATTGTCACTTCCGATTGTACCCTCTCCCGCTCAAATTGCAGATTGAAGCTTATTTTATTATGGTCACTACTTCCCAATGGCTCCTTCACTTCGAGGTCCCTGACCAATTCTGGTTCGTTGCACAATACCAGATCCAGAATTGCCTTCTCCCTGGTCGGCTCCAGCACCAGCTGTTCTAAGAATCCATCTCTGAGGCGCTCCACAAAGTCTCTTTCTTGAGGTCCAATACCATCCTGATTCTCCCAGTCTACCTGCATGTTGAAATCCCCCATAACAACTGTAGTAACATCTTTGCGACAGGCCAATTTCAGCTCCTGATTCAACTTACACCCGACATCCAGACTACTGTTTGGGGGCCTGTAGATAACTCCCAAGAGGGTCTTTTTACCCTTAATATTTCTCAGCTCTATCCATACTGACTCTACACCCCCTGATTCTGGTCTCCCCGTGCAAGGGACTGAATATCATCCCTTACCAACATGGCCACCCCACCCTCTCTGCCCATCAGTCTGTCCTTACGATAGCACGTGTGGCCTTGATTATTCATTTCCCAGGCCCTGCCCACTTGAAGCCACGTCTCAGTTATCCCCACAATATTGTATCTGCCAATTTCCAAAAGAGCCTCAAGCTCATCCATCTTATTTCTAATGCTTCGTGCATTCATGTATAGTATTTTTAATTTGTTACTGCCCTCACCCTTCCCATCAACTCCTATTTCACTCAACCTTACAGCATGATCCCTTTCTGAGTTTTCTGCCTCATTGATACAGTTGTCTTTCTTGACTTCCCTTGTTCTAATTTTCCCTCCAATTTCCTTCTTAAATATCCAGTTTGTCCCCTCCCCCCCGCTACTTAATTTAAACATAGCTGTGTTGCAGTAGCAAACCTGCCTGCCAGAATGCTGGTCCCTAACCTATTAAGGTGCAAACCATCTCTCTTGTAGAATTTATGCTTACCACAAAACATACCCCAGTGATCCAAGAATTTAAATCCTTGCTTCCGGCACCAATTCCCCAGCCACACGTCCAAGTCCATTATCTCCCTGTTTCTGGCCTCACCAGCCCGAGGAACTGGAAGCAAACCGGAGATAACCACCTTGGATGTCCTGCTTTTCAGTCTTCTTCCTAGTTCTCCGAAGTCCCGCTGTAGTATGTTCCTCCTCTTCTTCCCGACATCATTTGTGCCGACATGTACCACCACCTCTGGCTCTTCACCTTTGTCCTTCAGGATTTCCTGCACTCTGTCTGTGATGTCTTTAACCCTGGCACCAGGAAGGCAACACACCATCCTTAAGTCCCGCCTGCTGCCACAAAAACCCTGGTCAGTTCCTCTCACTATGGAGTCCCCTATTACCACGGTTCTGTGTGATGTCCGACTCTTCCGCTCTGCCTCCACGCCAACTTTTGATTGACAGACCTGGCCGCCTTGCGGACAGGCAGTGTCATCTGTCTCTACTGTTTCCAAAAGATTCAACTTGTTCCTGACAGGTACTTCCCCCAGGGTCTCCATCCTGACTTGGAAATATAACGCTGTTCCTTCAGTGTGGCTGGGTCAAGATCCTGGAATTCCCTCCCTAACAACACTTTGGATGTACTTACACCCCATGGACTGCAGGGGTTCAAAAGGCAGCTCACTACCACCTTCTCAAAGGCAATTGGGGGCAGGCAATAAATGCATGCCCAGCCAGTGACGTCCATATCCCATGAATAATTGAATAAATGAAAATAAAATTGGATTTGAAACATTCATAATTAACTATAATGACTCTAATTACTCCAGCACCCACCTTCCAGCCCAGACAAACACAAAGTCATCTTTGTTACAGATTTTGCCCCCCCTCTTAATCTCTCTTTGCAAATTGTATTTTATGAATGTCTCGTTTCAACATTAGCATCAATTGGTGACCCATGTATGGACCAGACATTTGGAAATCAGCGAAGATCCAGGGGATTCAGTATCAGAATAAGGCACAGGCCTTTTCCAACTGAGGTGAGGAGGGAGTTCTTCACTCAGAGGTTGTTGAGTTTTTAAAATGATTTAGCCAAGAGAGCTGTGGAGGCACCGTCATTGAGTATGCCCAAGACTGAAATTGACAGATTTTTTTTAGATTAGATTACCTACACTATGGAAACTAGGCCCTTCAGCCCAACAAGTCCACTCTGACCCTCCGAAGAGTCACCCACCCAGACCTATATTTACCCCTGACTAATGCACCTAACACTGTGGGCAATTTAGCACAGCCAATTTACCTGACCTGCACATCTTTGGATTGTGGGAGGAAACCCACACAGACACGGGCAGAATTTGCAATCTCCACACAGACAGTCGCCAGCGGTGGGAATTGAACCCAGGTCCCTGGCACTGTGAGGCAGCAGTGCTAACTGCTGAGCCACTGTGCTGTGGAGTATGGGCATCATGGCCTGGGTCAGCATTTATTGCCCCTTGAGAAGGTGGGGGTGAGCTGCCTTCTTGAACCGCTGCAGTCCATGTGCTGTAAACAGACCCACAATGCCCTGAGGGAGGGAATTCTAGGATTTTGACCCTGTGACACTGCAGAAACAGCAATATATTTCCAAGTCAGGATGGGGAATGGCTTGGAAGGAAACTTGCAGGGGGTAGTGTTCCCATGTATCTGCTGCCCTTGCCCTTCCAGTTGGTTGTGGGTTTGAAATTCCACAGTGTTTCAGCACTGGTTGTGGTCAGTTAACACCATTGCTTCAGGAAGGGGCATGGCCACTGGTCTTGATTTTCCTAACAGTGTGGCAGTCTTGCAAGGTGTGAAGATGAGTAGTTGGGATATAGAATTCACAGCACCTTGGGATACAGGGAATTTGTGTTGCAGATGTTGCAAATGCCGGAGGAAAGATCACAGAAGCACTTCACAGGAGGCTCCCAAGCACTGAGGATGTCCCCTAGACAGGGGACGAAACGTCTGCAACACAAATTCCCAGCTCGGCGAACAGAACCACAACAACGAGCACCCGAGCTACAAATCTTCTCACAAACTTTGAACCTTGGGATACAGTTGAACATGAAGCCCAGATTCTGTGTACCCTTGATCTGCTGAAATCTTCTGAAATCATGCTTAGGCTACCTCAGCATCCAGGTTCCCCAGTGACACCAGACATCCAGAATAGATCACTGATGTTCACCTTGCTTCCATTGTGTATACCTGGGGAAGACTTGCATTTCTCTGACACCTTTCTGACCTCAGGTCATCACCAAGTGCCTCTCAGCCAATAAACTACATGTTCAAGTGTCACCATTGTAATGTCAGGAACATGGCGACCAATTTGTGCAAAACAAGCTCCCCCAAACAGCGATGACCACAGCGACGGGTTTAGTGCTATGGCTTGAGGAATGAGAAAGGGACCAGCTCCTGGGATGAACCCCTCCCCTGCCCTGCTCTTAGAGTCATTGAGATGTACAGCATGGAAACAGACCCTTCGGTCCAACCCGTCCATGCCAACCAGATATCCCAACCCAATCTAGTCCCATCTGCCAGCACCCGGCCCATATCCCTCCAAACCCTTCCTATTCTTTTCCCATTCAGATGCCTCTTAAATGTTGCAATTGTACCAGCCTCCACCACTTCCTCTGGCAGCTCATTCCATACACGTACCACCCTCAGCGTGAAAAGGTTGCCCCTTAGGTCCCTTTTATATCTTTCCTCTCTCACCCTAAACCTACACCCTCCAGTTCTGGACTCCCCGACCCCAGGGAAAAGACTTTGTCTATTTATCCTATCTATGCCCCTCATAATTTTGTAAACCTCTATAAGGTCACCACTCAGCCTCTGACGCTCCAGGGAAAACAGCCCAGCCTGTTCAGCCTCTCCCTGTAGCTCAGATCCTCCAACCCTGGCAACATCCTTGTATATCTTTTCTAAACCCTTTCAAGTTTCTCAACATCTTTCCGATAGGAAGGAGACCAGAATTGCATGCAATATTCCAACAGTGGCCTAACCAATGTCCTGTACAGCCGCAACATGACCTCCCAACTCCCAACCTCTGACCAATAAAGGAAAGCATACCAAATGCCTTCTTCACCATCCTATCTACCTGCTACTCCACTTTCAAGGAGCTATAAACCTGCACTCCAAGGTGTCTTTGTTCAGCAACACTCCCTAGGACCTTACCATTAAGTGTATTAGTCCTGCTAAGATTTGCTTTCCCAAAATGCAGCACCTCACATTTATCTGAATTAAGCTCCATCTGCCACTTCTCAGCCCATTGGCCCATCTGGTCCAGATCCTGTTGTAATCTGAGGTAACCCTCTTCGCTGTCCACTACACCTCCAATTTTGGTGTCATCTGCAAACTTACTAACTGTACCTCTTATACTCGCATCCAAATCATTTATGTAAATGAGAAAAAGTAGAGGGCCCAGCACCGATCCTTGTGGCACTCCACTGGTCACAGGCCTCCAGTCTGAAAAACAACCCTCCACCACCACCCTCTGTCTTCCACCTTTGAGCCAGTTCTGTATCCAAATGGCTAGTTCTCCCTGTATTCCATGAGATCTAACCTTGCTAATCAGTCTCCCATGGGGAACCTTGTCGAACGCCTTACTGAAGTCCATATAGGTCACATCTACTGCTTTGCCCTCATCAATCTTCTTTGTTACTTCTTCAAAAAACTCAATCAAGTTTGTGAGACATGATTTCCCATGCACAAAGCCATGTTGACTATCCCGAATCAGTCCTTGCCTTTCCAAATACATGTACATCCTGTCCCTCAGGATTCCCTCCAACAACTTACCCACCACCGAGGTCAGGCTCACTGGTCTATAGTTCCCTGGCTTGTCTTTACCACCCTTCTTAAACAGTGGCACCACGTTTGCCAGCCTCCAGTCTTCCGGCACCTCACCTGAGACTATCGATGATACAAATATCTCACCAAGAGGCCCAGCAATCACTTCTCTAGCTTCCCACAGAGTTCTCGGGTACACCTGATCAGGTCATGGGGATTTATCCACCTTTAACCATTTCAAGACATCCAGCACTTCCTCCTCTGTAATCTGGACATTTTGCAAGATGTCACCATCTATTTCCCTACCGTCTATATCTTCCATATCCTTTTCCACAGTAAATACTGATGCAAAATATTCATTTAGTATCTCCCCCATTTTCTGTGGCTCCACACAAAGGCCGCCTTGCTGATCTTTGAGGGGCCCTATTCTCTCCCTAGTTACCCTTTTGTCCTTAATATATTTGTAAACCCCTTTGGATTCTCCTTAACCCTATTTGCCAAAGCTATCTCATGTCCCTGTTTTGCTCTCCTGATTTCCCTCTTAAGTATACTCCTACTTTCTTTATACTCTGCTAAGGATTCACTCGATCTATCCTGTCTATACCTGACAAATGCTTCCTTGTTTTTCTTAACCAAACCCTCGATTTCTTTAGTCATCCAGCATTCCCTATACCTACTAGCCTTTCCTTTCACCCTGACAGGAATATACTTTCTCTGGATTCTTGTTCTCTCATTTCTGAAGGCTTCCCATTTTCCAGTCATCCCTTTATCTGCGAATATCTGCCTCCAATTAGCTTTCGAAAGTTCTTGCCTAATACCGTCAAAATTGGCCTTTCTCCAATTTAGAACTTCAACTTTTAGGTCTATCCTTTTCCATCACTATTTTAAAACTAATAGAATTATGGTCGCTGGCCCCAAAGTGCTCCCCCACTGACACCTCAGTCACCTGCCCTGCCTTATTTCCCAAGAGTAGGTCAAGGTTTGCACCTTCTCTAGTAGGTACATCCACATACGGAATCAGAAAATTGTCTTGTACACACTTAACAAATTCCTCTCCATCTGAACCCTTCACACTATGGCAGTCCCAGTCTATGTTTGAAAAGTTAAAATCCCCTCCCATAACTACCCTATTATTCTTACAGATCGCTGAGATCTCCTTATAAGTTTGTTTCTCAATTTCCCTCTGACTATTGGGGGGGTCTATAATACAATCCCAATAAGGTGATCATCCCTTTCTTATTTCTCAGTTCCACCCAAATAACTTCCCTGGATGTATTTCTGGGAATATCCTCCCTCAGCACAGCTGTAATGCTGCACCCTCTCTGAGACATCCTTGATCCTGGCACCAGGGAAACAACACACCATTCTGCTTTTTCTCTGCTGGCCACAGAAACATCTGTCTGTACCTCTGACAATAGAATCCCCCTAACACAATTGATCTCTTGGAAGCAGACGTATCCCTCGTTGCACTAGAGCCAGTCTCAATACCAGAAACTTGGCTGCGTTCCCCTGAGAATCCATCACTCCCTACATTTTCCAAAACAGCATACCTGTTTGAAATGGGTATATCCACAAAAGACTCCTGCTCTAGCTGCCTACCTCTCTTACCCTTCCTGGAGTTAACCCATCTATGTGACTGTATCTGAGACTTTCCCCCCTTCCTATAACTACCATCCATCACATACTGCTGCTATTGCAAATTCCTCATCGCTTCTATCTGTCTCTCCAACCGATCCACTCGATCTGATAAGATTCACTTCCAACAGCATTTATGGCAGAGATAATCCGCAGTAACCCTTAAACTCTCTTTAAACTCTCACATCTGACAAAAGGCCATTTTTGCTCCTTCACAATCTACAGACCTCTTCTGGCGTTCAGCCAAAAGGACAGAGGGGGCATTGATTTCAAATCTGACCTTCAAGGTGGTGCCAGTGACAGTGTGGCGCTCCCTTCAATGCTGCAATGAGAGCACCAACCTAGATTTTATGCTCAAAGACCAGTGAATCCGTGACATCCTGAGGTGCTTTCAGAAGGCAATGCCACTGAGGTGAGAACGATCAATAAGGGAATTGAGGTCTATTGGTTGGGGGAGGTGCATGAATAGTGCAATTTCAGCAGGTTTGAGAGGCCGAATGGCCTGCTCCTGCTCCTAATTCTAGAGACATCAATTCCAGCAGCTAAAAAAATTGAAGTTGATACATATTTCCCACATGTCTAATTGGGAACATATCGAAAGAGAGAGTCTTGCAAAAGTATTAAATGCCCCGAGGCAAAATTTCAGCTTTGTGCAACCCCCAAAGTTAACTTTCAACAATGACCATTATGCATTAGCATGAAGAAAAACTCTGTATTTATAATTACGCTTTATTTTACATGATAGTGATTGTACATTCTCATTATTTGACACTATTTCCAGGATCTGTACTGTTCAAAGTGCACACCAGAGTGTGTGATATGTTGTAATGCAAAGCGCTCCTGCCACAGTTCAGGTTTCACGTGTAATTTACACCCTCTGTAGTCATTATGATGGAAAGGGGCGTGATTAAATTGCATTCTTTCATACTAGTGACTGGCTCACAGCTTATGAATAGTCAAGTCGATGTACAGAATGAGGAATAGAATGTGTACATGTTGGGAAAAGCTACATGGGAAATTGAGATGTATCTCAGGGTATGTGGATGTCTAGCAGTAGATCGGGGTTTCCCAGAAGACATAAATTCCCAGGAAGCACCACCACTGCCCCCCATCCCCAGATTTCAGCTGGGGGCCGGGCAGGTGGGGGAGGGGGGGTAGATTCAACATTCAAGCCTTGAAGTGTGCTCACAGTGGGAAAAAAATGAGATCAGTCATGATTAGAACAGGGTTGAAAAATGTGGTGCTGGAAAAACACAGTAGGCCAGGCAGCTTCCGAGGAGCAGGAGAATCGACGTTTCGGGCATAAGCCCTTCTTCAGGAATGAGGCTGGTGTGCCAAGCGGGCTGAGATAAAAGGTAGGGGGTGGGGGGGGGGGGGGGGGGGGAATTTGGTGGAGGGGCGCTGGGAGTACGATAGGTGGGAGGAGGTGAGGGTGAGGGTGATAGGCCGGAGAGGGGGTGGGGGCGGAGAGGTCGGGAAGAAGATTGCAGGTCAAGAGTGCGGTGCTGAGTCCGAGGGTTGGAACTGAGATAAGGTGGGGGGAGGGGAAATGAGGAAGCTGGAGAAATCTACATTCATCCCGTGTGGTTGGAGGGTTCCTAGGCGGAAGATGAGGCGCTCTTCCTCCAGGCGTCGTGTGGTCAGGGTCTGGCGATGGAAGAGGCCAAGGACCTGCATGTCCTTGGCGGAGTGGGAGGGGGAGTTAAAGTGTTCAGCCACGGGGTGGTTGGGTTGGTTGGTCCGGGTGTCCCAGAGGTGTTCCCTGAAACGTTCCGCAAGTAGGTGGCCTGTCTCCCCAATATAGGGGAGACCACATCAGGTGCAATGGATACAGTAAATGATGTGTGTGGAGGTGCAGGTGAATTTGCGACGGATGTGGGAGGATCCATTGGGGCCTTGGAGGGAGGTGTGTGCACAAGTTTTGCACTTTTTGCGGTTGCAGGGGAAGGTGCCGGGAGTGAAGGTTGGGTTGGTGGGGGGTGTGGACCTGACAAGGGAGTCACGGAGGGAGTGGTCTCTCTGGAACACTGATAGGGGAGGGGAGGGAAATATATCCCTGGTGGTGGGGTCTGTCTGGAGGCGGTGGAAATGATGGAGGATGATACGATGTACCCGGAGGTTGGTGGGGTGGTAGGTGAGGACCAGTGGGTGGTGATTGGAGGGGCAGGGCTCAAGGGTGGAGAAACAGGAAGTGGAGGAGATGCGGTGGAGAGCATCGTCGACCATGTCGGAGGGGAAATTGTGGTCTTTGAAGATGGAAGCCATCTGAGTTGTTCGGTATTGGAACTGGTCCTCCTGGGAGCAGATGTGGCGGAGGCGAAGGAATTGGGAATATGGGATGGCGTTTTTACAGGGGGCAGGGTGGAAGCTGTGTTTTTCCAGCACCAGATTTTTCAACTCTGGTCTCCAGCATCTGCAGTCCTCACTTTTCTCCCCATGATTAGATCAGGGTCGACGGGCTGAATGGCCTGCTCCTCGTTCTTATGATCCACCGAGGCACACCTTCCATTCTAAATGCTCAAGCTTGCTTTCGACATGGGTGGCTTCAGAAATAATTCATCCTGTTACCTTTTAGGTTTGTTTGCGGCATTGGCCCTGCGTCTAAAGCCCACCCCTCCCTCACTGGACATGAGGGTGGCCCAATGCGTGTGCGGAGGGGGAATGGGGGGGAATGGTGCTGGCGCTAGGACCTGGTAGTTGGAGCAAGCAATGCTCAGTCCCAGTTCAGATCATTCCAACTTCCCGTGCTGACGTCAGCCTCCTCCTTTGACATTAAAAAAAAGAAAATGTTGCTGTCGGTGCCCCGGCCAGGATTTACTCCGTATCCCTATCCGAGCCGTACATCAAAGAAGGTAACGAAAAGTTCGAGGCTACCTCTGGGCCGCGGGGCGCCGGTGGGGACTGGGAGTGACGGGCTGGAAGGGTTTTTTTTCTTGTACTCTCGGGGATTGAAGGGGCACCGTGGAAGCTGGAGGGGAGAAAGAGAGAGAGAGAGAGAGAGATGTTCCTGCACTTTCAGCAATTTCCCAACAGTTTAGAGCGGATTTTGCAACTTGGAAGGAAAATGGACTTTGTTTCTATTTTTTTTGGTCTGTTTTTTTTGCTGTAGGGAGTTTGCAATACAGACAGACAGACAGACACACACACACACACAAAAGTTTCTGCCAGTTCAGCCCAAGCTCTCGGGGAAAGCTGATCAGCCGCATTTTGTACAGACTGCGAATTCCGAAATGAAAACACAGCCGAGGGAGGAGGCTGGGAGGAGTGGGGTGGTGCTGAGATGTCGAACCTGGACATTGACACTGTGTGTGTGTGTATTGCTGCCTCTGTTGAAGCTGCTCACATATGTTGGTGGGGCCCACCATGTACCCAGAATGTTTGATTAATCCAAAGGGAATTAGGACCTCATTAAATGTGCATCTAAAGGTGGAGACAGCAATTCTTCTCCACCGTTGGATGGATATGGTCGTTTACTATCTCTGATTTTTTTTAAAAAATGAATTATTTAGATCCAAGTCATGTTTTCGGTTTTTTTCCTCCCTTTTAAAAAGCCGGCTCTCAGACGCTACCCATTGATTTGAGAGTCTGGGCATTTTTCCCTGTAGTGGTTCAGTTCGCCCCTATTTCTTATTGGATTCCCCCCTCCCCCAGGGCAGGTAGAGAAGGAAGGGAAGGGGTACATGAATGGCAGTTCCTTGAACGGAGCTGCCGCCTTCCTTTAGTGGTACTGGGATATGTTCCTGGGACAGTCCCGGTGTGACAAGTGTTTACGCTGGGAGCATTTGGGAGAAATTTAATTCTGCATCCGCAGCGGAGGGCGGCTCGTGTCTAGGAGGTACAATGCTTGGTTCTAATGCCCATTTGAGCCCACACTTGAAGTGATTTAAAATTGAGTGGCGACGTCTCAAATGAACCTGGTCCTTCTCTGTACAGTTCATCTGTCTCCTTGGGAACGTTAAATTGTGTGTGTATGAGAGAGAGATAACATACCGAACCTTTCAAATACCTGGAGAGACATGACAAAAGAGCGAATGAGGTTTGATACCCAGGATTCTGGGGCATGTGTGTGTGTGTGTAAGAGACATTAAAGGATACTTACAGCATGGTCTAAAATAGATGGCGTGGGCTACAATATCTATAACCGGAATCTCTCCTGTCCGATTTTCCTCAATATTTCATCCCTGTAACTGACTGACTTTTATTTCTTTTGCTGAGAACTTGCTAGTGGCTTTTCACTGTCCGGCTTTCTATTCAGACTTTTATGTTTTAACCTATTGGTGCGGAGATTTAACTACCACTGAGATGGAGCTACTGTTTGTGTCCATATCACGATAGTTCCTCTCGTTTCAGTTGGAAGTTCTCTCAAAGCTACAATCTCCCTCCTTTTTTAAATATCAAATGCAGATAAGAGGTTACAGTATTCAGTTCCCATAATCCCAAGAGTTTGAACAAAGGAGCTGGATTTTTTTTTGTCATATAAAACGAATGAAGTTGCGTCAAATAATTCGCATTGTGTCCAGGTTTGCCCTCCCTCACGTAACCGAAATATTCAGTGTCCAATTTGCCTAGTGGCCATTGGAAGATTCAGCTTCCCATTCCATGAACAAGGGGTTAAATGTACA
The DNA here is from genome assembly GCF_047496795.1 of Chiloscyllium punctatum. Lineage (NCBI taxonomy): Eukaryota > Metazoa > Chordata > Chondrichthyes > Orectolobiformes > Hemiscylliidae > Chiloscyllium > Chiloscyllium punctatum. The sequence goes on along the minus strand of NC_092791.1, from coordinate 28,531,940 downwards.
AACGAGCGGGAGAAGGCTATTCAACCCCTTGAGATTGCTTTACCATTTACGAAGATTATGGCTGATCTGATTACTGCACATTCTCCCCCCATAACCTTTTCACTTCTATTTTGTCGATCTACCTCGGTCTTACAAATATTCAAGGACTTGCGACTTTGAGAAATAATTTCACCTCCTCTCTGTTTTAAATGGGTGACTTTTTTAAAAGTGACAGCTCTCTCCCCCCCCCCCCCCCCCCCCCCCCCCCCCCCCCTCACACACACACATACACACATACACATACACATCCCCGGAAGTTCTAGAATCTCTATCAGGAGAAAATGTCCACCCCCCAAGATTCTTATAGATATTTTAGTCAACCTGTTCAGACATGTTATTATACACCTCTGAAGCGGGTGGGATTTGAACTTGGGCCTCCTTGTCTCAGAGGTACGGACATTGCCATTAAAAGCCCTTTCTGTTATGTTTGGGGAGGGGGGAGGTTTTACACACAATTCTTAGACAATTTGACAGGAGAGATTGTTTCCCTTTACGGGGGAACCTCGGGCCAGGGGGCATCATCTTAGAATTAGGAGTTGTACATTTAAGATGAGGAAATGAATCTGTGGAATTCTTTCCCACAAAAGGCTGTGCAGGCTGGCTCATTGGGTATATTCAAGGCCGAGGATAGATCTTTAATCAGGAGGGGAATCAAGGGTTTAAAAAAAGCAGGAGAGTGGGCTCGAGGGTTATCAGATCAGATATGATCCGATTGAATGGTGGAGCAGACTGATGGCCTTTGTCTAGTAAGCGAAAAGCAAAGAACTGCGGATGCTGGCAATCCAAAACAGCAGCTGCTGGGAGAAACTCACGTCTGGCAGCATCTGTGGAGAGAAAGCAGAAGTCCAGTAACCCTTCTTCAGAACAGTTCTGCTCCTATGTCTAATGGACTGGAGAGGGGTCATACCTCTATTGATATCTATTTTATAGGAGTACAGGGAGAGGTGGGGGACAAGTGATTCGTTGACCCTAATAAATTACCTTTCCAGCCCACGAACAGGTCATTCGACCCAATAAGCCGTCCTTGCATTTGGACTGAGTCTCCTCACTCTCTGTCTCACCTTCGGCCGTCAGACTGGAATAGAATGGGTGCATAGTAGAACAGAACGGTGTAATGTGAACAGTTATGAAGTGGCGAGAACCCCCACTCGGGGGTGGGGGGGGGGGGGCGGGGCGGGGATAGAGAGAGGAAGCAAGAGGAGAAACAGCCCCATTGTTTTAAAAAAACTTAATTCTGACCCTCAAGATGTTAACGTTGCAAACGACACGTGTGTTAATACCAGTTCTCCTCTTGCATTTCTGAACTGTTTGATTTAGCATTTATTGCCGATTCTAAGTGAGGTGGCTAAGATTTGAGTGTGTGGGAAAGGGGGTATGACAGAAAGGTGAGGTGGGGAATGGGGGGGGAGGAGGAAAAGGCGGGGAGAGACAGAGAGATATGGAGAGTTCCTGTACTAGAATCACTGCTGAAAAATGTTTAGTTGATAACGTGCAGGCAAATGTTTTATTTTGCCATAACGGCTGCTGCTTCTGAGAAATGTTTTTTTTAAAAAAAGGGGACGAGGGTATT